>NC_081817.1:13713333-14039166 GCF_030704535.1 Vitis vinifera
ATTAGAAAATTGTTTTTTAATAAGTTCGTTTGCCAAAAATTATGTTTCAATAAACGTTCCTTAGAAAATCGTTTTTTAATAAGTTTTTATTGAAATTTGTATTTTAATAAATGTTCCCTAGAAAATCATTTTTTTTAATAAGTTTGTTAACTCAACATTGAGTTTTAATAACTGTTCTTTAGAACATCATTTTTTTGAATAAGTTTGTTAACTGAAAATTGTGTTTTAATAAATGTTCTTTAGAAAATCATTTTTTTAATAAGTTTGCTTAATAAAATTTCTCAAGATAAGTGTTTAAATAAATGTTCTTAAAGTTTGTTCTCATAAAAGTTGTAAAAGTCAAAAGTTCTCAAATTCGGTTTAATTAAAATTTTCAAAATAAATGTTTTAATAATAGTTCTCAAAGTTATGTCTTTTGAGTGTACGTACAGTTTGTGTCCATAAAAGTCTTAAAAGTTTTAATAAGTGTCTTAATAAATTCTCAGAAGAAGTGTTTTAATCTTAAAAATTCTTTAAATTCATTTTTCATAAATTCTCAAAGTTTTTTTATTAAATTCTAAAAGTTGTTTAATAAAAACCCTCAAAATTAGTCTCATAAATCTTCAAAGTAAATGTTTTGATAAATTTTCTCAAAGCTAGTGTTTTAATCAAAGTCCCTAAAATTTGTTTTAAATTAAAGTTCACAAAATTTGTTTTAAGTTAAAGTTCTCTAAGTTTGTGTTCAATAAAATTTTCCAAAAGTTTGTTTAATAAGAGTTTAAAGACTTTGTTTTAATAAAGAATTCCAAAATGGTTTTAATAAAATTCCAAAATTTGTTTAAAAAATAAATTCCTGAAAATTGTTTTAATAAGAATCTAAAGAAAATAAAAGTTGTAAAATCTCTCTTTTCCAATAAATTTGATTTAGAAATATTTTTCATAAATAAAAATGGTAAAAATTTATTTCCTTAGTAAATTAAAATTTGGTTCTTGTAATTAAAATAAGTAAACTACTTTTCCTTGTAAAAATCATTTTTCCAAAAATAAAATTAATGTTTCTTTATAATTGTGGAATCTTGTTTTTTTAATAAAGTGTAAACCAAAATCATTTCTTTGTGAATAGAAAATCAAATTGAAACTTTTCTCTTTAATAAATTCGAATTCAACCAATATCCTTTTAATAAAATCAAGAAAAGTCTTTGATTGATGCCCAATTGGTGTCTCAGCTGATTCATGTCCAGCTGGTGCTCCTTGTTTGAGGGAGTAATCAACAAAATTTATAACCTATTACACCATATACTAGGGTAGCAAAGAAAAAGCTACTATAGTATAGTGGCTCTAGGATCGTTCACTGGGAAGGGTTTCCAAATTACAAATGATACCAATTCAAAGTGAATTGGTACTTTTTCATTTCAAGGTTAGCTCAAGAAATAAAACAAAAACTTTGATTGGTAAAGATTTAGATTTAAAATGACTACAAAGCAAGTGATGGAAATTACTTAGGAAGAAAAACATTCCTTGGAGGGTCAGGTTCACTGGAGAGGTTCCTCATGCAAAAGACATAGCTCAGGTCAGTTGGTTCATTTCCTCGCGTGAGAGAATCAACATATAGTCAATTCTCTAACCGGTGTTGTACAGATACATCCTTTAATTAGATTTCAGCTTTAATTCTCTCACTGATGTAACTTGCAACGGTTCGAGCCTCTCACTAAGCCTTAACCATTCAAGGTGATCTTTAACCTTGGACTTCTCTTCTCAAGCTCGCAAGAGATAACTAATGGATGTCTCCTTGGAGTCCAAAAGCTTACCAAGTGTTGGCAATTCCAGAAAATCCTACCTTCAAGTCACCTCCCAGAGGCTCGCAAGGGGTAAACTAGTGCATCTCCATGGTTGGAGATCACTTGCCTTACCAAGTGTTGGCCCAGGTGACTCTAAGGTGTTTTAAGTTAACTAAAAACATAGAAATCACTAAAGGATTTCACTTCCTCTTCATTCATGGCTGAAACCACAAAGCTCTGCATTCTTGCACTTGGAACCTTTCCCGGCAACCTTAGCTCCAAGGAACTAAAGGTTTAGTTACTCATTCTCTGGGGAAACTTCCTCAGAGAGTGCATAACTTAGAAAAAATGAAGAATACAAAGTGAGAAGATAAGGCAAAACAAAGTTGCTCAATTTTACTTGCTTTCAAACTTTTACATAAAGGGTTCCTCCCTGAGAACAGGCTCTCGAGAGCTATTTATATCAACAAAAACAAATACTAATTATTACATGGATATTTACTCTTTTTACTAACTTAAAAGCTAAGGAATCTTATAATTGGTGGCTTTCAAGGAGAATTTTGGGATTTAGACAACAAAAATCTGATGAAAAATATCTCCCAATGTCGGTAGCAAATATCGGGACGCACTAAGGATCATTTCGCAAGTGAAAATGATGTCTGCGAGATTTCGCAGAGGCACAAAAAGGGCTGCGAAATCATTTCGCAACAAACGGCTAATCTCGCAGCGCTGTGAAGTTGGCTTTCAGCTTGCGGTGTTCGGCTTCCAACGTGTCACATATATCGGGAAACTTCAGGAGGAATTCCACAACACTGTGCAAAAAGGCTGCGAAATCATTTCGCAACAAAAGGGTGATTTCGCAACACTTTGCAAAATTCTTCCTTCAGCTTAGAGTGATTAACTTGCAATGGCTGTAACTTCTTTATTTCAACTCCAAATTGCACACCGTTTGAATCATTGGATTATTAACTTCCTGAGCTTCGAAACAACATATGGCATGTGTAAATTGGACTTCAGAAAGTGCTCCAAAAGTGGCTGACATGACTGTCATCAAGAATATGCTTCATGACAGATTTCTCTTTGCTTCTTCTCCTTACATTCCGGATTTACTCATGGCAGCAAAGGACTTCAAAGCTTTAGTTCTTCACATTTCTGAGCTTCAAATTGCTTTGCCAAAGATTCCACGTAACTCTCCTCAATCTCAGATTGCTTTGGTGATCAAAAAGGCTATCAAAACACCAAAACTTAACACATATTGATTAGAAGTGCTTGCAAAGGTCCTTAATATGTTAATTGGGTTAAAAGGCAATAACTACTACTCAAAAGTGTTTAAAAGAGTTAATTACAAGCTATGAAATAGCACATTTTGAGTAGTAATCACTCTTATTTTTGGAATTAATTTTGAATGCGAATAAAAATCGAATCTTTTGTAAATAAATTAAAACTTTGCGAGTAAATAAGTTTGAAATCTTTAATTTAGAATTTTTCCCTTTGCAAATAAAATTCATTTGCACTTCCTTTTAATAGTATAACTTTAACAAATAATTAAATTATATTATATGCATTTCACATTCGTTAATTGTGTACATTCTTGTGTACTCTTTTTCTCACCTTGTGACTTATATGTATCTTGTTGTTCTTTTTTTGGTATCCTTGATTAATTAATTAATCAATTGTCATAATTCCCTCTATTCGTTTAGTAGACTGTTGGTATACAGGCTTAGAGGGGTGCTACGGCTTAATCACCGCACGTTCCCAATAAGTAATATGACCCCCAAACTTAGACTCAAGTTTTTCAAAAACATGCTTTTCCAAAAGTTTAAGGAGTCATTTTTGCTTAAGGTTTAGTGTCTTATTTTATTTTCCCTTAAAAGATAATAAAAATAAGTAGTGACTCCAAATCTTTATAAAATATAGTTTTTCACTTTAAAAATACTAGTCTCACTATCGAGTGGGGGTGCCCGTGAAAAATACAGGTCCACAATGGGATCCTTAGAAGCTGACGAGTTTGTTTATGGCTAGTTCATTGACTTAGGTAATCAATTAAAAGTCACAGTGCAAAATTTATAAGCATGACATGATATAACAAAATATGGAATTTATAAATAAAGTTTCATTTTTTAATAAAGAAATGCAAAAATAGAAAAATGATTCAAAAGAATAAATTTTTTTGTTAGTTTTTCCTACTTTTAACTTGATAGGCACATTGCCCTTAAAGTGCATTGAAAGAAAAAGTAAGAATGGGAAGAGTCACCTTAAAAAGGAAGATCAACATCCTTTACTTCACAAAACAAAACCAATGAACAAGGAGAGCAAGTTATAACATTCATTGAAGGCATGAAATGCAAATTTGACAAAAAAAAAAAAAAAAAGCAAAAAAACAAAAAACAACAACAAAAAAATCCTTAAATGATCAAAGAAAATGTCAATAGAAGGGAGTGCAATTATCAAAGATTATAAGGTGTTCATGTGGAAGTCAAAGGTTCTTCAAGTTATTCTCTCAAGAAGAATAAGAACAATACCAAATAAAGAAAGTTGAAGAGAAGGAATAAGAGAGTAAGCTTAAGGGCAAGTGGTTCCTTTGTGACCTTTTAGGACATTAGAAAAGGAATGCCCAGTTTACCTAAAGGAAAAAGGAAAGTATACATCGTTTTCTCATTGTTGAATATTTAGTTGTGGATTTCACCATTTATGGTGGATAAATTCTCGACCCACTGTCTGTAAGTCCTTATAGGATATTCAACAAGTGAGAAGGTTAAATGATGGGATTATACTTACCTTAGCTTCAAAAGCAAGGTTAGTTATACAAGTTAGTGGGATGTAAAATCTTCTTCTTTTTATATGTATTCCTTTATCACTTTGCCAAGTGATGAGAATAGTCAGATCTCAGGATTAAACCTAGCACTAATTAAACATTTGGTTTCTAGACCTAGGTCATATTAATCTAAATAGGATTCGAAGACTAGTAAAGTCTGGACTCTTTGATTCCAGAAGATATTCTAGTCTACGAATCCTATATAGATGGTAAAATGATCAAGAGGATTATAGCCAAGAAATGCTTGAAGTTAGTGCATACTGACATTTATGGAACTTTTAATGTCCATGCATGAGGGTATGGGTATTTCATCACTTTTAGTGATGATTACTCTAGGTTTGGATATGTACATAGGAAATCAGATGTCTTGGATATATTTATTGAATTTAAGGCGAGATCAAATAACCTATTGGGTATACATATCAAGTCACTTTGATTAGGTCAAGGTGATATGTCTAGTAAGTTTGATTCTTTTCATTAGAGCATGAGATTATTTTCCAGTTATGTGCACCAGGGTCTCTATTACAAAACGGAGAGATGGAAAGAAGATATCAAACTTGAATGGACATAGTGAGATCGTGGATAAGTTTCTCATGTTTTCCCATATTCTTTTGGGGATATTCTTATAAATTGTGTACCTCTCTTTCTTAAGTGGTATATTAGTTTATAGGATATCTAAAAGGATATTTGGGCTCTTACCTTTATAATCAAGATCATCAGAAGATATTTATTAACACAAATGTCAATTTTTTTTAAAGACTATATGATAAGGAATAAGGCAAAGAGTGAGATAGATTGGAGAATATATTAGAACCTAGTCCCACATTGCATTGGATACTATAGATACAAAGGGTTGAAGGCATATTGTTCCTATGATTTTTAGTACACCAATGCCTTATTGTAGTGGAAGGTTTATATCCTATAGATTATGATGAAGTAATGAGTAGTGTTTATACTCACTTAAGGCAAGGAGCTATGAAGAGGTAGTTAAAATCTTTATATTTTAACATAGTTTAGGTTCCTGTAGAAGCACCTAAAGGGATAAAATCCATATGTGCAAGTTGGTCTACAAGAGAAACATAGGAGTAAATGGAAAACTTGAGTTTTATTTGGCTAAGACTGTAGCTAAAGGTAATACTTTGAAACTTTGTTTCAACTATGGAAAACCTTTTCAACATTAGTCATACTCAAATCCATCAGATTACTCTTATCTATTGCAGTGTGTCTCATTTATAAGATACATCAACCAAACTTTTTCATAGAAAAGGGCCTTATGTGTACAAGAAGGTGCAGGGAAGCATGGTAATGCTCCAAGATTTTGTAGGTAGATGACAATCTACTCATTAGATATGATGTAGGGATATTGTCATTAGTCAAGATCTGGTAGTCTACTTAGTTTTAGATGAAAATCTAGAGGAAGACACAATATATTCTTAGGGTTAAGGTCCTTTAGGACCGCAAGAATAGGAAAATTGGGTCATGTCACCTACATTTATGAGCATTTGGTCAAGTACATGATGTGAAACTCCAAGAAGTTGTTACCCTTTGGGTTTGGGGCTTTCTCATGATTAATGTCCTTGGACATTCATAGAGAGAGATCGCATTTAAGTAATTCTTTGTTGTGAGATAGTATACCTTGATGCCCTTTTCTTTTTGCTTCTTTTAGATAGACTACTGGCATGTAACCATTTCCTTAGGTATGTACAATTTTTGGTCCCTTAAGCCCCACTTTGGTGTATTAAAAGCTTTGTATCTCAGAAGAGTAATGATTATATAATTCCTTTAATATGCTTCATTGAGCTGCTTTGACATAATTTATTTGCTCACAAGTTAAATTCCCTTCATGGGATAGTATCTCCATCTCAGTCTTTAGACTAGAAAGGAGGCACTATCTTATAGGGATGGTGCCTGCAAGGGCGGGTTGTTATAGTTGGCATCAAAGCTTAGGTTATAATTCCTATAAACTTGATACTATAAATTCTCTCCTAGAAATAGGATTGTAACACCTAGTACTAATGAATTAAATAGGCAATAATGATTATCTTAGTACTTAACTTTAAGCATGCTTAATTAGATGTTAAAACTAGTTTAGTGCTAATCTTGTTTAATTATGAATTAAACTTTGATTAAGGTTAAGTAGGATTAGTTAATGACTTAAGCATGCTTATTAGGTTCTTAGGGGCTGATTAGGGTTATGAAAACCTAAAGGACTAATGGGCAATTATGGGTTTTATTTTTGATAACTTGAAGGACTAAAGTGCAAAATATGGAAATTGGAGTTTGTGGAATGCCACCTCCTACTTAGGTGGATTGGCTGCCACCTCATGCTTGGCTGCATGGAGATCCCTTTATAAGGGGGTTGTAGCTCGTTTTCCACCATTTCACCTGCAGCAACTTGGGTTAGAGGGAGAGAATCTAGAGAGAGAAAGTGTAGATTTGAGGTAAGCAAGTTGTTTAATTTTGTAATTTTCATTTATTTTGGTTCCTAATGGTATGCTGAAAAGAATTAACGGTAAAATTTGTGTAAAAGTTTAGTTTAATTAGCTGTAAACATGTTTTAGTTAAAATCACAATTAATTAAGGATTAAAGTATTTTAACTTAAGTATTTTATTAATGGTAAGATAAGCATAAATCTTTGTTTAATTTGGTTTGATTGAAAAATAGATTAGTAAACATGTGATTAATTAGGTTATTTGGACACTTGGGATTTGTTAATGGGTTAGGCTTTAAGAAAATCAAAACAGTTAGTGTTTGGTAATTAATTAGGGAAATTAATATGCATTGTAAATATTGTTTAATTCAGTTCAAATTTGATTTGAAAACCTAAAGGTATATAGATTAGTGAATATGAGAATTAAAAATTAGCAACAGTAAACTATATAAATTTTCATGGTTAGGAAACCTAAATTATGTTGTTTCATTTCAGTTCCTCGTAATAGGCAAATATTGCCTACGTAGAAGAAACACAAAAAGGAAACTGGTGTAAGGTAGGGAATTTTATGCTATTCTATGGTGTATCTGATTTCTTTCCTTGAATCATTTGTTGGAATTTCACATTATTTCTATGATTTCATAAAATGTTTTAAAGTGTCATTGCATCTCGGTTTATTGCATTGAAATGTTACCATGATATTGGAACGTATATTGGTATGAAGATTCATGGTTCTGTGTTGTCGAAATGGTTCATGGTGTGGTTGCATTGCAAGAAGGATATGGAATTATCACAGATGATATTCAGAGAATTGATTGGTGGGAAGTGTTTATGTGATGCTACAGGCATTATCATTTGATGTATTTTTTATGTGGGACCGTGGGTCCTTGGGTGAAAGTCCCTAAAGCCCTTGAGGAAGACACTCCGATGTGGGTGTATGGGCCGGGGTTGGTCCTACCCCTAGGTTTTAGTCCCTAAAGACACGGGGTTGGTCTTGCCCTTGGGTATGAGTCCCAAAAGACACGGGGTATGACTTGCCCTTGGGTGATGTCCCAGAATAGTCATTATTATATTGATCGTGTATCTTGTGGAGCATTGATATATGATGTAAAGATTGTTGGGGGTCAATAGTTTATTAGTTGTGAAAGGATGGACGGGGAAAAGTAAGGATGAAACCAGCAAACACATGCATACATGTTTGACATGATTACACATTTGTTAATGGTTATAAAATGTTTACCTTGCATGCTATTAAACTTTTAATTCAAGGATGGTTATAAACTTTCCTACTGAGTTGTGAACTCACCCTATTCCTTCCACCTTTAGATGCAGGTCAGAAGACCTATGCACGAAATAATTCTTGAGCAATGCTTTACTGTGATTGGATGTTGTTTGCTCACATTGAAAGTCTTTTGAGGCCTTGCCTTTTGTATCAAAGACTGAATCTTTTTATAGGAATGATGTAATATATAAATTTGTTAGGTACACTTGTAGTATGGACTACCCGTAGTGAACAATGGGGTTCGGTATATGTAAATTAATGTAGTACAAGTTTCTTTTAAGAAACGAACCATATTTTGTTAACTACAAGTTACAAAGTTCAATACAGGATGTACTCCTTATAGCAGGTTTTGCATATCCTCTTTTGCACAAAATCAAGTGGGAACTCAACATTTAAATTTTTGAGAGCACTTATACTGTATTTGAGTATCAATTGTTTAGTTTGAAGAATAACAAAAACCGGGGTGTGACAAGGATGGTAATAGTTACTCTTTGTTTTTTCCCACCAACTGGCACTATAGGTTAGTGTCAAGTGAGAAGATAAGGTATTAAGTCATTTTTGTGAACTTAGTTGGACAGAGGGTTCATGCACCTTAAGAGAAGGAAAACTTGAGATATAGAAACTGTAACAATCCCTACCCTTGGTAGAACTTGGGAAGAACTTATAGCCCTCTCTAACTTTTTGGTGATTTCCTTATAAATTTCCACATCCAATATGAAGTGGTATGGTTCATGGAACTATTAAAACTTGAATAAAGAAGCATGGTACTCACCTTCATCTCCCTATGAAGTCATAAAGACTATTAGTTATATGTTAAGCCAAAAAGGAGTGTAAGTTTTGGCCAAAACATGTCTTTTGAGAAAGGATATCTATACACCTAGGTAAAGTGAAAAGTAGTCATGAAGTGGAAAAACCATCCACCAAGAAGGAGATTCATAGCTTTCTTCTACTGGAAAGATATTATTGAAGAATTCTCATCTATAACATTACTATTGATTTGCCTAATAGAAAGGGAATGAAATTCTTATGAATTGATGAATATGAGTAGAGTTTGAAGGACTTAAGAATTCATTTAAGTGATGACCAATGTACTAACAGTGCTATAGTGTTTTGAAGAATATGTCATCTTTTGTTATGTATCTCTTAAAGGATTATGGTGTGTTTTTATGCAAGACGACAATGTGATAACATATGCAACTTGTAAGTTGAGACCCCATGAGAAAACTTGTCTTGACCATAACTTGGAGACAATAGGGTTTGCCTTAAAAGCTTGGAGACACTACCTATATGTAGAAAGGTGTGAAGTCTTTATAGATAAAGGAAGTTTGAAATGTTTGTTCACATAAAAGGAACTTAAGATAAGGCAAAACTGATGGTTGAAGTTCACTAAAGATTATGATTTAACAATTTAATACCATATAACAAAGGTTGATGCAATGGTACAACAAGTATAGTGTTGGCATCTTATATAAGCAATGGAAGTAATACTAATTTTTTTTTTTTTTTTAAAAATGATCTTTTAGGGTTAAGTACTAACCTTTAGGTTTGGATGTTCCCAAATCTTAAATTCTAAGTGTTGAAAATGATCTTGAAGTTGTTGGAAGTCTCGTAAACCCATGATTTTTCGCCTAATGACTCAGCCTTGTTCTTGACACATTTTCGATGGGGAGGAAAAGAGGGTGAAGGCTATGACTCTTTTTCTCTCTAGAAGGTGGAAGACAAAAAGTAATGGAAACCCTAGCCTCTAGGGGGTATTTTATAGGGTTCTTAACTAGGCTAAAGTGACTTGAGCCCACATGGGCTTAGGTTACTTAATTTATCCCAAAATGGCTCTTAATTGATTAATTAACCTAACAGGACCTACAAATTAATCAATTAGCCCAATCCAGAGACCTTGTTCACTTACCCCTATGCAATCTTGCATAATTACCAAAACACCCTTTTGCACAAAAGTGAACCTAAAGTCAATTTGATCCTCATAATCCATGCCCACAAGGTATATGAGCTCAGAGCGGGGACCACTATGACCCATAGGAGTACTAGCTCCCTCAGAATCCAATTTTGAAGTTGATTCAACTTCCCACTACAAAGAATCCAGTATCTTATGTAAATAACAACAAAACAATATGTGCTCGGGTCCATGACCTGCTATCCATTGTGTTTAGTCTCCCCATGAACCTATGTCCATAGTCTAACAAGGAGAAAGCCATCAACCTTTCAAGACTACCTCTACTATCCTTAAGTTACATATCCTCCTATTGTGTATTCAATTGACATGTCTTAACTCTTAAAGAGCCTATGTCAAGTTCCACTTAAGGAACTACTATGGTCATAGTTTCCATGAACACACCTTCTTAGGATTACCTAAGGGGACACACTGTCTCAATCCCATGAGATATTGTGGTGTCTCTATTGAGAATACCTATTGCTACTGACTTCCATCAACAATGACCCAATCCATAGGGAATAAAAGATCAACTTATGATCTCACCCGTAATTCAAAGCCATTGTTAACTTTAGTATAAGCTCAATATTCTCTCAAGGTTAAGAGACAACACAATGAAGCATCTTGGTGAGGTCATGACTACTTGATAGCCTTAAGTCATGACTCACCATAGGTCCTGCCCAATGTTTAACCATACGCACTAGTTCACTCACCAAGGGAAACCTATCCTGACAACCAAGACCAACCATCCCTCTAATTAGGAGGTGGTGCACTACAATCTCTATTGGGTTGCCTAGACCCATGAACTGGTTGTGAACAAGTCATCTATTTGTAAGGAACCCATGACTTAGATATTCTCTACAAATCCTAATACACCTAAGTCAGGTACAATGCAAAAGATGTAGGCAAGAATGCTTATAAAGTATAATACATGGAATAAGGATAGATAAAAGTGAAATTGGAATATCATTAAATAAAAATAAATTCCAAATTTATTACATCATGTTATGCTTTTAAGGGCTATATTCTAACACTGTATTGTTGGGATTGAGCCTTGGAAAGCATGATATGATGTAATAGACTAAAATTCATTTATTTATTTATTTATTTATTTATTTTGGTTTCCTTAAATATCTCATTTGTATTAATTGGTTATTTGAGCATACACGCCCCACATAACTTACATTGTACATGACTTGGGAACATTACGAGTTGCATAGAAGATCCAAGTTGTGGGTTTCTTGTAAAGTGATGAGTTGTCTACAGTTAGTTCATGGATTTAAGCTATCCGTATGAGACTGTAGTGCTCTACCTCCTAATTGGAGGGATGACTTGTCTTGGTTGTCGGGATGGTTTTCTCATGGTGAGTGTACTAGTGCAAGTGATGCACATTAGACAGGACCTACGATGAATCATGACACAAGGCTATCAATTGTCATGATTCACTAAGCTACTATATTGCATAAACTCTCAACCTTGAGATGATATTAAGCTTGTGCCAAAGTTATAATGAGGCTTTGACCTATGGGTGAGACCCTAAAGTGGTCATATATCCCTATGGATTGGGTCAATGTTGATGGAGGCTGGTAGCAATAGGTATTCACAATAAAGACACCATAATATCTCATGGATTGAGGCAATTTGTCCCCTTGGGTGATCTATAGGACATGTGATCTATAAGACTATGGCCATAGCATTTCCTTTAGTAGAAATTTGACATATGCTCCTTAGAGCTAGAATATGTCAATGGATTACATAATAAGTGAGATCTATAACTTACGGATTGGAGAGGTAATATTGATAGGTGATAACACTACCTTGTTAGATTACAGACACTAGTTCATGGGGAGTCTGCATGCAATGGATAGTAGGTCATGGACCTCAAGCTTTGTCTTGTTGTTATTTACATAGGATACTAGAGTGTAGTTGATTCTATTTAGTGGAATATCGAATCAACTTCAGAATTGGATTATGAGGAAGTTAATACTCCTATGGTTCCTAGTGGTCCCCACTTTGAGCTTATATATCATGATGACACGATTTATGATGATTGAATTGGCTCTTGGTTCATTTTGTGCATAAGGGTATTTTAGTAATTATGTAATGTTGCACAAGGGATAGTGAACAAGTTCTCTAAATTGGGCTAATTGATTAATAAGACAACCCTATGTGGTTAATTAATCAACTAGGACCCATTTTTGGGCTAGATTAAGTGACTCAAGCCTTGATGGGTTCAAGTCACTTAGACCTAGTAGGGGAACACTATAAATATCCCATAGAGGCTAGGGTTTCCATAACCTTAAGAAAGACTTTGTCTTCCACCTTTAGAGAAAAAGAGAGATAGTGAGAGCCAAGATATCATATTTTCCAAAGCCCACACTTTAGAGTGCTAAGATCATGGTTCGAGTCATCAAGCAAAAGATCTTGGGTGCATGACACTTCCAGATTCATTGTTCTTCATCTTCATCGAGTGCGTGGAATTGATTTGGGAATATCCAACTAAAAGGTAAAGTTCTCTAATGGCTTCCCTTTTGATCTTAGAACTATAAAAATATGATTTTTGCTTTCGTTGCATAGGATCTAGAGGCCTAGGGTAGTTTTGCATGCACCTATATGATCCAAGGTAAGGGAATGGAGAAATCCAGGGTTCCCAACAACTGGTATCAAAACCCTAGGATAGGATTTTGCATGTTAGATCTACTCTGTGGTGTGTTAACTCTATTTTGCAGGGTATGTTTTTCATCGTATGGCCCTAGGGATGAATGTATGATGATTATTGTTGAATGTATGATGATCATAATTGTGATTGGATTTTTGGTTTTTGTTAGATTGGATTGTTAATTTTTTTTCAATAGATGAGTTGTAAGCTCTATTAAATGAGCATAGGAATCCTTTTTTTTTTTTCTTGTAAAAGTTTTAGTTTTTTGTATTCATCTATGGTGACCTAAAAAAAAAGAAGGCTTCTTGAAGTTTGTTTCATGAGTTTCTATGGTGATTTAAGGAAAAAGAAAGATTCTTGGAAGTTCTTATTTTGAGAGCATGGCAGCATAGAAACATTAACTTCAACTTAAAATTGAGGCTACCTCCCGTGAGTTTTTTGGGGCAAACCACATATGGTTTTGAAGCTTATGAAGTTAGGAACTCAATGTTTCAAATAGTTCACAATTCAAAGTTGAAATGAGGGAGATATGATTGATTAAAGCAAGGCTGTGCAAAGGGCATGCAAATACAGGATTGAGTTTGGGCCAAATTGTTTTTGGTTGTTTGGACTCAATTTTTTGGCTTCTTTTTGGGCTCATTTTTGGGCCAATTCGGCCCTCTAGGCTTTTTCAATTTTCATTAACCTTATCTTTGGTTGTAGGGCTATTTTGGTAATTTGAATTTTATTTAATTTTTATTTACCAAATTTGAAACAAGATCCCTAAGGCCCTGAGAACTTTTTTTTTTTTTTTAATTTTCTTTTGTCTTTTATGCTTTTTTTTTTTTTCTATAAAATATATTTTGGTATTTTCAAGTAAATGAATTTTCATATGTTTTCCCCTATTTTAGAATATTTATTAAATTGGAAAGTGCTAGTTATTAGAAAATTTTTATTTTAGGAAAAGACAAGTTGGAAAGGAATAAGGAACCTACTTCCTTTTTAAAATTAAACTATTAAAGATTTTTTTCTTAAAATAAATCTTTTAAAATTTAAGATCTCTAAGAATCTTTTTTATTTTAAGGAAGAAGTTTTTTTTTTTTCAAGTCTTTATGAAATAAAACCTTTCCTATTTAGCACAAGATTCTAATTTAAGGAATTTTTTTTTTTTTTGGAAAAATATATGATAGATAATTCATGATTAAGATAGCTTACCAAGATATTGTTTCAAATAACATAAATTAAATTAATTTTTGAAGTTTTTTTTCCTATGTTATTTTTCTAGTAATTGGTTATTAAAATCTATTACTATTTCTTTAGAACTATCTGATTATTAAACTTTAGGAGGTTTTTATGTTCTTTCTCGATGAGAGAAGGAAAACTATACCTATAGTTGGTCCTCTATGCTCTCTCCCTCAAAGAGAAAAAGGAAACCTTTCTGTTTGGATGGTTCAATGATAAGAAATAAGAGAACAATTCTTTTAGCACAAAAGTCCTAGTTTAAGAAGTAAATAACAGATTTGGAAAATCTCATGATAGAGAATTTATTTTAAGAATAGTTACCAAAATTACTAAAAATCTCTCTTTACAAAAGATAAAGTGGGAAAGGGTCTTAGCAAAGCCCATGGTCTCCATTGTCGAGCCCATCTTGATTTATGTTCATCACCATCCCATGGTGGGTTGGGCCCTAGGAATCAAGGGACATGGGCTCTCCTTATGGAAAACACTTGACATGTCTCTAATGGGAGCAACCACCCCCACAGTAAGGTTCCTTACTTGGTGAGATTGATAGCTCAAGGACAATGTTTATACATTTAATATTGGATATGAGGTGGTCGAATCGCCCCACGTAGTCCTACTTCCATAGTCAATGGGCCAAATTAAAAGGTATGTTAATCTTGTCTTTAAATACCTTTATGGTTAAGACAAGGAGATCAATCTAAGAGGGTCTCTAACTAGTAATAAGGTTATGACCTACCCCACGTAGGCTTGATCCTTATGATATTAGGATACCTTGCAAAAGGATATGTAGTTTGAGAGCACTACATTTTTGCTAAATTAATTACTAACTAGTTATGTATGCTCAATTAATTAATGCATGGTTTTATTTTTGTTACAAATATCATGTCTTATAATCCCATATTGTCACTATTAATAAGTTGACCGAACCAAACTATGTGGATTGGAAAAGGAATCAGGATATAGTACTCACTTTAGAGTAGCTAAAGTGGGTAACTTAGGAAATTACTCCTTCTACTCCTAATGAACATTCAACTGAGGAGGAGAAGGACAGTTATCATAGTTGGCAGAAGGTGGATTAGAAGACCAAGTGTATCATACTTGGGTCTTTCGATAATGTGTTGCAACATTAGCATGTGTATATGCCAACAACTTATGATATTCTTGTCAGTTCCATGAGATGTTTGGTGGCAAGGGTAGGCCAGCTAGGCAAGCTGCTCTTAAGGCTATTATGGATGCTAAGATGTTAGAAGGAACTCTTGTTAGAGATCATATGATTTGTATGATTAGACTTTTTAACGAGATGGAGATCCTTGGAGTTGAGATCGATGGGGAAACCTAGATTGACATGGTTCTAGAGACCTTACCAGATTCTTTCAAGTAGCTCAAGCTCAACTATAATATGAATAAGATGATGATGGGATTACCCGAACTAATGAGGGAACTCTAGACAATTGAGGGGATTATCAAGGATCAAAAGGGTATTTATATGGCAGTGAAGTGTTCTTCAGGTTCTTTTAGCCAAAAGAAGAACACTATAAAGTCTACCAAGCAGAAAGGAAAGTTCAAGGGTAAGAGAAAGAAGAAAAAGAGCAAAGGCCAGGACAAGTGTTTCCTTTCTGGTTAGAAAAGCCATTGGAAGAAGGAATGTCCTAAGTTCCTGAAGAGACAATTAGGTATGCATCATTCTCTTCTAGTTAAATCATGTTTATTATTGGATTCCACTAATTCTTGGTGGATAGATTTTGAAGCCACTGATCATGTCTGTAATTCATTACAGGGGTTTCAAGTAAGAAGAAGGTTGAATGATGGAGATATGTACTTGAAATTAGCTTCTAAAGCAAGAGTTGTTGTGCAGGTAGTGGGAGATGTTACCCTTATGTAGACCCTTTATTTTGTCCTCTTGGCACATTCCATCTAGGATTGCCCTTCTACATCCTTTGATGCTTTAGTGTACAATTGTGGTCATCTACTAAGTTTTTTCTAAGCTCTTATTAGTGGTCCACTAAGACTATGTCAATCACTAATTTCTTTTGATTTTCTATGAGAGACATTTTAGAGGGATTAGGTGGATCATAACCTTGATTTTAGTGAATTTTGAATCTTAGTTTAGGACTTTGTTTTTATTGATTTATAACTGATTACTACTCAAAACATGCTATTTTGTAGCTTGTAATTAGCTCTTTTAAACACCCTTGAGTAGTAATTATTACCTTTTAACCCAATTAACATGTTAGGTACCCTTGCAATCGTTTCTAACAATTGTGTTAAGTTTTGGTGCTTTTTGATAGCTTTATGCTCACCAAAGCAATTTAAGAATGAGGGAGAGCTATTTATAGTTCATGGCAAAGCTTTTGAAAGCTTAAATTTATGAAGAAATCAAGCTATGGAGCCTCATAATCCTTTGCCTTAGTCGTTCAAAGTATACAAGGAAGAAACAATGGAGAAGAGGAAAACAGGGGACACAGCTGCAGTCTTTCATTGCACTTTTGGAGCACTTTCCGAAGTCCATTTTTTACATTCTATATACCATTTCAAAGCTCATAAAGTCAAGAATCCAACGGTTCAAACCATGTACGATTTGGAGCTGAAATGAGAAAGATATGGCCTTTGGAAGACAACTGCATCAAGCTGAGGGACAATTTCGCACGATGGAAATCAAGGTGCGAATTCCTCAGTCCACTGTGCGAAAATTTCACACACCTCAAATCAAAGTGCGAAATTGGAACTCCAGCGTGCGAAAATTGGATATTTTTGCCGACTCTTTTTCTTCTGATATTTTTGTGTCTAAATTTCCATTTTCTCCTTGTATTCAACCACTCATGTAATTCCTTAGCTAGGAAGTATCCAAGGAAGGGTAAAATTACCTTCCTATATAAATTCTCTTGTAATCTCTGAAAATGAATCTTTCGGGGAGCTTTCTCCAGGAGACCAACTTATGTAAATTTGTTACTTAGTGAAATACAGAGATCTCTTTTGCTTTCTTTTTCTCTCTTCTATTTTCTATTTTCTTGCAAGCCAAACACCCTCTGAGGATGTTTTCCCAGAGGATGAGAGGCTAAACATTTAGTTTCTTGGAGTAAAGGAAGCTAGGTGAAAAGTCCAGATTAAAAGGTGGAAAGTTTCCGTGCATTAAATTCAAGTAGTTGGAGTCCATAAATGGTTTCTAAATCCAAAGTTTTGCTTTGAATCCCTTTTGAATCACTTTGATTGGCCAATACATGGTAAGCTTAAGGTCTCTGTGGATGCTTATTACTAGATCCATATCAGTCCATTAGTTATCATGTACGAGCCATTGGAAAGTGATTCAAGGTGATAGCCCATAGAGTCTTAAGCCATTAATGGACCTTGACTACCATCTCTATTGACTTTTTATGGATTAAATCTTCATTGTCAAACCTATACCGGTTCGGGAAATAACTATAGGTTAAATCCCCAATGCGAGGAGAAAAATCCGGAATTTTCCACTTTGCATCCTGAACTTGAACCTAGCAACCTTTAGCTCCGAGAGACTTTCTTTCTTCCACTTTCACTTAGTTCTTTGTGAGTTTAGTTTAAATCACCACTTTCAAAACAATTTTATTTTCTTTTAAATTTCAAGTTTGTGCTAAAGGAAATCATCAGAATCAATTTCTAATTTAGAGTCTGTCACTGATAGAGTGAAAACCCATCCCTGAGTTCGACCCTAGAACTGCTATACTATAGTAGCTTTGCTACGCTAGTATAAGGTCATAGGTTTTATAAATGTTTTTGATTAAAAGACCCGGCTGGGCATCGAATCAATAACATATTTAGGTTTGTTTAGAACTTTTTAAAATGTTTAATATCACAAGATAAATTCGTAATTTGGATTAATTGATAATCGATTTCATTTTCTTAAAAATGTACAATGAAGGTTTGGTATTGATTTAAGAAAGAATTTTTCATGAATATGATTTAATTTGATCCAACTATTTTTTTAGCATCGTTTTATAAATTATAAAAATCAAGACATTAATGAAGATAGTTAAATGAGTAAAATTGAAAAATAAATAAACAAATTTTAAACATATTGAGATAATGCTCTTTTAATATTTCACAATTTGTAAACTAATATAAGAGTTTGAATTTCTATATTATTATTAAAATCTATACTTAAAATAAGTTATAAAATTTCTCAAACATCACACCAAAGAGGGATTTTTTTTTTTTTTTCATTTCTTCTCCCAAAACACACTTAAAACCCATGTGTTAAACCATCAATAGAAGACTCATTTTTTCCTTCATCCATCAACCACCTTCCCATACCCACATGCACCATGCACACAACCATCACCCCCTTCCCATACCCACATGCACCATGCACGCACAACCATCACCCTCTTCCTCATCTCACCCATGCCCATGCACACAGCCACACCATCTCACTCACACCTCCTTCACCATCACCCACGCCCATGCACATGCGGCCACACCATCTCACTCACACCTCCCACACCACACACATACGATGCCCATGCACACTCAGCCACACCATCTCACTCACACCTCCCACACCACACACATACCATACCCATGCACACACGACCACACCATCTCACATGCACCTCTTCTTCACACGCACCCAGATTTCCATTACCTTCATCATCTCACCTGCACCCAGATTTCCATCACCTTCATTATCTCACCCACACCCACATGCATCACCGCTATACCACACATGCACCACCATACAAACCTCCACAATCTGCTTGCCTTTCCAAAGTCAGTAAGGATCAAATGCGAGAGTAGCAACGCCTTGGATTCAAAACTTACCGGTTTAAAACCAAAACTCTTGCATGTGAGGAACACCACCTTAGGCCATGCAAATGAGTATTCACACATTCTCTAACTATCAGGCATTCAATGAAATGCATTTTTGAGAGGAAGTCTCAAGAAAGAAATCTTTCAATAGTCAGAATATAGGAATAGATGAGAGAGATAGAGAGTTCTAGAGAGAGACTAAGAAGGTTGAGAGAAGAGAGAGATTATCGATAGAAAAGCTTTCTTGGCATTCTTGGAGAAGTGGACTCCATCTCTAACAACATTAGATCTGTAATACCCGGGTTTTTAAGGACATGTTAGATTCTAGGAGGATAAAGTCTTTCATAAAATTGTAGGTCAAATAGTAAAAAAAGAGTGGTAAAGATCTACGTGCTAATATTTAATTGGGAGAGATTTTGTAAAAGTTGATCAAAAGTCAATAGTTTGAAAATTTTACCCCATCAGATGTAAGGAGTGGAAATTTCAGAAATTAAATTTAGATTTGGAGAAAAATTTAACCATCAAATAATTGAGATTAGGTTTATGTTACGGGAATTAGTTTAATTATTATTGGATAATTATAAAAAAAATCGTAGTAAGAAAAACTTGATAAAAATTTGTATTATATCAAATTGTTATAATGGATAATTAAAAAGAAATTGAATTTAATTTTATAACAAATCAATTTAATTCTTATAATTGGAATTAAACTTTATAGAATTATAAAACATTAAACAGAGTTGAATTGAAATTAAATTAAGATTAAATTATGATATGTGAATTTATAAAAGATATAAAAAAATGGTAAATTAATTAAATATGAATTTTATGAATTTAACTTTTGAAATTTTGATGTGATTAAATAATTTTACAAATGAAGTAAATTAAATAAAAGTTATACCAAAGGGTTGAGAATTTAATTTTTATAAATTGAATGACTAATTAATTTATGGAATTAAGTTTTAGAATATTACTTAAATTTTTGTTGGTAAATAAATATTAGAAAAATTAATAGGTTAAGGGTTGTTACAAATTTCAACTTCTTGGTTGCCGAAAAAAAAAATATTTTATGAAATTAAATTTTGTTAATAGTTAATTATATTATGTTTTAAGTGAATTTCAAAGTAAAAATGTTTTAGGTAATTAAAGTCAAATTATATTTTGTTCAAGTGCGAGCTTGTAGTAAATTTAATAATGAATACGATAGTATTTTTCATGAGGCGGAAAATCATAAGTTGAGTATAATTTATAATTATGAAATGTGAAATAAATAATGGTAGTTTAATTTATTATTAAAAGAAAGGATGTGCGTGACATTTTCAAGTTTGTTTAATACATATATAAAAGTGGATTGTTGGGCGCAGGAGGCAAAAAAAAGAGGAAAAGGAAGAAAGAAATGTGGGGGATGCGTAAGAGAGATGTAGGGGAGGTTCTCCGTCGCGTGTCTCCACCGATCCGATGGTGAAATGACCTCCGATTGTGATGAAATTTTAGATGATGATAGTCTTAAACGTGGTGAACACTTCTACGGAGTCGAATTCTTTTATCCCACGGTTGGATTTTATTGTATAGGTAGGGATGTGTTTTTCCTAAATTTCTCTCGACTTTTTTTGGGTTTTTCGTTTTGCTTTTATTTACTTTCAAAAAAACTCCATGGAAATGGGTGAGTTGTTGGGTTGTAGTAAATCGTCATATAGTTTTTATTTAGGTTGTTTTTGGAAACCCTAAACGTGTAAAATGATTTGGTTTTGCTTTGAAAATGTTAAATGGGAAGTTAATGAAAGTTTAATGCAAGATAAAAATATTAGAATTATTGGTATTTAATTGTTGTTCCTATTATAGGATTTATTGGATTGTTGTGGTTGTGAAAATTCTTTTTATTGGAGCATTGGTTAATATATTTTTGTAATTGTTATTATGTTAGAAATTATATAAATTTATTGGTGATATATTAGTGTTGAAAATAATGGAAAATATTTGTTGAAAATTTTGAGTATTGAGATATGTTTAAAATGATTGTTTTAAAATTATTAATATTATTAGAAATAAATAAATTGATGATATAAATTGGGTTTTTGTTAATTTTTGAATTATTGAAAAATTTTTCCCAAATGTTGTGGTGGCGTAATTGTGGAAAATTGTTATATTGAGTGTTAATATTATGGAGATTATTGGAGATAAATAAATTATGACATAAATTGCATTTTTGTTGATATTTGTATTAGTGGGAATTTTCTTGGATATGTGTGGTTATTTAATTGAAGAAAAAAAATGTTTATATTGGTTGTTGGAAATTATTAAGTATGTTATGAATAAATAGAATTTATGGGGCTACGGTTTAAAACTATGTTTTGATGTTATACAATTAATTGTAAATTTTCTTTGATGTTTGTGGTGACTAAAGTGAAGAAAAATCGTTGTGTGGGTTATTGAAAATTATGAAACATAATGGGAGTAAATAGAATTATGTCTTGGAAAATTATAGATGTTGAAATATGATTTGATTGCATTTCATATGCATCATGGTTGTGTGAAATGGAAATGAGAATGAAAAGACCCTGAAGAGGGCAGAAATGAAAAGAAAAGAAAAATAAGAAATGGAATGACCCTAGAGAGGGCGAATTAAGAAAGGGGTGAGATCCCTAGGGTGAAAGACCCAAAATTTTACCCCGGGAAGACTCCGAATGGGGAGTGTATTTGGGTAATGATGTGTATCCTTCGGTGAAAGCCCGAAAACAACAGTGCATTACATGATTGTGTGTAAGCATTTGCGTCATAGTTGCGTTTGGAAAAATGATTTGTATTATTTATCAAGTGTATGTTTGAATATATTATTCAAGACTAAAATGAACTGTTTATTTTGTAAATTTAAAGTTATTGATATGCTAGACATATGATTAAATAAGGAAAATGATAATTTTGATTGGTTTAAATTTGTATGGTTGGAGTTTCTTTTAGTGTGTATAATGTAAAGGTAATATTATCTTTTGGCATATAGTTGTGTTTTTTTTTCACTTAGAATTTCTAACCCATTTGGGTGTAAAACACCCTACTGAGCAACGTGGAAATGCTCACCCCTTTATTTTCTAAAATTTAAGATGCAGGTATAGTTTGGAAGGACCACGGGAAGATTAAGAAGTGTTCCAGAAAGCAAAAGAACCATAATAATGGTTGTTTTTAAATTTATATTACCCTTTTGACATGTACTAATTTGAGTTATATGAACTTTTGTAAGTTAAATTATATTTTATTAGTTTGTAAAACATTTTTAGAAATATTCTTTTTAACTTAGAGATTATTGTAAATATTTGAGCTTTTGGGTAGGAAGATGATTGGTTGATTTATTATACTTGTGAACATGAGATAGAGTGATGGTTGGTTTTGGAAAAAAATAAAATGATGTGTTATAGAAAATCTTAGCTTAATAAATTTATTTAGGATTAGATGTTTTATTGAAAATAAATAAAAATTTCAGGGTGTTTGGATTGATTGTCAGCATGGATAAGAGTAACCCTTATGGTTAAACCTTTGACCTTGGGTCACGAGTCGAGTTCTGGGTTGCCCAGAATCCGAGGTGTGACAAGATCGACGTTTGATCACCACATTCAATATTAGAGTAGGGGACCAGCTTCACCAGCATAGATCTATTTTTCCAAAGGATTTGTTAACAGTGCATCATTTTGGAGAATATCAACAGATCATCGATTAATCTTGAGACATCTATTCAACGATTCCAAGAGCTTCAAGAGAACCAGAGGAGCATGACACATTGATTTAGAGGTTTCCTTTACAGCTTCTTCATTCATGATTCTGGAGCATCGCACCTATACAACGCCTCTATTTTTAGCGCATCTTCACTATTGCTAGCGTCTTCATCTAAGAGGAATGTTCAAATTTTCATTTGTATCTTCATCACCGCTAATGTATTTGCCTCTGAAAGAGATTCTCTTCACCATCAGACGTCTTCATCAAAGGGAATCACCACAGTGTCAAGGAAGCGTTGCAAGAGGTTGTTAAGGCTTACTTGGTGGGGCTGTTTGAAGAATCCATCACTACACACAACACATCGAAAAATCTTATACATTAGCTTCATTGAATCATCATCAGAAACTTCAGTAGTTCATCATCATCAAAGTCTGATCATCCATGCCATCAATTTCATAGAATCATTAGGCACATAAGTTCGTATCATTTTATTCAATTTTAAATTATCTTTTCAAGTTTATTTTATTAGATTATAGAAATAGTGTCTTGGTGTGGATGTAAGAAATGCCACACTTGTTTGTTGTCTAATCATATATGAGAAAATAAAGGCTAATCTTAAATGAGAAAAACACCCAAGAGGGGGGGGGGGGGGGGTGAATTGGGTTGTTAAAAAAAAAAATCCTTTTTAAATACAACAAATTTAAGCACAATAGAAGCAAATAAATAGAGATAGAGTTAGAGAAATCAAACATGAATTTTATCGTGGTTCAACACTTTCTTGCCTACGTCCACTGTCTTCAAGCTCCTAATTGAGTGAGGGTTCCACTAACTTGAAGCTTCAACCAAGCTTCTAATCTCCTTTACACTTGGATTTCAGCTCCAATGGGCTCTTACACAATCTCTTCAAGATTCAACTCACTTGAAGGCTTTAACACTCAATTTACAAGAATGAACTTCTCTCAACCTAGCTCAATAATAGGTCAAATACAAATCAAAGCTAGGATGAATCACAAAGGTGCATTAAAAGATGTGCAAATGGAATTTAATGCACCAAGAAAAGAAATTAGAGCTTTTAAGGCAAGAACAAGTGGGTAGACAAATAAATGCAGGTGTTCTCTTGCTCATAAATGAAGTAGAGCTCTCTATTTATAGGTTTCTAACCTCAGGAACCAAGAAAATAAAAAAGCAACCTCAACCGGTCGAGCTGGGGGTCGACCGAATCACTAGCTGTTGGAGCATTTAATGTTTTGGCGGGTTGCCATTACTTTGACCTGACTTGAAATCGACCTTGATCGAAGGTTGACCGGGAAGGGAATTACCTCGACCGAGAAGGGAAGGCTACTGGAAGAGAGAGTGCTTTTTGCAATCCTCAACTGGACCTTGACAGGACAGAGGGAACCAGTCGACCGGTGCCCTTGTCAGTTGAGCCAGTTGGCTACTGGCTCAAATGGTTCACCATTTTTGGCCTAAAAACCTATCTTTTTATGGTCTTTTCTCTTCTAACACTTAAGCAAGGTTTTTAGGTAAATTGATATGCCAATTTTGAAGTAATTTGCCTAAGGTTCATTTGATAAAACTCGGGTTTTGATGAAACTATAACTTTAAATATTAAACCGAGTTTCTGAAAGATGCATGAAATGATATGTAAACCCTAAGTGCACCCATGCATTCATCTTACATTTGTTTCCTATGATTAAAGGTCTTGATTTTGCATCCATTAGGTCTTTTGATGAATTTCCAAATTAATACATGAAATTCTTTATAATTCAAACCAATTAGTAACTTAACCATAGTTTGTTATCATCAAAACCTGATTAGGAGAACCCTTGGGCTAACAATCTCCCCTTTTTTTTATGATGACAAACCTTGGTTATCTAGGAGAAGAAAAATCTCTCCCTCAAACCAATTATGGATCTATCAATCAAAATTTACGAGTTAAAACCAAGAGAATCAAGACATGCTAGAGAGAATGAATTTGTAATAAGAAATAATGTAAGTCATGAAACATATAGGCATATATCATATATAAATCAAATGTATCACAATCCAATATGTATGATCCAAGTGATGATATGAAAATGTATGTACAATGATGATATGCATGCAAGTCTCCTCGATCCTACAATATCTCCCCTTTTTAGCAACATAAACAAAAAAAAAAAAAAAAAACAAATGGGGTCTCTACGAAATCAAGGCTGAAGAGGTGGAGATGGAAACACATAGCACAGGTAATCCATCATCTCCTCATGCTAACTCTCCAGGTGATCCTCAATGCACTCAATCCTCTACTAGAGATACTTAAACTGTGAGGTGAAGACAGCCTGATGTTGATCCATGCGATCCTCAATATGCTCAAATTGAGAGGTGAAGCCAGCCTGATACTGATCCATGCGATCCTCCATGGAGTGAACCGAGTATCACTAATTACAACAAGCTCCTCCATGCGAGTGCCTAGAGAGCTAATCTGAGCAGATAGATCCATCTAAGGAGCATGGTCAGGAGCGAGAGGTGCCTAATGAGGTGGTATCTCAGTGTGATGAGGCTCAGTAAATGATGACTGAGAAGATGGTCCCTCTGTATAAGTCAACTTAGACATCACTGGCTCAGAGAAGGTAGCCTCAAACTAAACACCCTTTGACTGAAGTGGAGGAATGTCAAGCTCGGGCTCTCTCTATTGAAAGCCACTCTGATCATCTACTCCACCCTCCATCTCTCGTATCTTGGCCTCCTCATCTACTTTAGGATGCACCTGTCCTTGTCCCCGAGCTTGTACTGGTGGTCTCTCTGCTCTCCTAACCCAAGAACCATCGGGGGCCTTCTCAAATTTCATCTGCCCCATCGATTGATCATCATACGTGTCACAAGCACTAGGGGCCTCAAAATTTGTCTCTCTACTCAAATCAACGTTGGCATCCTTGAACACTCTGGTGAGGAAGTGGCCATAGGGGAGTACGCGTGTTGTGTTCTCGCAACATGAGATCATGTGCATCATTATAAAGTACCCCAAGTGGATCCGTCTCCCAGTTAGAATTGAGTCAACGAGGAATGCCTCATAACAGGAGACTTTATCTCGGTATCCGCCCCGCGGTAGTAGGATAGAGCATATCATGTGGTGTAGTACTCTGCTAATCACGGTCAAGTTGTGGGCCAAGGGTTTACCCATCCCCTGGGTATCTACAAGTTTGTAAATCCTCTGAACGACCTCTCTAGGCTCAAATCCCAGCATAGTAGACAAAATCTTGGACTTGTACACCCCGAGTCCAATCGGAGCAATATCGAAAATACGGCAGATGCTCTCCGAGTCCAGACGAATCTCGACTCCTCTAGTAGTGGAAATAATCGGGCCACCAATGCCATAAGTCATCCTCGAATAAAATGCTCGTGCCAGAGTCAGGAAAATTGGCTCTGAAACAGTCACCACGGGTAGCCAACCCATCCTAGAGAAAATGTCCTCGAATCCGAAATGTTGAAGTTGGGAGAAATTGATATTTATCTTCGGAACTACTTTTCTCTGAGCAAAATTTTGCTTGTAATGCTAGTAGTCCTCCATGGAACTGAACAAGGCGGTGTCAAATCTTACCTCCGGCTGAGATGGCTCAATTGGGCGCTTGCCCTGTGCCCTAGAGGTAGTCGACTCTCGTCTAGGAGCCATGAGAAAGAGTGAAGCAATGGAGACGAGGCTGGTAGAAAGAGAAGCACTCACAACTGAAACCTTAAGCATGCGGAAATGGAGAAGAAGTCGACGATGACATGCGGGAGGAAGAGAAAGCGACCCAAATTCGAAACCCTAGCCTCCAATCTTCCTAAAATCCAATCCTATAGGCTTTAATCGGTCCAAAATGCACTCTAATTAGTCTCTAAAAGCCAAAATCAAAAGAAAAAAAAAACCCTGAAGAAATGGAGGAGAACAGTGGAGAAACTAAAGCGTAGGAGGCTATTTAAAACCCCAGTCCCGGCGAACCGATCGATCGATCCTGGTCTAGTTAACCGCTTGGCCAACATGGTCAACGATTTGATTTTTCCAATATGTTACGTATTTCCTCGTTTTGTGATCCTCCCCCTGCCCTTTTAGTTGAAATCCCCGATTTTGTATGCCCAATGCCAAGGGAATTTTGATTTTGGTCGAAAATTTGACCAATATCTAAGTATATGTCTATATGATGCATATGATATGAAATGCATGCAATCAGAAGGTATATTCATCAAGAATTCATTAAGCAATCATTAGATCATAAAGAAATTATCCCTAGTTGTCTTCTAATATCAACGAATTGTTCTTCACTTAGAGTTTTTGTAAAGATATCAGCAAATTGATCTTTTGTGCTTGCAAATTCAAGTGTTATGTCACCCTTTTGTGCATAATCTCTAAGAAAATGATGTCTAATCTCTATATGCTTAGTCCTAGAGTGTTGCACGGGATTTTTTGATATACTTATGACACTAGTATTATCACATTTAATAGGAACATGCTCAAAATATAAATCAAAATCATTAAGTGTTTGTTTCATCCAAAGGATTTGTGCACGACATAAACCGGCTGCTATGTATTTGGCTTCTACCGTTGACAAAGCTACTAAATTTTGCTTCTTACTATGCCATGAAACAAGTGAGTGTCCTAAGAAATGACAAGTGCCACTAGTGCTTTTTCTTTCAACCCTACAACTGGTAAATTTGGCATCCAAAAATCCAATTAATTCAAAGTTATCACTCTTAGGATATCATAAGCCTATGTCCATTGTCCTTTTCAAATATTTGAGAATTCTTTTTACGACACTTAAGTGAGATTCTTTAGGATAAGATTAAAATCTAGCACATAAGCATACACTATACATAATGTCGGGTTTACTAGCAGTCAAATATAGCAAAGAACCTATCATGCCTCTATACATAGTAGAGTCAATGGATTTACCTTCCTCATCCTTATCAAGCTTAATGGATGAGCTCATTGGAGTCTTCATTGTTTTGGTTTCTTCCATGTTGAACCTTTTGAGAAGATCTCTTATATACTTTGCTTGATTGATGAAGGTTCCTTCCTTTAGTTGCTTGATTTGAAGTTCAAGGAAGAAGTTGAGTTCTCCCATCATGCTCATTTCGAACTCACTATACATGCACTTAGAAAATTCTTCACAAAGAGAGACATTAGTAGCACCAAAAATGATATCGTCAATATATATTTGAACTAAGAGCATATCATTTTCTTTGATTTTTATGAAAAGAGTTGTGTCAATTTTTCCCATTTTAAAACATTTTTTCAAAAGAAATTTACTCAATCTTTCATACCATGATCTAGGTGCTTGTTTCAAACCATAAAGAGCCTTTTTAAGTTTAAAAACATGGTTAGGGAAGTTAAAACTTTGAAAGCCAAGTGGTTGTTCAACAAATACTTCTTCATTTATAAAACCATTTAGAAAAGCACTTTTCATGTTCATTTGATATAAAACAAAGTCTTTAAAACATGCAAAGGCAAGTAGCATCCTAATGGCTTCCAGCCTAGCTACGGGGGCAAAGGTTTCTTCATAATCTATCACTTCTTCTTGATTAAAACCTTGTGCTACCAATCTTGCTTTATTTCTAACAATTATGCCATTTTCATCCATTTTATTTCTAAAGACCCATCTAGTTCCAATAACACTTTGATTTGAAGGTTTTGGTATTAATTATCATACTTCACTTCTTTCAAATTGATTTTTACTCTTCTTGCATAGCAATCATCCAATTTTCATCATCTAAAGCATCATTTATATTTTTAGGCTTAATTTGAGAGATAAAAGCTAGATTATTGCAAATGTTTCTAAGAGAGGATCTAGTTCTTACCCCACTAGATGGATTACCTATAATTTCATCTTGTGGGTGATTGGTGACAAACTTCCATTCTTTAGGAAGGTCTTGGCTTGATTCACCTTGCACTTGTTGATGAAGGGGTAGTACTAATGGTGATTCTTCTTTCTTAGGATCCTCTCCATTTTCTTCTTGTTGCCTTCTTTCTTCAATTTGCAATTTTCCCAAGGAGGTCTCCAAACCTAAATCATCATCAAAACTCTCTCTTTCTTGGAGAGAATTGTTAGATTCATCAAAAATAACATGGATGTACTCCTCTACAACCATGGTTCTTTTGTTAAAAACTCTAAAAGCTTTACTTGAAGTTAAGAAAATATTGAAAGAGAAAATGTCAACCATTCATTTTTTTTCCTCAAAATCTCATTTTCTTTTTTAAGATGAGTTTTAGAAATTTCAATATTTGAAAATTTTTCTTTTACTTCTCCAAGTTCTTTTTCAAGTTGTTGAATTTTCTTTTTAAGAGAAATATTTTTCAAACAAAGTTTTTCAAAATCCTCATACAATTCTTCAAAAACATCATGTATACCTTCATCACTAAGGTTAGAGTTTACCTCATCAAGTTCATCTATTGCCATGATGCACATGTTTGCCACTTGATTCGTGCCCAGTCGGGTATTTTAATAAAAAAATATTTATAAATCCTATGACCTCATACTAGCGTAGCAAAGCTACTATAGTATAGCAGTTTTAGGGTCGAACTCTGGGATGGGTTTTCATTCTACCAGTGATAGACTCAAGATTAGAAATTGAATCTGATGATTTCCTTTGTCAAAAACTTAAAGTTTCAAAGAAAATAAAATTTGTTTTGAAAGTGGTGTTTGGAACTAAACTAACATAGACTAGGTAAAAATGGAAGAAAGAAAGTCTCCCGGAGCTAAAGGTTGCTAGGATCAAATTCAGAATGCAAAGTGGAAATTCCGGATTTCTCATCTCGTATTGGGGACAACAACATAAAGGATGGTTGTTTCCCGAACCGGTATAGGTTTAACAATGAAGATTTAATCCATAAAAAGTCAATAGAAATGGTAGTCAAGTTCCATTAATGGCTTTAGACACTATGGGTCTTCATCTTGAGTCACTTTCCAATGGCTCATACATGATAACTAATGGTCTGATGTGGATCTAGCAATAAGTATCCACAGAGACCTAAAACTTATCATGTATTGGCCATTCAAAGTGATTCTAAGGGATTTAAAGCAAAACTTTAGATTTAGAAGCCATTTATGAACTCCAACTACCTGTATTTAATGCACGAGAGTTTTCCACTTTAGCATCTGGACTTTTCACCTAGCTTCCTTCACTCCAAGAAACCAAAGGTTTAGCCTCTCATCCTTTGGGAAAACATCCTTAGAGGTTGTTTGGCTTCCAAGAAAAAGAAAATAGTAGAGAGAAAAGGAAAGCAAAGAGAGCCCTGTATTTCACTAAGTGTAAAATATACAATATGTTAGTCGTCTTTCGAGAGATGATTTCCACCCCTCTTATAGTCTTTACAAAAGCAAAGCCTGTGATTGGCTAATTACAGGGATAAGAAAGGAATTTACATCAAAAAATACAAAAGAAAAGATCTCATGTGGAGTCAGCAGAACAGAGGAGATTTCGCACCAAAGATGCATGGGCTGGTGCGAAATTCGCACTTGCATGGCTGGTGGTGCGAAATTCGCACTTGCTTGGGCTGCTGTGCGAAATTCGCACTTGCTTGGGCTGCTGTGCGAAATTCGCACTTGCTTGGGCCGCTGTGCAAAATTCGCACTTAGCTTGATGCAGTTGTCTTCCGAATGCCATATCTTCCTCATTTCAGCTCCAAATCATACACGGTTTGAAGAGTTGGATTCTTGACTTCCTAAGCTTTGAAATGGTATATAGCATGTAGAAAATAGACTTCGGGAAGTGCTCCAAAAGTGCAAAAGAAGATTGCAGTTGCTGTCCTCTATTTTCTTCACTTTGTTTTCCTCTTTGCTTCTCTCCTTTACTTGGCTTGTCTTAATGAACCAAAAAGCTGTCAAAACACTAAAACTAGCCACAAATATGATTAGAAGTCATTGCTAGGTCCTTAACATGCCAATTGGAATAAAAATGGAGAACTACTACACAAAAGTGCTTAAAACATAATGAATTAAAAGCGCAAAATAGCACTTTTTGGGTAGTAATCACTCCCCCCAACTGACACATTGCTAGTCCCTGAGCAATGAAGGAGAGAAAAAGAAAGAAAGAAAAATAGATAATATAATAATTTACAAAATCATGCTGATCACTCCAAAAAATAATCAAGTGGCATGATTGGATCAAACTCTCACATGGTAAGTCAAGGATATAAAACTCAATCATCAACAAGAGTCATCAAATAACTTACCTATCACAACATACAAAGAGTGGGCATTATGCAAATTTGAGTATCAAAATAATTTCTACTCCCAAAGGACCAACTCTTAATTTTCCACAAAAATCTAAGTGTTAAGGTGCTTAGTTTCCAGTTATAGTGTGTCAAACTATATTCTCCCCCCAACTAAGGTTTTTCTCTAACTTTAGCAACACTAACCCTCATATAAAAGGCTAAGAACACACCTTTTTTTTTTTTTTTTTGAACTCCACCCATCCACCCATGTAACAAGCAGTGAGGTCGGTGAATCCCAACCAATAAAGGCTTAGGGCACTAGGCTTCAAAGATTTTCAACCATATACCCCTTGGACCTTGCTCGGGTTTTGAAGCAAGTGAAGCAAAATTTTTCATAAAACACATTGGCCTTTTATAAGGTGTCCCAACACTAATAGAATGAGGTCAAAGGCACCAAGTCGAAAATTTCCTAAGTTTAGGGAGTGAGAAAGTTTTCCATCTTATAACTGGAATCTAATGTGTTCAATGTGTGAAAAGATTAGAGTGGAAGACTTAAGATTGAAATCAAAAGGAGCTTCAACAATTTATCAACTTTAATAAGCATAATACAAACTCTGAGACTATGGCAATAAGATAAGAATTTAATTTCCCCCATTTACTTTTGAGAATTTATCTTTGAGAAACAAAGAGAGTTTGCAAAAATTTTGTTAGCAAAATAACCTAACCAAAAAATCCAACAAATTACTTCCTCAACTCTCCCCCCAACTAGGATGAACATTGTCCCCAATGTTCCAAAAGCAAGTGATAATAAAAGGGAGGAAGTGATACCTCCTGATAGTAAGGGACTCTGAATGAACAGGAGAAACCACATGTTGCATAAGAAAAGAAAAATCATAAGAGTGATGATTAGAGGAAATAAAAAGGAAAAGCTAAAATACACAAAAAGGAAGATGTTTATATAAACTGAGAGAGTACAATATACAAGATAAACATGGAATACATCCAATCCCAGTATAAAAGTAGTCCAAAATATATAACACATCCAAAAACATAGAATATAGATACAAATCAAAAAGGGAGAGGAGTGATCGTATGATCAAGTAGTAGGCTCCTTTGGTGGATAGGAGGGGTCCTCAGCTGCAACTGTGGAAGGTACCACTACAGGTGTAGCATCATCAGCTGGAGCAGAAGGCTCTGAGGGCACAGGAGCAACAGGTGGAGCTGGTGGCAAAAGACCGAGGTGCTGCTGAATCTCATGGAGAATGAGAGTCTGTTGGTCCTGCCGAAACTGGAAGTGGTCCATCCGCTCCATAATGGCCGTCTGAGTAGTGGTCAGAGTCTGGAAAGAAGCGAGCAAGTCACGATACTCTGCACCAGGGATAGTAATGGGCGGCTCTGAGGTAGGAGGAACAGCAGGTGGGATATCAGACGATGCTGCCTCTGGTATGGGCTCTGAGGGAGCTGAAGTAGACGGAGCAGATATAGATGGTAAGGGCTGTGGAGGAACTTCCCTTGGCTCGGGAAGTTCTGGGGAATGCTGATGGAGAAATACCTGATTCCATTGGTCAAGAGAGAAGCTCTCTCGACAATGGCGGCGGGTCTCAGAATGAGGGTCTGCAGGGAAGCCCATATGCGCCAGAACATGGCATAGCAGCCGAGGGAAAAGTAAAAGAATGGTGTCTGCCCTTGTAAGACGCCTCTTATGCACCTTCTCCTCAAAATGGAGGAGGGCGGCCATAATCAAATGATGGGGGCCAAAGTAGTAGCCCTCAGAGATACGGAATAATGCCTCTAGAATGGCCCCTCGCCTCTGCACTCTATGCTGAAGAGGAAAAAGATTGGCGCGAAGCACCACATCAACTAGGAGCATCCCAGGGGGAAGCTCCTTCCTCATAATGATCCTGTCTGAAGATGTCCCTCGAGATAGTATATGAACCATGTCCCACTCAGAAAGTGGGGCCCAGCATCTAAATGCAACTGGATCTGCTGGTGCATAAGGGATATGGAAAGCCTTGGCAATCTGTCTAGTCCCCAAAATACCCTGGCGTCCATCAATGGTAAAAAGGATCGAGGCGAGTACCGGGACGCCACGAGTAGTCATAGACTGGTAAAAGTCTAAAGCTACTCGAGGATAAAAGAAATATGGTGGAGTCATAAAGGGTACAAGATGGTACCTCTCAAGTAGGCGGTATGAATCCCCCAACTCAGGCTGCTATCGCAAAACAAAGTGATCAAAATATGCCTTGACATGGAATGCTCTCAATCGGCAATCGGAATTGCCCTCAATGGGCGAGCTAGCGAGAATAGGGCGCCTGGTGGGAGGAGACTGAGACTGTGAATCTCGAGGTGCTCTAGAGGACTCTCCTGGCTCTGAAGTCTTGGCCTTCTTTGTAAGAGGACTCCTAGCTGGAATCTGAGTAGGGGCCACAGGCGTGGCAGCTGCTCTCCTCGTATGGTATCTGCACTGGGGGCAGAATCAGGTAAATGTGGGGGTGCATCTAGCGGGGCCCGCACAGGGGCAGCTCTATGACTACTCTGGGGAGCTGAGGTAGAGCCTCCTCGGGTCTTAGCCATAAGGGAGCAAAGAAATGAGGCTCAGAGGCTTGGGATTGGGAAGGGTAGGGATGAAGAAGCTTAAAAATTCGCACAAGGGAAGGGTGGTGCGAATTTCGCACAAGGGGAAGGTGTTGTGCGAATTTCACACAAGTGGATAGGTAGTGCGAATTTCGCACAATGCACTATTCACCCGTGCAAATGCGAAATTGGATTCTTTCAAATGGCCAAAAGTTTTGGTTTTTGAGGGTGGGAAATGCTGGCTGAGGTAGGAAAGGAGTTTTTCATGGTGGCTAAGCTTGGAAATGGGAGCTTTACAAGAAGAGAATGGAGAATTTTGAAGCTCCCATAGCCGGCGGAAATGGGTTTCTTATGAAGAAACCGAGGCTTTGAAACCTATGCTTGAGGTTTTGATTTTGAAAAATCAAGGTTGGGTTGGGTTTAGGGATGGATTTGGAGTGTTAGTGAAGAAATGAAGGGTTTTTTATGGTGGAAGGAGGAGAAAAAGCTGAAAATGGAAGGCATGGGCTGTTGTGAATAGTGATGGCCGCGGCTATGGAATGAAGCTTTTGAGATGGGCTGCCATGGTGGGGTTGAGGATGGGGGATGATGAAGGAGAGGACCTTGTGGATGGAAAGAAGTGATCGGAAAAGAGGTGTTGAGAGGATTGAAGAAGAACAAGCTTAGAATTTAAAAAGAGAAATTGGCTTTTAAAGAACAAGTGCGAATTTCGCACAAGATGAATAGTGAAGTGCGAAATTTTCGCATTCCTGTGGTTCTCCAAGACAAAGAGCATGCTTTTTTTTTTTTTTTGGAAAATGGTCATAAAGGCAATTTCGCACAAGGTTCACATTCCTGTGCATTTTCGCACTGAGATTTTGGGTAGGGACCGAGAGCATGCTTTTGGAAAATGCTCACAAAAGTGATTTCTCACAAAGTGGTAGGGTGGTGCGAAATTTGCACCAGAGAATTGGGTGGTGCGAATTTTACTGTGTCTTGGCTTTTCTCTCCTGTTTTCCCTTATTTTCCCTTGTTTTCATTCTTCAAGCTTTCCTACCTGCATGTTAACACAAAAACCAATTCAAACTACGTTAGAATGAAATTAAGGGCAAAAATAAAAATCAAAACATGCATATACACAAGAAAAAACACTAGATTAAACTAAAATTAACGCAAAAGGGAACCAAAAGAGGATGAACTTTTTAGTCTTTGAAGAGACTAAGTTCAACCATGAACTGAGTGTTTTCATGTGAGAGGTGGATCAGGGAGGATGAATTCCTTCTTGTCTCGGGAAAATGATTCCATATAGGGCTTGATGCGACTCATGGTAGCTTAGCTTTAAAGGTGTATCAACAAAATTTATACCTTAAATACTATTACTAAAGTAGCCAAGCTACTATAGCATAGTGGTTCTAGGATCGTTCACTGGGAAGGGTTTTCGCAAACACTAGTGATATTCAAATTAGGAAAATAGGTGATTTTCTTATGGATGTTAGCTTTAAAAGAAGATGTAAATGTTTTAGAAAGATTTAAACTAATCTAAGCTAACATTAAAGACTAAAATGAAAGGGTGTAAAAACAAGTTTCTCAAAGATAGGATAGCTATGCTCTGGCTCTTATGCAAAATGGAAATCTCAGGATAGGCTCCTCGCGTTGGGGTTGCAACTATGGTGATGCTTGCTTCCCGAACCGGTATGGATTTAGCAAATCAAGTTTTAATCCTTTAAAATGGCAAAACAGATGGTAGTGAATTTCATCAATGGTTATTCACCTTAGACTTCCTTTGAATGGCTCGTAAGAGATAACTAATGGTCTAAAGCCAAAAGCTTACCAAATATTGGCAACTCAAAGTCATTCCAGGTGATAAACTCACCTTTCAATGGCCATTGAAATTGGTTCTAACGGATTAATGCAAAACTTGGAATTGAAAACCTCACCTTCCAATAGCTCGTAGGAGATAACTAATGGATAGAAATCCAAAATCTTATCAAGTATTGGCCGTTGGAAGTTGTCCAAAGGAAATAAAAACCAAACTTTGCATTAATGAACCATTAATGAAAAACGACTACCTTACCTTCCAGGTGCGAGAAATTTCCATGGGATTGCGTCCAAGCCATCACATAACATCCATACTTTGAGAAACTAAAAGTTTTAGCCAATCATCCTCTGAGGAAAAGCCCTCAGAGGCTGTTTGGCTACTAAGAAAATAGAAATGGGGAAGAACAGGAGAAGAGAGAAAAATAGAGCTTTATATATTCCTAAGTTAATGTACAGAGGATCGATCCCCCAATATTCCATTTGTTTTGGAGGTGTTGTGCACCTCTATATATAGCAAAATTACAAGATAAAGCTTTATGTCGGCTGAATACAAGGTTACAAAAGGAATTTACACGAGAAAATATCAAGCTAAAAATATTTGGGAAGTCAGTGGTGCGTGCGTGGAGAAACAGAGGATTCAAAGGAATTTCGCAAGGTGCCTAAATCCTCCTTGCGAAATTTTCGCAAGGTATTTCTTCATGGTGCGAAATGGCCAAATTTCGCACCATGAGGAAAATCTCCTTGCGAAATTTTCGCAAGGTAAAATTCACCTTGCGAAATTGGTCATTTGGCATGATGTAGTTGTCTTCCGAAGGCCATATATTCCTCATTTTAGCTCCAAATCATACACGGTTTGAAGTGTTGGATTCTTGACTTCCTGAGCTTTGAAATGGTATATAGAATGTAGAAAATGGACTTCGGGAAGTGCTTCAAAAGTTCGAAATAAGACTGCAGCTATTTTCTTCACTCTGTTTTCCTCTTCTCCATTGCTTGTGCTCGTGTTTCCACTTGAAATTCAAGCCTGTAATCATCCAAAATCCTTGCTTAACTCGCCCAAATAGCTCCTCCATCAATTGGCATGCTTGAATTGGTTCATAAGCTGATAAAAACATGTAAACTTGCCACAAAATGGTTAAAACCAATTACTAAGGACCTTAATGAATTAATTGGGTTAAATGAATATGATTACTACTCAAAGGTGCTTAAAACCATTATTATTAGGTCTAAAAAATAGCACTTTTTGGTAGTAATCAGGGCTTGAGACGATGCCCATTCACTTTGAAAGTTCGAGTGCTATTGGTGTTGAGTAGTTCCACTACTCCATTTGATTGCACGTCATGAATTATGAAAGGACCCGTCCACCTTGATTTCAATTTTCCCGGAAAAAGATGAAGTTTAGAGTCATAAAGCAAGACTCTTTGTCCCTTGGTAAAATTCTTCTGATTTACCATCTGATCATGCCATTTCTTCAACCTCTCTTTTGCAATCTTTGAATTGAGGTAAGCATCATTCCTCATTTCCTCCAATTCATTCAAATCCAAACATCTCTTTAACCCGGCTCTTGTCAAGTCCATGTTGAGCTTCTTGATTGCCCACCATGCTTTATATTCAATCTCCATTGGGAGATGGCACGCTTTGCCATAAACAAGGCGGTAAGGAGACATTCCAAGAATGGTCTTATAAGCGGTCCTATAAGCCCATAATGAATCCAGAAGCTTAATAGACCAATCCTTCCTATTCACATTCACCACCTTCATCAATATATTCTTGATCTCCCGATTGGCTAACTCAACTTGGCCACTTGTTTGAGGGTGATAAGGTGTAGCTACCTTGTGCTTGACCCCATATTTGGCTAGAAGAGTCTCAAAAGGCTTGTTGCAAAAGTGGGTTCCTCCATCACTGATAATGGCCTTAGGCACTCCAAATCTTGAAAAGATGTTCTCCTTGAGAAATTTGAGAACCACCTTATGATCATTGCTCCTACATGGGATTGCTTCTACCCACTTAGAGACATAATCCACTCCCACCAAAATGTAGGAGTGTCCAAATGACATTGGAAATGGTCCCATGAAGTCTATCCCCCAAACATCAAAGACATCCACTATCAAGATGGGGTTCAAGGGCATCATATTCCGGCGTGTTAGCTTCCGAAGCCTTTGACACCGATCACATCCCTTGCACATAGAGTGGGCATCCTTGAAAAGAGAGGGCCACCAAAAACCTGATTGGACCACTCTCATGGTTGTTTTCTGGGAAGCAAAATGACCTCCACATGCACTATCATGACAATGGGATAGAATTCCTGATTGCTTTTGTTCAAGAACACATTTCTTTATGATTTGATCCGCACAGTATTTGAAGAGAAAAGGCTCATCCCAATAATAAGCATGGATCTTAGCAAAGAAATGCCTCTTGTCTTGGGCACTCCACTCACTTGGAACTTCTCCAGTAACCAAGTAATTTGCAATTTGAGAATACCATGAAGCTACCTCTATTGACATGAGAGACTCCTTAGGGAAGTCATCATTGATAGGTAGACCATGTGAGTCATGTGCTATCACAAGTCTTGACAAGTGGTCAGCTACCACATTTTCTACTCCTTTTTTATCTCGGATTTGGAGATTGAATTCTTGAAGCAAAAGGATCCATCTTATCAATCTTGCCTTGGCATCTTGCTTGGTTAGCAAGTACTTCAAAGCAGAATGGTCAGTGAACACCACTATAAAGGACCCTACCAAATAGGCACGAAACTTATCCAAGGCAAAAACTACTGCCAACAACTCCTTCTTAGTAGTTGTGTAGTTCCTTTGAGCCTCATTCAAAGTTTTGCTTGCATAATAAATCACATAGGGCTTTCCATCTTCTCTTTGCCCCAAAACAGCCCCCATAGCAAAATCACTTGCATCACACATTACCTCAAAAGGTAATTTCCAATTTGGGGCTCTCACTATTGGTGCAGTTGTGAGGAATTGCTTCAATTCCTCAAAACTCTTCTGAAATTTCTCATCCCACACAAACTTGGCATCCTTTACCAAGAGTTCACAAAGAGGTTTTGAGATTTTTGAGAAATCCTTAATGAACCTCCTATAGAACCCGGCATGTCCTAGGAATTGCCTTATTCCTTTAACATTGGTGGGAGGTGGCAACTTAACAATTAGCTCCACCTTTGCCTTATCTACCTCAATGCCATTCTTGGAGATTATATGTCCTAAGACAATTCCTTGTTGTACCATAAAATGGCACTTCTCCCAATTTAGCACTAGGTCTTTCTCAATACATCTTTGGAGAACAGCTTCCAAATGCAACAAACACTCCTCATAAGAACCTCCATATACAGTGATGTCATCCATAAAGACTTCCATGATGCGCTCCACCATATCATTGAAGATGCTTAGCATACATCTTTGGAAAGTTGCAGGTGCATTACATAGACCAAAGGGCATCCTCCTATAGGCAAAAGTATCAAAGGGGCAAGTGAAGGTTGTCTTTTCTTGATCTTCCAAATCAATCTCTATTTGGAAGTACCCCGAGTAACCATCCAAAAAACAGTAGAAAGGATGCCCTAAGACTCTCTCAAGGACTTGGTCCATGAAAGGCAATGGGAAATGGTCCTTCCTAGTCACTGAATTCAACCTCCTGTAGTCTATACACACCCTCCATCCTGAGGTAAGACGTGTAGAGACTTCCTCCCCTTTCTCATTCTGGATCACAGTAATTCCAGATTTCTTTGGGACTACTTGGGTGGGGCTCACCCACAAGCTATCTAAAATGGGATATATGATCCCTGCTTGAAGTAGCTTCAGAACTTCACCCCTTACCACCTCTTGCATGTGAGGATTCAACCTCCTCTGGGGTTGCCTCACCGGTTTTGCATCTTCCTCCATGTAGATATGGTGGGTGCATACCAAAGGGCTAATCCCTTTTAGATCAGAAATTTGCCATCCAATGGCTTTTTTGCATTTTCTGAGGACTCCCAAAAGACTATCCTCTTGATCACTTGTGAGAGTTGAAGAAACCACCACTGGACACTTCTCATCTTCCTCCAAATATGCATACTTCAAATCAACAAGAAGTGGCTTCAAAACCAGCTTTGGAGGGTCCTCCGTAGTTGCTCCTTGTGAGTCCTCCTTATTGAACAGTGGTAAGATCTCTTCCCGTCTCCTCCAAGGAGACATGATGGCTAACACATCAGAGGGTTCAGGTAACCCTTCTTCAAGAACTCCAAGGCTTTCGTTCAAGCTCTCTTCTAAATTCTTGTCACAATGCTCTTCAACCAAGGTGTTGATCAAGCACACCTCCTCCAATCCTTCCTCCTCTTTTGGGTGAAGATGCCTCTTGCATAGGTGGAATATGTTTAATTCCAAGGTCATGTTTCCAAATGTGAGCTGCATCACCCCATTCCTACAATTGATGATGGCATTGGAGGTAGCTAGGAAAGGTCTCCCAAGGATGATTGGCACATAATTTGCTTCCTTAACAGTGAGATTAGTATCAAGCACCACAAAATCCACAGGATAGTAGAATTTGTCCACTTGAACTAGAACATCCTCTATCACCCCCCTTGGGATTTTGACTGACCTATCAACTAAGGAGAGAGTGATGGTTGTGGGCTTCAATCCTCCAAGTCCCAGTTGCTTATACACAGAGTATGGGAGCAAATTCACACTTGCCCCCAAGTCTAGTAAAGCCTTCTCCACATGTGTCCCTCCAATGTTGACTGAAATGGTGGGACATCCTGGATCTTTGTACTTAACTGGAGACTTACACTGAATGATGGCACTTACTTGCTCAGTGAGGAATGCCTTCTTTGACACAATTAACCCTCTCTTGACCGTGCACAAGTCCTTTAAAATTTTTGCATATGTGGGGACTTGCTTGATCATATCAAGTAAGGGTATATTCACCTTCACTTGTCTCAAAACTTCAAGAATTTATGATGAATTCTTGATTCCCTTCTTTCCATGTAAAGCTTGAGGAAAAGGGGGAGGCATATGTTTCTTCATCATATCCTCTTTAATCACTATTCTTGGCTCTTCTTCAATGCTTGACTTAGATGCATTTTTCTTCCCACTCTTCTCTTCTTGGTTATTGCTCTCTTTAACCAAGGTTCTCCTTGACATGAGTTCTTCATCTTGCCTCACCTTAGGCAAGGGTTGATCAACCTCCTTCCCACTCCTCAAGGTGATCATAGCTTTGACCTCCCTCAGCTTTGAAGACTCCCCATCTTGGGTTTCAACTTCATGAACACCCTTTGGATTTTGGCTTGGTTGAGAGGGAAACTTTCCTTTCTCATTCACTGTGTTAAGGTTGGTAAGCCTAGAGATGGAGTATTAAATATTATCTATATTTTGAGATAGATCATTTTACATCCCATCCATTCTCTTAATTTGAGAACTCTCAACATTTTCAATCTTTTGGTGCAATTGGGAGTTGATTGCCTTTTGTTCACCCACAAAGTCACCCATGACTTTACTTAGGTTCACAATGGCTTGCTCCACTGAAGAGGTTTGTTGAGGTGCTTGGGTTTGGGCTTGTGGTTGGTATGGAGGTGGCCTTGGTTTCCAAGAAAAATTTGGATGATTTCTCCAGCTTGAATTATAGGTGTTTCCATAAGGTGCATTGTTGTTGGGCCTAAATTGCCCCACAACATTGGCTTGATCACCTAACATCTCCCTCACAGCTGGGATGGTTGGGCACTCATCTACCACATGATCACATGATTGGAAAATGGTGCATGGCATGACATGGGCTTGTGTCTGGGAAATGGCTTGGACTTCATGCATTTTTTTCAACTCAAGTTCTTCCAACCTCCTTGCCATTGTTGCCACGTTAGCTTTCATGTCCATGTCCTCACTTAACATGTACATTCCACCATTTGGATTTACAGGAGCTTTCATCCTTCCCATTTCTCTTGAGTTGGGCTCATCCCATCCTCTTGATACCTCAGATACATAACTTAAAAAGTCCATGGCTTCTTCCGGATTCTTACTCATAAAATCTCCCCCCACACATGGTTTCAAGAATTTGCTTCATGGAGGAAGACATCCCATCATAAAAATAGCTCACCAAGAGCCATGTATCAAAGCCATGATGAGGACAAGCATTGATGGCCTCCATATACCTTTCCCAGCATTCATAGAACTTCTCATTTTCTTTTGCAGAAAAGTTTGAGATTTGTCTCTTCAACCCATTGGTCCTATGGGTGGGGAAAAATTTCTTCAAAAATTCAGCCTGAAGATCAACCCAATTCCTTATGCTCCTTGGCCTTAAAGAGTTAAGCCATATTTTTGCTTTGTCCTTCAAAGTAAAAGGGAATAGCTTGAGTCTCATCAAGTCTATTGAAGCTCCTCCCTCTCTAAAAGTATTGCACACCTCCTCAAACTCCTTGATATGGGCATATGGGTTCTCACTCTCCATTCCATGGAAATTTGGTAGGAGGGGCACAATATGGGGTCTTATAATCAGTTGCTCAAGAGGAGGTATGATGCATGAGGGTGCACTCATCCTTGGTGGGTGCATCCTATCCCTCATGGATAGATATGCATTTGGATTACCCCCTTGACCGTGTTGAGAATTCTGATCCTCTTATGGAGGGTCCATGATGTTTACACAGATATCCAACTCTGTGTCTTGAGGATTCTCAATCCTTACTAATCTTCCCTCTTGGTCCCAAATCCAATAGGGCATGCACAAGTTACTACTTACCTGAAAACAAAACAAAGACAACAAAAACAAAAGAAAGCTAGAAGAAAGTTAAGGTTAGAAAGAAAATGAAAATAAACTTAACAAAAGGAATTCTACAATTAAAAGAAAGGAAATGAAGTTAGTGAAAAAGGAATTCACCAAACTTGTGATGGAAATCACAAGTAGCCTCTAAAAAGTTGTATCACTGTATCGTGGCACCATCCTCGGCAACAGCGCCATTTTGATTCATGCCCAGTCGGGTATTTTAATAAAAAATATTTATAAATCCTATGACCTCATACTAGCGAAGCAAAGCTACTATAGTATAGCAGTTTTAGGGTCGAAATCATCTCGTATTGGGGACAACAACATAAAGGATGGTTGTTTCCCGAACCGGTATAGGTTTAACAATGAAGATTTAATCCATAAAAAGTCAATAGAAATGGTAGTCAAGTTCCATTAATGGCTTTAGACACTATGGGTCTTCACCTTGAGTCACTTTCCAATGGCTCGTACATGATAACTAATGGTCTGATGTGGATCTAGCAATAAGTATCCACAGAGACCTAAAGCTTATCATGTATTGGCCATTCAAAGTGATTCTAAGGGATTTAAAGCAAAACTTTAGATTTAGAAGCCATTTATGAACTCCAACTACCTGTATTTAATGCACGAGAGTTTTTCACTTTAGCATCTGGACTTTTCACCTAGCTTCCTTCACTCCAAGAAACCAAAGGTTTAGCCTCTCATTCTCTGGGAAAACATCCTCAGAGGTTGTTTGGCTTCCAAGAAAAAGAAAATAGTAGAGAGAAAAGGAAAGCAAAGAGAGCCCTGTATTTCACTAAGTGTAAAATATACAATATGTTAGTCGTCTTTCGAGAGATGATTTGCACCCCTCTTATAGTCTTTACAAAAGCAAAGCCTGTGATTGGTTAATTACAGGGATAAGAAAGGAATTTACATCAAAAAATACAAAAGAAAAGATCTCGTGTGGAGTCGGTAGAACAGAGGAGATTTCGCACCAAAGACACATGGGCTGGTGCGAAATTCGCACTTGCATGGCTGGTGGTGCGAAATTCGCACTTGCTTGGGCTGTTGTGCGAAATTCGCACTTGCTTGGCCTACTGTGCGAAATTCGCACTTAGCTTGATGCAGTTGTCTTCCGAAGGCCATATCTTCCTATTTCAGCTCCAAATCGTACACGGTTTGAAGCGTTGGATTCTTGACTTCTTGAGCTTTGAAATGGTATATAGCATGTAGAAAATGGACTTCGGGAAGTGCTCCAAAAGTGCGAAGGAAGACTGCAGCTGCTGTCCTCTGTTTTCCTCTTTGCTTCTCTCCTTTACTTGGCTTGTCTTAATGAACCAAAAAGCTGTCAAAGCACTACAACTAGCCACAAATATGATTAGAAGTCATTGTTAGGTCCTTAACATGCCAATTGGAATAAAAATGGAGAACTACTACACAAAAGTGCTTAAAACATAATGAATTAAAAGTGCAAAATAGCACTTTTTGGGTAGTAATCACCACTTCTTTCTCATTTTCTTCTTCAGATGATTATTCACTTTCACTCCAAGTGGCCATCATTACCTTCTTCTTTCTCCTCTTGGCTTCACTTTTGTAGAGAGGACAATCATATTTAATGTGTCCTGATTTCTTGCATTTGAAAGACACAAAATCTCTTTTCTCTTCCCATTTCTCATTGTCACCATGAGAAGAAGATTCCTTTTTAGAAAGGTCTCTTCTAGAAGTGAACCTTCTTCCTCTAAACCTTTCACCCCTCATGAATTTGTTGAATTTTCTTTTGATGAGGGCTAAATCTTCATCTTCTTCACTTTGTTTTTCTTCTTCCACTTCTTCTTCTTCCTTAGTTGTAGCTTTGAGAGCTATGCTTTTTTTTTGTCTTCACCTTCTTGTTGCTTCTTTGCCAAATTGATCTAATATGTCATTTGATTACTACTCAAAAATTGCTATTTGATAGCTTTTAATTAACTCTTTTAAACACTTTTGAGTAGTAGTTATTACCTTTTAACTCAATTGGCATGTTAAGGACCCTTGCAATCAATTCTAATCAAATTGTGTTAAGTTTTGGTGTCTTGATAGCTTTTTGATCACCAAAGCAATATGAGATTGAGGAGAGTTCTTTGGAATCCATGGCAAAGCAATGGAAAGCTCAGAAACATGAAGAACCAAAGCTTTGAAGTCCTTTGCCATAAGCAAATCCGGAATGCAAGGAGGGGAAGCAAAGAGAAATCTGCCATGAAGCATTCTTGATGTCAGTCATGTCAGCCACTTTTGGAGCATTTCCTGAAGTCCATTTTCTACATGCTATATACCATTTCAAAGCTCAGGAAGTCAAGATTCCAATGCTTCAAACGGTGTGCGATTCGGAGTTGAAATGAAGGAGTTACAGCCATTGGAAGCCAATTACTCCAAGCTGAAGGAAGAATTTTGCACAGCTACGAAATCACCCTTTTGCTGCGAAATGATTTCCCAGCCATTTTGCACAGTGCTGTGGAATCCCTCCTGAAGTTTCTCGATATTTGCGACACGTTGGAATCCAAACACCGCAAGCTGAAAGCCAACTTCGCAGCGCTGTGAAATCAGCCTTTTGCTACGAAGTGATTTCGCAACCCTTTTTGTGCGTCTGTGAAATCTCGCAGACCTCGTTTTCACCTGCTAAATGGTCCTTAGTGCTTCCCGATATTTGTGACCGACACTTTTGGATATTTTGCTTCAGATTTTTGATGTCTAAATCCCCATTTTCTCCTTGTAACCCACAATTATAGGATTTCTTAGTTATGAAGTTTGGAAAATGGGTGAATAACCTCAGATATTTTGTTTTGCAATTTTCTTTATATATAGCTCTCGGGAGGATCATGTAATCCGACGGGATAGAGATAGATATATAAATATATAGAATATACAGAGCCTTGCTCTATTTTTTTTCCTTCTCTTTCATTTTCATTTTCTTTTTCTTTCTAGCCAATCAAACTCTGAGGATTTTTTCTCAGAGGATGAGAGGCTAGACTCTTCGCCTCTTGGAGCTAAGGTAACCGGGTAAGTTTCCGCATGCATAAATTGGAAGTTTTGTTGTTTTAGTTTTTAATGAAGAGAAAGTGTGACCCATTAATGGTTTTTATCTTTTTAGTTAACTTAAAACGCCTTTAAGTCACCTGGGCTAACACTTGGTAAGACAAGTGATCTCCGTCCATGGAGATTCACTAGTTTATCTCTTGCGAGCCTTTGGGAGGTGGTTTGAAGGTAGGATTTTCTAGAATAGCCAACACTTGGTAAGCTTTTGGACTCCAAGGAGACATCCATTAGTTATCTCTTGCGAGCTTTTGACGGGTAATCCAAGGTTAAAGATCACCTTGAATGGCAAGTGCTAGGTGAGAGGTATGAGCCATTGCAAGGTGCATCAGTGAAAGGGATTTAGTGTTTGAACCCATTAATGGGAAGCATCTGTACAACACCGGTTAGAGAATTAACTATATGTTAATTCTCTAATGCGAGGAAAAGAAACAAGTGACCGGAACTCCCTTTTTGTATGAGGAACCTAAGCCTAGTGATTTGAACTCCAAGAAACACTTTTCTTCATAAGTAATTCCCATTACTTTCTTTTTAGTTAGCTTAAAACCAAACCTTTTTCATTCAAACATCTTTATGTTTTCTTTTAAAGCTAACCTTGAAATGAAAAGGCACCAATTCAGCTTTGAATTAATATCATTTGCAAAGTGAAAACCCATCCCAGTGAACGATCCTAGAGCCACTATGCTATAGTAGCTTTGTCTTTGCTACCCTAGTATATGGTGTAATAGGTTATAAATTTTGTTGATTACTCCCTCAATCAAGGAGCACCAGCTGGACACGAATCAGCCGAGACACCAATTGGGTACGAATCATCATTAATGACCCTATGAGCTCCATCATAGGTAGCTTGGTCAAGTCTTTGGCTTCTTGAATTGCGGTGAATGCCACTTTGATGGAAGTGACCTTAAGATCTTCATCAACTTTTCAAATTCTTTGTAGGTCTTTCCCAATGCTTCAAGACCATTGACAATGTCGGTGAACCTAGTGATCATCTCAACGATAATCTCATTATCTTTCATAAAAAACAATTCATAGCTATGAACAAGTAAATTGATTTTTGACTCTTTCACTTGATTTGTTTCTTCATGAGTTATTTCAAGCAATCTCCAAATTTCTTTAGCCGATTTGCATTGACATATTCTATTATATTCATTTCTATCCATAGAGCATTGCAAAGTATAAACGACCTTAGCATTTAATTGAAAGTTTCTTCTTTCACACTCATTCCATTCTTGCTTAGGTTTTGGAACCATGACTCCATCAACTAGTTTTGAAGGAAAAGTTGGGTCATCTTCAATGACATCCTATACATCTAAATCAGTTGATTGTAAAAACCAAGTCATTTTAGTTTTCCAATAGGGATAATCGGTTCCCATAAAACATGGAGGTCTATTTTTTGCAAAACTTTCAATGTGGGATGAGCTTGATGGAATAGCCATTTCCTCTTAGACGATTAAGTCTTAAACAAGAGGCCTAACTCTGATACCTATTGAGAAAATAAAAGCTAATCTTAAATGAGAAAAACACCCAATAAGGGGAATGGTGAATTGGGTTGTTAAAAAAAATCCTTTTTAAACACAACAAATTTAAGCACAATAGAAGCAAATAAATAGAGATAGAGTTAGAAAAATCAAACATGGATTTTATAGTGGTTCGACACTTCCTTGCCTACGTCCACTCTCCTCAAGCTCCTAACCGAGTGAGGGGTCCACTAACTTGAAGCTTCAACCAACCTTCTAATCTCCTTTACACTTCGATTCCAGCTCCAATAGGCTCTTACACAATCTCTTCAATATTCAACTTACTTAAAGGATTTAACACTCAATTTATAAGAATGAACTTCTCTCAATCTAGCTCAATAATAGCTCAAATTCAAATCAAAGCTAGGATGAATCACAAAGGTGCACTAAAAGATATGCAAATGGGATTTAATGCACAAAGAAAATAAATGAGAGCTTTTAAGGCAAGAACAAGTGGGTAGACAAATAAATGCAAGTGTACTCTTTCTCATAAATGAAGTAGAGCTCTCTATTTACAGGTTTCTAACCTCTGGAGCCAAGAAAATCAAAAAGCAACCTCAACCGGTCGAGTTAGGGGTTGACCGGATCACTAGCCGTTGGAGCATTTAATGCTTTGGTAGGTTACCGTTGCTTCAACCGGACTTCAATCGGACCTCAACTGGAGGTCGACTAGGAAGGGAATTACCTCGATCGGGAAAGGAAGGCTATTGGAAGAGAGAGAGTGCTTTTTGCACTCCTCAATCAAACCTTGATCGGACAAAGGGAATCGGTCGACCGGTACCCTAGCCGGTTGAGCCGATTGGCCAGTGCCTCGACCGGTTCACCATTTTTGGCCTGAAAACCTATATTTTTATGGTCTTTTCTCTTCTAACACTTAGGCAAGGTCTTTAGGTAAATTGATATGCCAATTTTGAAGTAATTTGCCTAAGGTTCATTTGATAAAACTCAGGTTTTGATGAAACTGTAACTTTGAAGAATAAACCGAGTTTCTGAAAAATGCATGAAATGATATGTAAACCCTAAGTGCACCCATGCATTCATCTTATATTTGTTTCCTATGATTAAAGGTCTTCCAAAGGTCTTGATTTTGCATCCATTAGGTCTTTTGATGAATTTCCAAATTAATACTTGAAATTCTTTATAATTCAAACCAATTAGTAACATAACCATGGTTTGTTATCATCAAAACCTGATTAGGAGAACCCTTGGGCTGACAATATATATGATTAAAAACGCATTTTGATTCATAATTTAAAATTTTGATAGTATGCCTTTTTTTAAAGTTGTTTTCCAATAATTGATCTCATCAATAAACTAGGTTTTTGAATTGTTTTAGAAAAAAGATAATATATCATCAAATTATATTGCCCATAATTAACATTATATTTACTTTATATTAATTCAACTTCTTTCTTTCACTTCATAATTTTTTAATAGAAGTTATGTTAATTATAACTCAATTTAACATACTTCATGATTGTGACTTAACTTTATTTAAATGGACTTTACATAATATATCAACTTGTCGATCGAATGCATCCTACATGATAATTTACTTTTTTTTTTTTTTAGATATTCAACAAACAATGAAATAAATTATGATAGAAAATTTATACAATTTAATTATTTTGTAAATAAACTATTGGAAAAATGATATGTGAACTAAATGGAACAGAAAATAACTCTTGATGAATACTATTGTATAAAAGAATGTATGGTTATTTGTCCTTGTGAATATTTTCAAGCTGATGGTTACATAATGTAATTATATAGTAGAATATATCAACAAGTCATGTATAATTTGGAAATTTCTATGAAGTGGTTTGACAAATATGTTCGTTTAATTTGAAAAATCATATGAACAATTAGAATAATAAAAAGACATAAGTTTTGTTCAAGTATGCTAATAATCTTTTGTTGAAAGTGTTTTAAAACTAAAATGTGATCATGTTTTAAAACTCAATCATTATTGCAAAAATTAAATAAAAAAATAAAATACATTATGAAACTTTAATTAAGATCCGAAAAATTCCATTTTATTTAAGAAAGTCATTGGATAATCACATGACAATTGGCTTTGAGTAAATTCCCTTGATTTTGGTTCATGTAAATTTGATTTATCTTAATTTTCTGAAATAATTCACACATATACACTTAAAAAAATTTAGTAATCCAAACTTAAAAAATATATAGGATTTTTTCATTTTTTGAAAACTAATTTTATATCTCATTCATAACAAGATCAATCTTAGTCTCTTTATAATGGATTGCTTTTATATTTAAAACCTATCTTAGTCTCTTTTAAGTATAAAATTTCAATTTCTAGAAAAAGAAAAATGCTACCCATTTTATTCGATATGCAACTCGGAAAGGTTTTTAAAAAAGAATTTTGGTTTTAAATAGTGAATTAAAATTCATAGTTCCAACTAATGGATTCTTTATGAACGGATTCATGTATAGATTAAATGGGATTCAATAAATCCCTACATACAAAATTCTTTTTTCAAAAATGAAGTTTTCCATTGACACTGTTGATAGCCCACTCCATATTTGAAATCGTAAATTATAATCCAACCATTTATAAACTCTTTAAAAATTTTCTAATTATTCCATGATATTCTAGACTCTTTAAACTTAATTTTAGAATTTTATTTCATTCAAAAATGATTTCTCAACTAAAAGATATAAATTGTTCTTTCAAAAGGTCCAGATTTCACTCTGTTTTTTTATACTCAATCTTACTTTGCAAAATTAAATTATTAAACGATCTCATTAAAATCATTGAATTTTTTTTTCCCTTAACCTAAACTTCCCAAATTTAACTTTTGACACATAAAATATTAATAAATAATTTATTTTGCAAGCAAAGTTATAAAAATATTTTTAATTAATTAGTATAAACCACTTTTCTTAAATGAAAATAAATTGAAATACTTTTGTAAATAAGATTGGAAGAATTCATCATTTTTATTTAGCAAAATAAACAACAATTATTTTTATTGTAAATAAAACTAAATTGATTTTTTTTTAAACAATGAGTGTAAATAACATTCTTGAAAATTGAATACAAACGAAATTGAATCAAATCACTTATTAAAAGTAAATTCAAACTTTTTTAAAAAAATAAATGAATTCTAATCATTAACTCAATTTTTTTCATTAAAATAAATTCTTTCAAAATGTCCTAAAATTGTGTTGTGAAATTTGAAATAATAAAAAAATTTTAATTAATTTAATCAATCAATTCGTGTCTTTATCTTTTCATTTATTTTGCCTATTCTTGTGATTTGATTTTAGCATGACTTGTACATATTTATTCATATTATTCTTGGTATTCATGATTAATTAATTAATTGTCACAGTTTCTTTCATTCATTTAGTAGAGACTATATGCAGATAGGCTTAGACGGGTGCTATGACTTATCACGTATCTTTCCAATAAATAACCTAACCCCTAGATTTAGACTCGATTTTTGCAAACATGTCTTTTCCAAATAAGGAGTCACACAAGGTTTTCTTTCTTATTTTGTTTTCCCTTTTAAAAATAAACTAAAATATGTGGCAACTCCAACTTTTTCAAAAAAAAAAAAAAAAAATCAAATTTTCACCAATAAAAAGCGAGTCTAGTCGTTTAAGTGGGGGTGCACTTGAATAATGAGGTTCCACAAAAATGCAATTCTACTGGGGAAAGCATAGAGGGTCAAACTTGAATTCAAGTTGAGACAAATGTGGCATTTGATTAATCAATCTGTGGACACCGACTCATGGTGCCTTTGTAATATATTTGCATGTTTTAGGGCACGTGAGCATTGACATGATGATTATTTTGAATACATTTATTGAATATGTCTTACTATATGTTGATTCTTGTTATCATGTGTGTCTTCATATATTTGTTTATGTTTGTATATATATCTGTTTTGAATGATTGTGTACTACATGACCACCATTTTTTTGCATGATGATTGTCACGCTTGATTGTGTTATGATCAGTTGTGATGTTGAATGTTGATTATATTGATTAATTCTCTTGCCATGATTATCCTGCTCACTTTGAGATTCATATTCACATTATCTTATTCGTCTCGATCTCTATTGTACATCATTTTGATCAACTTTGAGTATGTTATTTATTCTTATTGTATATTCATCTCCTATTTTTTTTCTTGCTTAGCTTGTGTGTAGATATGGATGATATACTTGCTTTTGGTATGATTTCTTGTTGCATGACTACACTTTTTCTACTTAATACATGTATTGATAACTACCTTGAAGGTTAAAAAATAAAAGATGACTCATTTTTTTTAAACATGTTTTTTGTTCTCTTAAAATTATTTAAATTATTAAAAAAAAAATTGTCAACCAATTTCCAATGTGGGACACACATCTATCTCCTTATCTCCAATTCCTTAGTCTCGATCGACCTTGTTTCCCTTGATCTTGTATTTGATATGAGACTTGTTGTCTTGTTTGTTCTCTAACTAAGCTAGTGATTTAGAGTAGAGTCTAGCGATGGCCTGTACTTATGTTTAGGAGCATTTTGGAGGAGGTCGACATTTTGATGTTGATTGGAGTCTGATTTTTAAAGACTTGTATATCCTAGAGCTAGATTTTAGGATATTTGTGTGACTGATGTGTTTTCTTTCTAGTTTCATAGGATTTTCAAATGCACCCACACCATTCAGTGTGAACCTTAGATCGCATTAAGTAATCAAAGTTGTGAGATGTGTCAACCATTAGGAAAGCCTTCACCATAAGAAATCCCTTAGGATGCGAGGTAGTGTATGTGTGGAGGTGATGAACACTTTGCATGGAAGCGCCCCATCTCTTCTGAGGCATGCAGGAGATTGCGTACCGTCAAAGGGTATGACCGCTTCTACTAAGGATCCTTTAAACTCCACCATTTTTCTTTTTACAATTGCCTTGATCTTGTAAGTTGAGCCTTAGATCCTTAGGATTCCTTTCCTACACATAGGAGCATTTGAGAGCCTTTAAGGCGACTGTGGTCACAATATAGATCCAGTTCTCCATTTTTTTGGTCTTTAGTTGAGTGTGCTCAAAGATCGGTGTGAGTTTGTGTATTAGTTGAACCATCCTTTGCCACGTTGCGTTAGATTCTTCCTTTCGATCTTTGAATTTGATGTGTTTTCTCCCTAGGGCTTTATTTAGTCTCTTTTTCTTAACTTGACACATTCTTTAGTTTGTTGTTACATCCTTTGCTTGGTACTTTGGGATATGTTTGTCGATCATGATCATTTTTTTGTATTATACACCTATCACAGGCTCTGTACCTTATTCTTTATTTAATGTTTGATTTCATTTTTACTTCGATGCTCGTATTTTCACTACCAAAACGTGAGGGGCATGTTTTCACATTCACACTTTTTTTAAGAGATTCGTCTTTATTACCTTATCATTTTCCTTTATAGAGCTCGGTTTGGAAGTTGAGTTAAGTACATCTAGTTACAAATGGAGTATTGATCTCGTGATAGTGTTATTCTACATACCTCTTTTATCTGGGATTATTGATATGAATTTTCTAGTCACATTTGTAGCCATCTCACTATGAACATCTTTATGACTCTAGAGTCTTTATCAAACATCCAAATTTTGCATTGCCACTTTAAGACCATGTGTTTGCATGTCACATTGTTATCTTTAGAGTCTTATCTTGTGTTCCACATCTGTTTTGATTGCTTTGCATTGTAAGGAGTTAGTTTAGGAATTGGTTGGGTCTGGAGTTGCAACCTTAAAGGAGGGTTGGAGGCTGATTGACTAGATCAAATTCATATTAGAGTTTGGACAGGTCACTTGAGATGTCAGACGAGTTAGCTGCCACACCGACTTCTATTAAGGAGTTCATGGTTGGGATGAGTGAATAAAAATCTATCTTTACAAAGAGTAAATCAAAATTCAACCTTTTATTTCATTATTATTATTATTATTATTATTTTAGCAAAGCTGTCTCTTTAAATATTTAAAAAAAAAAAAATTAAGTTGGGCAAAATCCTCTTTTAGATAAAATTATAATACTTTTTTAAAAGACAAAATTCTTTTTTTAAAAGTAAAGTTAGATAAGAATTCATTTTTAATAAAAGTCAAACAAAATTCCATTTTTCTTAGATAAAATTATAAAAGATTTTTTTTAAAGGTAAATTCTTTTTCTAAATAATTTATAAGCATCTTCTTTTTTCAATAATAAAAGTAAATCGAATTCTTTTTTTTTTTTTAGATAAAATTGTCAAAGTGTAAACTTATTTTCAAGCAAATAAAGTCCTTTTAAAAGAAAACAAAATCAAATTAGAAAATCAAAATGGGATGCTTTCATGAATAAAATATGAAAAATTGATTTTCTTTAAATAAAATTGGATAAACTCTTTATTTTATTTTATTTATTTATAAAATTCAAATCTTTAAAGACAAATAGAATTAAATATTTATTTTTAAGTTCTAATAATATTGGAAAACTTTCCTTTAAATCAAACAAAGAAAAAATATCTTCTTCTATCAATCCTTTTTTAATAAAATCAAATAATAAATCATTTTTGATAAATAAAAAAAGGAATTAAGACACTTTTATAAATATTTTTCAAAAAATTCACTTTCCTATTAATAATTTTTTTATTAATAAAATTTGATTGAATTTTAATATTTTTGTAAATAAAGCTATAAAAGTCTTTTTAATTAAAATTTCTTTTGCAAATAAAGTTATAAAATATTTTTTAAATAATTAGTATAAACCACTTTTCTTAAATGAAAATAAATTGAAATACTTTTGTAAATGAGATTGTAAGAAGAAATCATTTTCCTATAATAATTTTTTTTATTATTAATAAAATTGGATTGAATTTTAATATTTTTGTAAATAAAGCTATAAAAGTCTTTTTAATTAAAATTTATTTTTCAAATAAAATTATAAAATCTTTTTTTAAATAATTAGTATAAACCATTTTTCTTAAATGAAAATAAATTGAAATACTTTTGTAAATAAGATTGTAAGAATTTATCCTTTTTTTCTATAGCAAAATAAATAACAATAATATTAATTGTAAATTAAACCAAATTGATTTTTTTTTAATGATTTTTTTCTCTTAACATTGACCGTAAATGACTTTCTTGAAAATTGAATACAACGAAATTGAATCAAATCACTTATTGAAAGTAAATTCAAACTTTAAAATAATAATAATAATAATAAATGAATTGTAATCATTAACACATATTTTTTAACGAAAATAAATTATTTCAAAATTTCTTAAAATTGTTTCATGATATTTTAAATAAACATAATAAAATCTTTTTTAATTAATTTAATAAATCGATTTGTGTCTTTCTCTTTTTATTTATTTTGCTTATTCTTGTGATTTGATTTTATCATGACTTGTACATATTTATTCATATAATTATATTATTGGTATTCATGATTAATTAATTAATTGTCATAATTCCCTTAATTCTTTTAATAGAGACTGTATGCATACCAGCTTAGAGGGATGCTACGACTTATCACCATACATTTTCTATCAATGACCTGACCCTCGAATTTGGACTCAGTTTTTACAGAGATATTTTTTTCCAAATAAAGAGTCACATAGAGCTTTATTTCTTATTTTGTTTTCCCTTTTCAGAATAACTTACAACAAATCATGATTTTAACTTTTTCAAAAAATCAAATTTTCACCAACAAAAAGCGAGTCTCGTAATTCGAGTTAGGAACATACGTAAAAAATGCGAGTCCACAGTGTTATAAAAAATTATTTTAAAAAAACCAACAATCTAAGTGACTTTACAAAAATAAATTTAATTGATTTTTATTTATTTTTAAATATTTTTAAAAAATCTATCACCAACCTATTTTCCTTTGGAAAATATTTGCATATATTAATAAACACTCTTAATTCTTATAAAATTACTCTTAAGTAGATTCTAATTGGGTGTTTAGTAAATTAACTTAATGTCTTAATAAATTCAACATATTTAACAAAATAACTTAATATGACAACTTAAAGTTAAAAACAAATTTAAGTGATAAATTAAAATGAATTACTTATTCTTAATTCCAACTCTTCATTTTACCAATTTGGCATAATTTCAAACATGTTAAACTTGATTAACTTAAACCTTATTACTTGTTTTTTACTTTAAGTATTGAAGTTGTTTGATAAAGTTATTTTAAAATTGATTCTAAATCATCAAATTAATATATTTACCTCGCAAATTTTAATTAATATTTATATTTTTACTATTTGCACCCAGGACGTACAACAGTTCATGCACGCAGTAATTAAATAATTAAATCTGTCTAATTATCTCCAAGCATAAAAACTGAAATAATTAATGTCTAATACTGTCTAATTTATTGCAGTTTTTATGCTTGGAGATAATTAGACAGATTTAATTATTTAATTACTGCGTGCACGAACTGTTGTACGTCCTGGGTGCAAATGGTATCAGAGCCATTTTCTACTTGAGAACCAAGTGGTGTTATGAATTGGAACAGTAATTAATCGCACATTTAGTCTTGACTTAGTTCGGGTTGAATTTCCTGTGAACGGTTTGGTCAGCCTGTGATAAGCGGTGTTTAAGGGCAGAAGGAGCGTAAGTCCCGTGTTGATCCGCTTGTGGTGGTCCCTGTTCAAGAAATTATCTGAATTAATTAAGGATAAAATTGTGATTATTTTCTGTGACGATGAGTAATATTATTAGGAGATTAAGTAGAGGTAGTTCTTCCAAATCACTTAGGTCTAATGATAGTTCTGCATCATCATCTGCATCATTAACTGCATCATCACTCACTCAAAATATAGTTAATAGTCAAGAAATAAATATTGCTCAAATAGAGAGTCAACTTCATAATTGGTCAATTCCGCACATGAAAATTAATACAATATATCAACAAGGAAATTTTGAATTTAATCAAAATTATTCAATAAAAACTGAAGAAAAAACTATATCTCTTAATCAAAACTTAGAAAGTCTTCAATTGTTAAGTCAAAATACTATTAATCATCATAGGAAGAAATTCAATTATATTCATATAGGATTAGTTCAAGTTGCTATAAAACCTTTATTTAGGCTAGGATTAGATATTCCTGTATTTACATGCCTTAGAGATGCTAGATCTATAAATTTTACTGATTCAATACTTAGCATGATAGATTCAAACCTTGCTAATGGTCCTATTTATTTTAATTGTTTTCCAAACTTTTCCATGAACATAAATGATCCTAGTATACTTTCTAGTTTAACCTTAAATATTAAAACTAAAAATATGAATTTTGTAGAAGAAGCTCAAACTATAGCAATAATTTATAGGATATATTATAAAGTCATGACTACTCAATTAAATCCTAGAGCCATATGTCAATCTGTTAAGGATGAAACATTATTATTACAATATAATCCTAATAATACTCAAGCTTTTGTTCCTAAAAAATTAAAATGGAATGAAATTACTCAAGGAAGTCAATGGGAATTAAAAGATTTAACTAATCCAAAACCTATTAAACCTTTAACAACTCCTTCAAAAATTATTCAACATACTGATGGTACTATTCAAATAGAATTTTCTCCAGCTTCTAGATATTCTTTCAATCAAGATTTCGTGAATTCAAGACCTTCTACTTCAAATGCTAGTTTAAATAGTGTCAATTTTGCTCCAAAAATCCCTATTCCTGTTTATCAACAAAATGAATCTCCTCTTGTGTCTCCTACTCATTCAGATATGTTTCCTAATCAAGTCAACATAATTCATAAGAAAAATTACAAAAAGACTCCTTTTACTCCTAATATAGAATGGATAAAATCAGATTATTTTTCTCCTAAAAATGATTCAAAAAGAGTTTATTTTCAAACATTTCCTCCTCAAACTAGAAATGCATTAAGAAAACAATATGAAAAATATATGAATCAAAAGAAAATTACTATTCCCTTTTTCTATTGGTTTTTCAAACTTAAAAAACAAAGAAAACAAATTATAACTTTAAGAGATAAAGAAGGACACCAATTAGCCTTAAAACACTCAGAAAATATTCAAAAAAGAATTTTAACAATAACCTCAGAATTAGGTTCACTACCACCCTTAAATAATCATCAATTCAATTTTGACAATAATTCAATTTCTGCATCACCCTTTAAAATTCCAAGAACTAAAGATGAACAAAGTCCCATAATTTACAAAGACATTAGACAAATTCAACAACAATTAAATTATACAAATCATTCTCTTCAACATGTGAATCAACAGACAACAAAAATTTCTCAATTTTTGTTTTCTTCTGTCCCGGGAGAGAGGATAGGAGAAACAACATCAAAATTACAATTTTCTTCAAAAGTTTCTTCAACTTTATCATCATCATCATCTTCGTCATCATCATCTTCTAAGTGTTCAGACCAACCCTTTATTATTCCTATAAATGCTGCAAAATCAAATATTCAATTAGCCACACCAACAGAAATAATGTTAAAAGAAATACAAATGAGATTAGATAAACTCAATATTAATGGTATCAATCAAACTAAGAATCAAATTCAAACCATAACAAAAGGAAAATCAGAAATCAATAAAATAGAAGAACAATTCAAAATGTCTCCGGATTCAATAGTAAAACCTCCTGCAACAGTCAATGCAATTTCTAATAATTTTGTAAGTAGAAAAAATTATTATTCAAAACCCTCTTTTCTTGATGTCCAATTAGAAGAAAGAAATTATCAATTAGCTGCTAGTTATGATGGTAGTAGTTTTTATGAATGGAATATAGATGGAATGAGTGAACATCAAATAATCAATTTACTTCATGAAATGATGATGGCTGCTAATGCATATAGAATCAAGACTAGTAATTCTGACTTTCATGCTGCCGGTGCCTTGGTCATAGGATTCACTGGTTTGCTTAAAGGATGGTGGGATCATTATTTGAGTCAAAATGATAGAGAATATATATTAAATGCAAAAAAGACAATAATCAAAGAAGAAGGAACATCAGTCCAAACTTATGAAGAAGATGCTGTCAATACTCTAATATTTGCAATAACAAAACATTTTATAGGAGATCCAGTCTATTTTCAAGAAAGAACTTCTGAAATCCTTAACAATCTTAGATGTCCAACACTTCAAGATTTTAAGTGGTATAAAGATATGTTTTTAGTCAAAGTTATGTCAAGACCTGATTGTGGAAATCATTATTGGAAAGAAAAATTTATATCAGGATTACCCACCTTATTTGCAGAAAAAGTTAGACAAAGAATAAGAAATATTCATAATGGTAGGATTCCTTATGAGTCATTAACATATGGAGAATTAATTACTTTTGTTAATAATGAAGGTTTAGCTCTTTGTACAGATCTTAAATTAAAGAGTCAAATGAAAAAAGAGAAACAATATAACAGAAAAGAATTAGGAAAATTTTGTTCATATTACGGTTATGATACATTAGTTGCCCCTTCAAAAAGAAAAAATAAACAAAATAAAATAAAAAGTAAAAAACCTTCAACAGAATCAAAATTTCAAAAGAAGTTTGTAAAATCTACTCCTAATAAATCAAAACCTCCAAATAAATCAAATTTAAAAAAGAAAACACCTACCTGTTATAAATGTGGAAAAGTAGGTCATTATTCAAGAGATTGTCAATTAGAAAATAAAATCAATTCATTAGAAATAAGTGATAAACTCAAAAATTTAATGATAGGATTAATGATTGATAAAGAAAATGATGAATCAAGTGAAAATTATGAATCAGAAGAAGATAATCAAATCCTCATAACTCAAGAAATATCAAGTGAAGAGTCAAGTCTAGAAGAAGAATCAGATAATCAAAAAGATTGTGATGGTATTTGTGCATGCTCATATAAGTCAATAAATGTGATTTCAAAATATTCAAAAACTCATTTTAATATCATTATTAGAAATTATGTTCCCCTCATGAACTCAATATATTTTCAAATTTGGTATGATAAAGACAAAACCATTAGATATTTGTTTTATTCTTCAATAAAGATACTAACATTTAAACTTTGTGTACAGATGGAGCAAGAAAGAATTACATTTGGGAAATTTACTCTTCTAGTATTTCCTAAATGTAATATGTCATTTCGGATTCATAAAGATATTGAAGGTTTAGACAGATCACAAAAATGCATTTTAGACAACCTCTGGAATGCAAAAAGTGATATTCAAAAGTTGGAAGCTTTAAATGCATTATCTTTCCATTTTAAACAGTTAAATGATAAATTAGAAAGTTTTTCTAACCCTTCAAGTTCTGATATACATTGCACACCAATGGATACAGATCTTGAAAATTTCATTTGCAGGAAAAAAGCAAAAGGATCCAAAGATGCATTTTCTAAAGATTTTCAAAATGAATTTCAAAAAGAACTTTCAAAACTAAATGAAGATTCAAAACTTTCCCAGGAAGGCCAAGAATGTCAAATTTCCAGATTTTCATTTTTCAAGTTGAAAATTTTGGACCTTCTTGAAAGCATTAGACAGATGATATGTGAAAAGGCTAAAGCTACAAGAGAAGCAAAGCAAGAGCATATCATGCAATTTCTTGCTGACTGTAGCACTTTTGGAATTACTATTCAAGGGATGAGCTTCACTTGGATTTCTTGTTATGACAACACTTATAATAATTGTCCAAAGACCGATCCCTTGTGTAGAGAAATTCCATTAGAAAGGCATGACTGTAAGTGTGCTCTTACTTACAGTATATGCAAAGCCAACATTAACCTAGACAGTTATAAACCAATAGTCATTAAATTCAACAATGAGTCAATAGAACTAACTCCAACCCTTCTCATGGACTATGGAGTTCTTTATCAATTGATTTTCTCTCATCCTGATCAAACTGATAAATTTGGAAGAAAATTAGCTATTTGTGTTTTAAATGCCTTCATCAATGATTTCAAATCTGTTGAACTCATCATAGAAAGTAAACCTCCTGAATGGTCGAATGATGGAGGAGTCTACCCTGCTCAGCATCTCATTTTACTCAAAGCCAATCAGAGAAAACATCAGTTGTTTGGTACAAAGGACCCTTGGCCCTGTACTAAATCCAGTCTCAAAAAACAAATCAGACATTGGAGATCAAGAATGATTGCAAGAGACCTTGATTCCGAGATTTATAGTTCTTCTAACTATAATCTCATTACTGAAGACAATATTCAAAAAATCATCTCTGCAAATAACTTTCATGAAGTCCCTCTTTTGTTTCAAACTCAATTTACTCATCTTGTTGATAAGTATAAAAAAGAATATGTGCTTGAAGAAGAAGCCAGAAAAACTTTTGAGAAATATCTCTTAGAAATGCTCGGCTAAGAGATATCAAGAATCAAGAATCTTTTGTACATCTGTAAAGTAGCCCTCTTGTGATTATCCAGTATAAAAAAAAAAGAAAAAAAAAAAAGAGAAGAACAGTATATAAAGTCTGATGAAGTGCACAGTGCACAGTTTGTAAAAAAAAAAAAAGGTGAATAGTGTTTTGTGAATAGTAAAATCCGTCCTTTAAAGTAAAAAGCAAGATGACTCATTGCCCATGTGATGAAATGAAGAAGAAGAAAGCAAATTTACCTCCTGCATACACGTGGAAGACATCCAAGGCATAAAGTCTTCAAGCCTTTGCTATAAATAGGGCTCAAAGGCTTCCTCCCAAGGCAGAGGTCGGCAAGAGAGAGGTCGGCAAGAGAGAAGTCTGCAAGGGTTCAAGAGTTTCAATAGCTAAGAGAGAGTTTCAAGAGTTTTGAGAGTTCAAAAAATTAGTGAAAAAATTCTGAGAGTTCAAAATTTTCTCTTGTAATTTTCTTTGAGTTAGAGTCATTCCTCTGCTGTCAACAACCTGTAGTCATCAAACTCTCTGTAATCAAGGTATATTTTCAATAAACAATATTTTCAGATTCAAATATTTGTGTTATTATGCTTAAATTTCTGCAATAAATTAGACAGTATTAGACATTAATTATTTCAGTTTTTATGCTTGGAGATAATTAGACAGATTTAATTATTTAATTACTGCGTGCACGAACTGTTGTACGTCCTGGGTGCAAATGGTATCAGAGCCATTTTCTGCTTGAGAACCGAGTGGTGTTACGAGTTGGAACAGTGATTAATCGCACATTTAGTCCTGACTTAGTTCGGGTTGAATTTCCTGTGAACGGTTTGGTCAGCCTGTGATAAGCGGTGTTTAAGGGCAGAAGGAGCGTAAGTCCCGTGTTGATCCGCTTGTGGTGGTCCCTGTTCAGGAAATTATCTGAATTGATTAAGGATAAAATTGTGATTATTTTCTGTGACAATGAGTAATATTATGAGGAAATTAAGTAGAAATAGTTCTTCCAGATCTCTTAGGACCCATGATAGTTCTGCATTTGCATTAAATAATCCTGCATATAATTTAGAAAGTTCTTCATATAAGTTAATGAGATTTTCAAATGCATCCACTACATCATCATCTGCATCATTACCTGCTGCATCATTAGCTGCATCATCATGGTGTCATCACATAAAATTTAATAATTCAAAATTTAATAAAGAGTTAAATCAAATAGAAAATCAACTAAAAATTAGTTCAAACTTTGTTCCTGAAATTTCTCTTTTTGAAGAAGAGTCTGAGTCAAAAATTTTATCTCATGATAAACCTCCTTTAAACATAAATATCATTAGGAAAAGATACATTAAAAGAAATCCTTTTGTTCCTGACGTAGAAGTAATTAAAGCTAATTATTTTTCTCCTGAAAATACTGCAAAAAGAAATTATTTTCAACAACTTCCTCCTCAAGTTAGAAATGCATTAAGAAAACAATATGAAAAATATATGCAACAAGTTAAGATGACTATTCCTTTTTTCCTTTGGTTTTTCAAATATCGGAAACCCCTTAAAAGAATTGCAACATTAACTTCAAGAAAAGCAATAGAAAATTCTCCACATAATAAAAAACTGTTAGAACAACAAAAAACAAATCTAGAAGAGTCAAGTAAAGAATCAAAAGAAGAATCAAGTGAAACAAAATTTAATCAAATTTTGTTTTCTTCTGCCCCGGGAGAGGTGGAAGAAACAGAAACAAAAACAGAAACAAAAACAAAAACATCAACAGAAACATCAAAAACAACAAAGATAGAAAATCCAAAAGAAATCAAAAAGATAAATGTAATATCTTCAAAAGTAGATAAGCAAATATTTTTTGATGTTGTAGACAAAATTCAAGATGAAGAAATACAAAGAACTTATTTACAAAATTTAAAAAATTTAATTCTCACTGAAAATCCAAATAAAACTCAAGACATCAAACCTAATCAATATTCAATGGATGAAATTTATAATAGATTCAAAAAGACTCAAAGGCCAATAACCATTAAAGACTTGGAAGAAGAAATAAAAGAAATAAAAAGTCAAATAAATCAATTAAAATTAGATAATGAACAAATAAGATTAGAAAATGAAATAATAAAACAAGAAAATGATCAAATAAAACAAGAGAATGAACAAATTAGAAACGTAATACAATATAAACAAGATTTAGCTGAAACTTCTGAAAACCAAGAACCAGGAATAATAATACCCAATAAAATAACTCCTATAGAATCATTTATAAATACAATATCAAAAATAGATTTTCAAAGATGGTATACAAATATAAAAATTATAGTTGAAGATTTTGAAATAGAAATAGTAGCATTAATAGACTCAGGAGCTGATATGAATTGTATTCAAGAAGGAATAATTCCTACTAAATATTATGAAAAAACAGAACAAGAACTTTTTGCTGCAAATAAAGGAAAATTAGAAATAGAATATAAACTTCAAAATGTTCATATATGTCAAGATAATTATTGTTTTAGAACTCAATTTATATTAGTACAAAATATGAATGAACCTTTAATATTAGGAACTCCTTTTATTACCTTACTTTACCCTTTTCAAGTAAATGATGAAGGTGTCAAAACTACAATATTAGGAAATACCATATTTTTTCCCTTTATATATCCATTAACTAAAAAAGAAATACATCAAGTTCAAAGTGATTCAATAAATAAAAATATAAATTTAATTCAAAGAAAGAAAGCTCATATAAATTATCTATCAAAAGAAATTCAATATAAAAAAGTAGATGAACAACTTTTAGAAGATAAAGTTAAAAAGAAAATAAAAGAGATTCAAGATCTTTTTCAAAATGAAATTTGTTCTGATCTTCCTAATGCTTTTTGGTCAAGAAAGAAACATGAGATAAGTTTGCCTTACATTCAAAATTTTGATGAGTCCAAAATTCCTACTAAGGCTAGGCCGATTCAAATGAATGAAAAGCTTTTAGAATATTGCAAACAAGAAATTGATTCATTATTAAAGAAGAAATTAATTAGACCCTCAAAATCTCCTTGGAGTTGTGCTGCCTTTTATGTTCAAAATGCTGCTGAGATAGAAAGAGGAGCACCTAGATTAGTCATTAATTATAAACCTTTAAATAAAGTATTACAATGGATAAGATACCCTATTCCTAATAAGCAAGACTTACTCAAAAGACTTCATAGTTCTGTCATTTATTCAAAATTTGATATGAAATCAGGATTCTGGCAGGTTCAAATTAGAAAAGAAGATAGATACAAAACTGCTTTTACTGTCCCTTTTGGTCATTATGAATGGAATGTCATGCCTTTTGGTCTCAAAAATGCCCCTTCTGAATTTCAAAATATTATGAATGATATTTTTAATTCTCATTTTCAATTCATAATTGTATACATTGATGATGTTTTAGTATTTTCTGATTCATTAGAAAAACATTTTATTCATTTGAAAAAGTTTTTTAATGTCATTAAAGCAAATGGAATGGCTTGTTCTGCTCCAAAAATGAAATTGTTTCAAACAAAAATCAGATTTTTAGGTCATGAAATTTTTCAAGGAAAAACAAAACCAATTCAAAGGTCAATAGAATTTGCTGACAAATTTCTTGATGAAATAAAAGATAAAAAACAATTGCAAAGATTTTTAGGTTGTTTAAATTATGTTTCGGATTACTTCAAAGATTTGAGAATCATTTGTGAACCATTATACAAAAGACTAAGAAAAAATGCACCTGCATGGAGTAATCATCATACTAATTTAGTCAAAGAAATTAAACAAAGAGTCAAACGTTTACCATGCATCAGCATCCCTCATCCAAATGCATTACTCATTGTAGAATCAGATGCATCTAATTTAGGTTATGGAGGCATATTAAAGCAAGAATATAACAATCAAGTGCATATAGTTAGATATCATTCAGGGATCTGGTTGGGCGCTCAAATAAATTATTCAACTGTCAAAAAAGAAGTTTTATCAATAGTTTTGTGTATTTCAAAATTTCAAAGTGATTTGATAAACAAGAAATTTCTTTTGAAAATTGATTGCAAAGCTGCAAAAGATATTTTACAAAAAGATGTTAAAAATTTGGTTTCAAAACAAATTTTTGCAAGATGGCAAGCTTTACTTTCAAATTTTGATTTTGAAATCGAATTTATCAAAGGAGAGTTGAATTCCCTTCCTGACTTCCTTACTCGGGAGTTTTTGCAGGGTAAGGATCCTTCTCCATCCTAATGGGTACTCCCGTTAGGCCCCAACTTCCTTCTTCATCAAAGAAAACCAAAGCTTCATATGCTATGATTTCAAACTTTTCAAATGTTCGTCCTACTTTTCCTTTGCAAACATCAAATTCCTTTCAAGTTTTGAGTCCAGATTTTCCTCCTCTTCAACCTTCAAAAAGTTTTATTCAAGCTTCTAAATCATCTCCTAAAAATATTGTTGTTCAGAGTCAATCCAGTCCCAACACTATTTCGACATTACCTTCTCCTTCTCAGTCTCCTTCTCCTTCATATTCTTATAGTCAATATGTCAAAAAACCCAAAACCTTAGAAATTGCTTTCATTGAGCCAGAGTTCAATTTTGAAGAGATTCCTAAAATTCTTCCTTATATCTTTCCTCAAGGAGTCAACTTCAATTCAAATGATCCTTTGAAAACTCGTCAATTCTATGAGTTCATCTTGGTGGACACTGATTCAGTTGAAATTACTCATAACACTGATAAAAACATCCTCAGAGGATTGCTTTTTCCAAATGTCAAATTCTCAGAGTCATGACCATTGCAGATTGGAATAAAAAACCCTTCACTTGCAAGGCTTTTAGTCAACCTTTCCATCCCATGAGCTACAATTACATAGACTACATGAATGCTTGGTACAATATGTTTTACTTGCAAAGCTACCAGCATTCCTGGTTCATCCAATTTTCCAGAAGCTGCAATACCAAATTTCCTGCTTGGTTTCAAAAATGGTGGACTTTCTTTGGTCTACTAGATTCAGTATTTCCTCCTGATATTCAAGAAAAATTTAACTTCTACAAGAGCAAGACTTCATCACAGAATATCATTCAGCCTAGACTCCTGACGTTCTGTTCGAGATTAAGAATTCCATGGATTCTCACATGGAACATCATCAAGAAGCAAGAGCAACCTCTTCCTTTTCCATTATCTCTTTCTAGAGAATTCAGCATCAAATGGTGGGACAAATTCAATCATGATTTTGTATGTCAACAGAAGGTTTTGCAATTAATATCAACAAGGCCAGGTTCATCAAACTCAAAAGATTCAACTAGTTCTTCTCAAGGACCGACTCAAGAAGAATTCCTAACTTTGAAAAGCAAATGTCAAGCTTCATTAGCAGCCGCTACTGATTTAGAGCAATATTGTCAAGGACTTATTCAAACCCTCAAGAAGTTTGGAGATCAAGAAAATGAAGAAACAACTGAAGATGCAGTCTTATCAGATGATTCATACGTAGACCCTGAGTTTATCCTTTACGGAGGACCTATGGGTCAATCTAGATAAAAGATTTCAAAAATCTTTTGTACATCTGTATATCTGTACAATTGTCTCTTTGTGTTTATCCAGTAAAAAAAAAAAAAAAAGGAAAAGTATGAAAGTGTAAAAAGTATGTGAAATCTGAAGGTGTGCAAAGTTTGTAAAAAAAAAAAAAAATCCAATAAGTCAAAAGATGAATAGTAGACTTTGTCTACCAACTTACTTGGAAAGCAACGTGGAGCTTTGGGAAAGAAAAGAATATCTCTTCTCTTTCTTCTCTCACTCTTTCTTCTACAGAATGCTCCACCTGGCCTACATGTGATGGAATTCAAAAACTTTCAAGATTGAAGATTCATCTGAAGTCCGAATCCTCACCTATATAAGCAGCTTCAACCTTCTTCATCAAGGCAGAGGTCGGCAAGAGAGAAGTCTGCAAGGGTTCAAGAGTTCCAATAGCTAAGGGAGAGTTTCAAGAGTTTTGAGAGTTCAAAAAATTAGTGAAAAAATTCTGAGAGTTCAAAAATTTTCTTTTGTAAATTTCTTTGAGTTAGAGTCATTCCTCTGCTGTCAACAACCTGTAGTCATCAACTCTCTGTAATCAAGGTATATTTTCAATAAACAATATTTTCAGATTCAAATATTTGTGTTATTATGCTTAAATTTCTGTAATAAATTAGACAGCATTAGACATTAATTATTTCAGTTTTTATGCTTGGAGATAATTAGACAGATTTAATTATTTAATTACTGCGTGCACGAACTGTTGTACGTCCTGGGTGCAGTTAATGATGCAGATGATGATGCAGAACTATCATTAGACCTAAGTGATTTGGAAGAACAAATAATAAATTTATTTATTAAACATTCATATTTAAAGTATTGTAGATATATAACATAATTAAAAATAATACTTAATGTAAGAGATGAGTTGTAAGGACAAACTTATAATTGTAAAATATAATTTAATTAAATATGGGTAAATGAAGTTAAAAAGAAATTGAAATTAAGAAAAAAGTTAATTATCTTAACTTAATACTTAAAGTTATTTTTTTATTTTAAGTTGTGATATTAAGTTAATTTGTCAAACATACTTAAGGGGTATTTGGTAAAACTTAGTACTATTATTTAATGACTTAAATTAACTTTAAATTAAATTATACTTAAGTTGTTAACTTAAAATTTATTACTTAATTTTTATTTTAAGTATTAATGTTATTTGATAAAATTAACTTAAAATTTATTTTAAATTATCAAATTGATATATTTATTCTCATTAATTATAATTAAGGTAAAGAAAATCGAGTAATAATGAAGGTTATAGAATAACAAAAAGGATCATTGAGGTAATTGGAACATATGAAGATAAAAAATATAGACTTAAAAATAAGAATAGTTTTTACTTATTATTTAAAATTATTTTTTACTTTACATCATATTATTTAATTATTTTATCAAATATATTTAATTTATTTAATAACTTAAATTAAATTATTAGGTAACTTTAAGTTTGAAGATGATCATTAACATCAACCAACATCATTAAACTAAACTTATTGATAATAAGTTCACTTTAATTATGTTGGTTAGTATCAATAAGGTATTTTTAGCTGAATAGAAAAAGCCAAAATATTTAGCTTTTTCTATTCAGCCAAAAAACAAACACCACCTTAGTTACCGGACATAGTGCCAACCGGGCTAAAATGCTTGCACACCATCCTTCCAAGAAACTGCCATCTCTGTTTTCTCTGTACACAAGAGTCCACGTGGTTTCGTCTGACTTGGACTTAGCTTGTCCAAAGGCATTCCAAGCGTTATCCACGTGTCTACATCCAACGAATTACTGTATCTTTCTCAGCTTCTCACTATCTAAACAAAAAATGACATGCAGACTTGATCGGCTGATCCTGTGGGGCCAGTTACTGTATCCAAGGAGGGAGGTCAATCCATCACAACCAATTCGGGTTAAGAAGCCCATTTGATCGGATTCGGGTGGGATCCGAAACAACCTATTTCCAAGCAGAAGGTTCTCGAGCGTTGGCTGCATCATCAGATTCGTCCTCATCAGAAGTGAGTCTTGCTCGGTCATCGTCTTCTTGTTGATCCTAAAAACTCAGGAGGCAGATAGTATCATCAGATGGCTATGAGATATACTGTGAGTCAAATCAGACTTAATCGTTTCATGGAAGGTTATAGGAGAAGTGCTCCTCGCTACTTCAGCGATGACAAAGGCAGGGTTCTGAGCGAGGAAGAACGAGCTGCTGAGAACGTTTACATCCAGGTTCTTCGTTAGTTTAGTTAGCTTTCTCTGCCTTTTTTTTTTATTAATCACATCCGTTTGATTCGAGAGATATTGTAGGAAAGTAATGGAAAAGGAGATTAAAAAAAATTTGAATCATAGATTTTGCGTCAGTAAAAGCCTGCGAATATAAAAACTCCTGATAAGCGATGCGTTCGTAACATGTTTATTTTATTTTTCTCAGCGACCAAACAGATCTGCTTGTACGTTTCATTTTTTTTCTTTTATTTATTATTTATTTTTATTTTGCTTTCTCCGAAAGCAGAAAATGGAGAGAGAGAGGATGGAGAAACTGAAGCGTAAGGCGGAGAAGGAAAAGGCAGCTGCAGAGAAAGAGAAAGCCGAGAAGGTATTGATCGTTAGGGTTTCTTGGGATTTTTTTTTGGTCTCTTTCATATATATATATATATATATATGAGTGTGTGTGTGTGTGTTGCAATGGTGGAGGAGGATTCAAAACTAACAGTTGATTGTCAACACGGTTTTGTTTCAATGGAAGCCTAAATGGTTTTGTAAAGTTTACTTAAATTAATTTGGGGCTATTTGTTATATATGAGTGTGTGTGTGTGTTGCAATGGTGGAGGAGGATTCAAAACTAACAGTTGATTGTCAACACGGCTTTATTTCAATGGAAGCCTAAATGGTTTTGTAAAGTTTACTTAAATTAATTTGGGGCTATTTGTTGTGTTTTGTGGTTATATATAAATATGTAAGAAGTGAAAGAGGCTGTGAACACACACACACTGATATATCTGTGTGTGTGTTCACAGCCTCTTTCACTTCTTATTTTCTTAACTTTAAAATCAAAAGTGTGTTTTGGAGAATGCATCCTAGAAGGACTGTTCAATGGCCAAATTAAGTGAAGGAAAATGTTGTCCATGTTTGGTCCAGGTATTTTATTTTTCCAGGAAATGGAAAATAATTCTTTTTTTTTTTTCCCTTTCTTTTGTTGTACAAGTTGAAAAGAGTTTTGATTATAATTAAACTAGAGATCCTTCCCTCTTCAAAAGTCCAAGCTTCCAATTACTTCTGAAATCCTTCTTTTCAAAACTCTCTAGATTCTCATTGTCTAAGAAAATCTTCTATTTCTAAAATTTTCTTGTAATGGAGAAGAGTGTTACTCTGTTTGTGAGATGAATACTATATGGTAGCGGCATGAAATTCTTTGGCACTGAATCAGGCTATTCAGGAAGAACAGGTTGTTCCAGCTCCTTATAGGCTTTTTATATGCTATTCATTCTACAAGAGTAAGTAAATTAAAATAGAAATTTGTTGGGCCTAATAGAAGTGGGTTTTAAGGTGTGCTCAAATAGGTTTTCTGATCACCAAAGTTCAGGAAGGAAATGTTATCTGAATGTCATTTCCGTTTTGTGATCTTTGATTGAGCTTAACTTCATTGTGGAGGGATTATTGGATTTGGGTTGTATTGTGCTCAATATTTCTAGATAACACTTGGACATAGAGTGCAGTGATGATTAAGAAGGGTCTATATAGAAGTCTTGCAAGCTAAGGATATAAAAATATAATATTCAACTTGCAAACATTTCCAAATCAAACTAAGAAGATTTTGATGAGATACATTGGTTACTATCCAGCATATCTCAAACATAATTAGAATGAATCAAATTGTAATATCCCATTGGTGGGGATCATGGGGATTTAGCCAAAAGCTTAATGAACTTGAAATTTGTTAAAGTAGTCCTGTTTCTCACATACTAGCTTTGAGTGCCTAAGGCAAGGCTTTGAGGGGCTAAAGAAAGGGATCCCCATGGGTCATGTTGTTGAAGAACAGGACCCATGGTTTGAAAAGCAATTGAAGATCTTTTTAATATAATATCAGAAGACAGGAATAATTGGAAAGAAAGAAGGATGGAAGGAACTTGAAATCAAAAAGAGATAGATTCAGATATGTTTGACCTGTTCTGCTGTTATGAAGACAAATTGAATTTGATGAACAATGGCTTGATATTTATAACAAACCCTGATAATGGTTTGTATATAAGCCTTAGAACCTAAATGTAGAAACTAAAAATTTTCCAAATATTCCAACCTAATCAAATCCAATATGCATCAAGTAAAGAAAATTGTAATGGGAGACACTGTTTCAGTATATCTCATACATTATTGCAACTTTCCTAGTTATAACAATCCTATATGGTGTGGGGTTTGGGTGCTTAAATCCTTATGCTTTCAATTGTGTGTGTCTACATCTCAGTACATCTCATGTATCTATTATGTGCATATGCAATTTATTTATGCTATATTATATATATTTAAATGTTTTTATGTTTGCACCTGTGTAATTATAGTGTACCTTGGTGATCTATTTTGTGCTGTTGAACCCAAGTTCTGCTCTCATCACCCAGATTGAACATACTGAACTAAATATTTTGGTCTTCCTCCCAATCCATTGAAGGATTTGGAATTTGGTGCTAGAGTTCTTGTTACTAATAACACTAGGTCCTCTTTACTTAAGTAAATCTGATTAATATTTATAGATATGCGTCATCTTGTAGATATTATGATGGGAGCTTGTCCATTTTTGTTTTTAAAGATAATTTTGGGTTTGAAGCTGTGATACAACCATTCTATATCAGTCTTCTTGAAGTGGTGCTCTATACATACATACATACATACATATGTACACACACACACATATATATATGATTGCAAGAATATTTTCTCATCTGACAGTTAGTCATTTAAGTCAGATTCTTTGTGTTTGCTCATGCACATGCATATAATATGGTTTCCTTCATTTGAGTTTAGCAAGCTGGTTTCAGTTTGTGAGTGTGGCACAAGGGGAGCTGTTTTATAAAGGGGGCCTCTTATTTTAGACCTGGGCATGCCTATTAGACATCCAACTTGGCCACTGAGAATATCTATTGCGGTTCAGTTTGTTTTGAATCTTCCATGTAGAATATTGTCCATATTTCTGTTTTTCATCAATATGTTTTATTTTATTTTTTACCTTTTTACATAGAAGAAGACATATCTCTGTAACATATTTTAGATGTGTGGTTGAACATTTATAGACTGATAAGGATATACTTTTGAGTGTTTCCTTGTATCCATCCTGTGTTCCAGGTTTTGCCCCCTTCTGGTGCTTTTCTATGAATTCTTACTTGGCCTATCATGAAGAGTTGGGGACAAAATGTGGGGAAAAACATACTTCTCACATTTTATTTAATTAGTTTTTCTAATTAGAACCCTAAAATAAATTTAGGAAATTATGAAAGTAACTTAATGCTATGTTCAAGTTTGTGGTGCATATATTTTATTTCTGATTCAGGCTTAGATTGGTAGTACCAATTTCCCTCCTTCAGATTCATTGTCTCTAACTTTTGTTCCTTATCATCCTTCTTAGAAGGCTGAAGAAGGTACCCACAAGGGCTGACATGGTCAATCTTTGCTTACTGCTGAACTCTTCTTGGAGGCAGCTATGAGGAATAAATGTATATAACATACATAAACTCTTGATGAGACTTGGCTTTTGTAAGGAGTTGGATGCTACTGGTTTTGTCTCATAAACAGTAATAATCTTAACTGTTAACAGGTGCTGTCCTTCGAGCCTTTACCTTAATTACCTTGTTCTGTTTTTCATTATATTTTTGCATTTGTGATTGGTGAACTTTGTTTTGTTTTGTTTTGTTTTTGTTTTTGTTTTTCCGTCTTGTGTTGTATGTGTTGTCTGCTGTCTGGTTTATTGATTTGATGCATTTAAGTACTGTATGTGTTGTTCAGATTCAGGATTTCGATGTAGGTCTAATTTACCACTTATTTGACAGAGTATATAATTCCACAATCATGAATTTTGCTTAGGTGTTTGGATGTGCATCCTTGTTTTTTTTTTTTTTTTTTTCCAATTTTAATTTATTTTTTATGTGAATATATTTTACATATCAGTGATGAAAAACTCGAAGCCTTGCAAGAGATGACAAAGCTTGCTTGGAAGGGCATAGGTGCCTCATAATTTTCTATAGGGTTGCAACTTAGGCAGATTGGTTGAGTTGATGACTAGTCTTAACCCAAACTCGACTCGAATTAAGAAACACCCAATCCAAGCTCAATCCAAGCCCAACTCAACCTCATTTTTCTAAACTCGGGTTGAATTCGGGTTGGTAAAGTTAGACTCAGTTTGATTGGGTTACACTTGGCTTGGTCAGATTACTTGGGTTGCATGATTCAAAATCCACATAGAGTGGTTTTTAATTTTTTTTATATATATTTATGCAAAAATTTAAATAACAAATAACACAAAAGTTCAAGATAATAATAAAAAAATAAAAAAAAACTTTTATATCTTTTTTTTTATAAAAAAAAGTGTATGATATAAAAATAAAATAAACTTGTATATCTTTTTTAAAAAATGAAAAAATATATGATATAATTATAATTTGATATTTAAAAAAAAAATCTAAAAAGAAAATGAATATTGTCATATGGGATAATAAACATTATACATATTATAAAAATATTAAATTGAGTTCAGATTAGGCTTAGGCTTGGCTTGGGTTGTTCGACCTTGACTCGAGCCTAATCCAAATTAGGTTTGAAAACCAAGTCCAAGTCCAACCTGAGTAATGAAATTGTTTGTCCAACCTCGTCCAAACATTGGGTTTGGGTTGGGTCGGGTCGGGCCAACTTGTCTAAGCTACACTACTAATTTTCTATATGTGGGTGTAAGCATCAATTTTCCCACATAAAAAAATTATAGACAAAATTGTAAATTTGATAATTTGAGGGGATGATCTCCAATATGTGCTTTGATTATTCTTACAAAGATGGAAACATTCTATTAAGCTATTTACTTAATTTTGAATCGGTTTCATCTACAATTTCAATTCTTCAAGAAATTTTCGACTTTTCCTAAAGTCTTCAAGAAACCTTGAGTTTTCAAGGAATTTCTTTCTTTGATCTTCCTAATGTTAGGAATTTCTTTAAGAGTTATCCAAATTTTATTTTGATCTTCCTAGCGTAATTCAAGAGATATTTATCTTATTTATTATGATAACTGTTTATTTTAATTATGGAGATAATTATCACAATTACATTTTTTAGAGATAATTGTCTTATTTATTGTGATAATTGTCATTTATTTTAATTATCATAATAAATTAATTATGATAATTGTAATATTTGTTTATTTTTTTAGATTATTTTATGTGGCATGTCAATATATCATCAGCCAATTGTTGACATGTGACAATTAATGAATGAACAAAATTTGTCCCTTTATCAATGCCTTCAAAAATTTGTTCACATACACAATTTGAGAGTAAGTGAACAATTTTTTTTTGAAACTTTGCTTTACCATTCTTTTTTTATTGATTCGTATTGTTTTGATTTTTTATTTTATTTTATTTTTTTATTGGCAATTAGGAATCCTCATGCAAAAGTATTTGAAATAAGAAATTTTATTGACCAAAATTTTAAGTTAATGATAAAAGTTTTTGAAACTTTGGAGTTTGTTTAGTTGTGTGATATAAAAACAATTTTTTGTTTTTGAAAGGACAAAATTGTTCTTAAAATTTTCTAACATTGTTTAATCGTTAGTATCTAAAAAAAATGAAGTGAGAAAATAATTTTTAGAGAATAAATAAAAATTGTTTTTATCGATTTTTTAAAATGAAAGGAAAATATAGATTTTTTTTTTTTTGAAAAAAAAACATGAATATGATATCATTCCCTTTCTCATTTAATGTTGATATTGAAAACCTTTAAATATGATTTTTTTTAATTACACATGTTTTTCTAAATCTTTTTTAACTTCTCTAAAATTTTTCATTAAGTAAATTTCAAATCAAATTGTACTTGATACATAAAATATATTATTTTTAAATAATAATTTAAAATTTAAACATCAATTTAATTAAAACTAAAAAGTCATGAAAGTCTATAAAACATATCTCCAAAATAACATGGGAAGTGATAAGAAACCAATTATCGATCTTATTCTATTTATCCAAGTTTGATATTTTCTCTCCACTTCATTTTGCAATAGAGTCCTTGGAGTATATAAATGAGATATAATCCTATGCTCCAATGGAAAGAATCAAACGTATTAGGTATACCACCACAATCTAATTGAAGTGATTTGGTATGTATACCCAATGGTTATTCGACCTTGCCTTGAATTCAATCAATATATCTAAGACATCGGATTTCCTATGTGCATATCCAAACCTAGAGTATTCATCATTAAAAGTGACGAAATACTCATACTCTCTCCATGCATAGACACTAAAGGTTCCGTACTTGTCGATATGCACTAACTTCAAACATTTTTTGGCTCTAGTCTCTTAATCATTTTACCATCTATATAGGATTTTCAAATGGGAAGATCTTTTGGAATCAAAGAGTCCAAACTTGACCAATTTTTGGATCTTATTTAGATTAATATGACTTAGGTCTAGATATCAAATAAACTCCAAATTAAGTAAAATTTAATATTTTGGATTCATAACAAATCTAGTAATTTTTAAAAATAACTTGAAATTCAAATGAAGATCCAAAAAATTTATGGACAAAAATTGGTTTAGAATGACTATTGTTTCTATTTTACATAGAATCATTATTTTATATTTTTTTTCATTGGACAAATAAATTCGAAATGAAACAAAACTTAATGGGTTAAATTTGTTAATAAGTTCAGTATTTTTAAAAATAATTTGGGACTCAAAAAATAAACTTATTAATTCAAAAAATTTATACATAAAAATTGGTTAATAATGACTTTATTATTTTTTTTTGCACATATTTATAATTTTTTTCAATGTAAAAATGAACTTCAGGTACACATAAACAAAACTTAATGGGTTAAATTTGTTAATAAGTTTAGTAATTTTTAAAAATAATTTAGAACTCAAAAAATAAATTTATTAATACAAAAAATTTATGTATAAAAATTGGTTAATAATGACTTCATTATTTTTTTCTCCACATAATTATGTTTTTATAATTTTCTCATTATAAAAATGAACTTCAAATCAAGGGACACTTTGTATTGAATTTATTAATAAGTTTAACAATTTTTTAAAAATAATTTGGAACTAAAAAAATAGATTTAGTCATTAAAAAAAACAATAGATCAAAACTGATATATTATGAGTCATGATTTTATTGTTTTTTATATACATAATTATATTTTTTGAATTTAGGTAAATCAATTATAAATTAAGATATAATTAATAATTTAAATTCTTTAATGGGCTTTTTAATTTTTAAAAATAATTTTGAATTTAAAAAACCAATCTAATTGATTGCAGATTAAACCAAAATATTCTAAAATATTATATTCATAATTCAATATTAATTGTGCACATGAAATAAAAAACTTGACTCATTTACATGTTAAAAAAGTTAAACTTTATTCATTATTAATTTTAAATAATATATTATTAAAAATAATTATTTTTAATTATTATTACTCATTTTTAGCCCAATTTTTTTTTTTTTGAAATTGATAATGTCCTTATGTTTCTAACATATACTGAAATAATATATTTTTTATGAAGGAAATATAATTTATGATTTTATCATAATATTGTTATTCACGTTTTACTAAAAACTATTTATTTTTAAATTTATTTATAATTACAAAACTATTTTTATTTTTAATAAGACTTGAATTAAATTTAAAATATTTTTAAAATAATTATTTTAAAATATTATTATTCATGTTTAGCCCAAAAAAATCTATGAAGTTGATAATGTACTTATGTTTCTAAAATATACTAAAATAATATTTTTTTATTTATAAAAAACAATATAATTTATAATTTTATTATAATATTATTATTCAAGTTTTACTAAAAACTATTTATTTATTTTTAATGTATTTGTAATTCCAAAATTATTTTCATTTCTAATAAAATTTAAATTAAATTAAATTTATATTATATAAATTGAATTTACAATGTTTTTACAAAATCAAAACCAAAAATTATTTTTAAAAATAACTTATTGAAGAAACACAATTAAAAATAACAAACATAATATTACCGTGAACATAAAAAACAAATTCAAGAAGAAAATCAAAATAATATAAACTATTTAGAAGAAACACAGAAAAGTTAACAAAAGCCCTTGTATGGCCTTCTTGCCCATTCAAATAATATTTACATTGTTTTTTTCTTTCTTTACTTTTTTTTTTATCCAAAACTTTCCAGGGTTTTTATATTTTGTTTTATAATGTCGTTTTTTACTTCCAGAGCTTTCATAGTCAAATAACCCTTGACCTGAACCCATTTTTACTGAAAAATTGGTGTGTTAAGGAGATTTTGTCTTGTCAGAAGGACGGTATTACCTTGACAAAATGATGTTTTTAAAATTTGAACTTATCCAAAAAATTTTGAGATATTTGATCTTCAAAAAACTATATCTATGCAATAAATGCTTTCACACTAAAATGTTATATTTGTATGTCGAAAATGTTACACAAGTAATAAAGGCTCAATAAATGTCTTCACATTGAAAGGCATTTGGTTTTACACTAAAAGGTCATTTGCTTTACCCAATGAAAGGAAAAGTTTTGCTTTGATTGTGAAAACTGTGGAAGTTGGTATCAGAGCTTATGTGTATTGATATATTAATTAGGAACAATCAATCTTGATTAAGACTAATTTTTTAGACTATTGAACTTTATTTTACCCATTAAAAGTTTGATTATATTTACTTGATTAGTTTATTTTATCTGTCTATTTTATGAAATTTAGCCTGTTAATTTGATATGAATTAATGTCTTTTATTCCTTATCCTCATGGTATATAAAATTTAGATTATGATTGTGTATAAGAACTTAATAATAGATTGTATGTTCAACGTAAATAATTTAGAGAAACCTGTGATAAACTGCATACTTTAAGGACTACTATAAAAGATTTAATTAAAAATATTAAAAACTTAACCTCTCTTAAATATTTGTATGAACATGAAGCAACTATAAAAGAATCATTTGATGAACTTTTTTGCTACAAAAACCTTAATTAAAAGATAAATGATAAAATAGTATTGTAGACCCTTATTTTGGTTTAGGTTTTATTTATTTATTTTAGGAGAGCACATTTGGACCACTTTTTGGGGGTTTTTTGGCAGCCGGTATGAGAGAGTGGGTTGGGGGAGCAATGACTTTTTCTGTAAGCAACCAGAGAGTGACACGTTGCCATGGGAATATTTTGGCCGTTATGGAGGAGCGTGGGTTGCTTGGGCGGGGGGTTTTTTTTTTTGTTACAGAGGAGCCTAATATTCTAAGGGGGGCAGTGAGGAAAAAGGTAGTTGAGATTCTTGAAGAGGAGTGAGCTTTTACAGAGGAAGAGAACCAGAGAGAGGTGGAGGTTTTGAGAGATCCAACTATTTTTACTTTGGGGAGCATTCGGGTAAGTTCATCGCATATCCTTTGCTTTATTTTTACTACCACTGTTCTTCCTCTTCTCCTCTTGCTGTTTGGGGTTTTTGTGTGCTCACCTGGTCACGAGTAACAGGAGTTACAAATGGGTTTTATTGATCTCTTGCTTATTCATGTGCTTGTTGTTTTTGTTTTGTTCATTGTTCTCTTTGGTGTTATTCAAATCTAGTGAATCTCTTCTTCATTTTGATTTTTTTTTTTAGATATTGGTAGTCTTTTCTTTGTTTGAATCTGCCGTTTTTTTTTTCTCCCCCACCAATCTCGGCTCGTCGATTAAAATATGAGACATGGCCATGGTCAATTCATTTCGATGCCTTCATTTGCACTTTGTTTTCTTGTTGTTTTCCCCTGCTCCTGATGTCTATCTGCAGGGAGTTGGGCACTACAAAATATGAAGCATTAAGAAGGCGTAGGCGATCATGGGATGAGAATATTGATAGAATTTGTTTTGTGGGAAGGTTCTCAACTGCCTTGATGCTGAGATTGGGATTGATTTTCATCATAATCCATCTTATTGAGTCTGTCATAACTTGGGAAGAGAAATAAAACCTATAGGAAGCACTGGCCGCTTCATTACTTCCCATGGCTTCTATAGGACCCACCATGCCCAACCATTTTTCAACATTGCAGGCAAGAAAGCCCGCTTCAACGTAAAAGAACCAGTCCTAGAGAGGAACGGGTGTGGCCTAGTTGGAGAGGTTGAGGGTGGAAGAGTGGTAGAGGATGATTGGGATCGCCCATCTCCAACCAATGACTCTTCTCGATCATTTTCGGTATCAGATTCCCTAGCAGTTCATTGATTCGCCTCCGACGCCGGCCAATGATCCGCTACAACCGAGGTTGGGCTCGTCGAGGTGGGTTCCAAGGTTTCAGGTGGTGTTACATGGAGTCGTCAACATGCAGCTGTCGAACCATAGGCTCTGGGACATAGTTGATGATTTTGTGTATCAGTTTCAGAGCTTTTGCCAGTACAGGGCCAAGATGAAGAACAAGGCGGAGCAGGAGATTATCCTTTTGAGGCAGTACGGTTAGGCTTGGAATGTGTATGGTGTGCTCAACTCCTTGCAAGCACGGGTTGATCAAGAAGTCCATGATCATTCAGATTTTGGAGCAGGAAAAGGAAGGATTTAAACAGTTCACTGCTACCGATGGATATGATTACAATGTTGGAAGTAATGTCTTGAAGGCGCTTGGATATTTCAGCATGTTAGGCTTGCTTTGATCTCTGGATGTCACAGTCACCAGAAAATGTACGTCAATTCTACCAACTATTTCACCAACTAACTGCTCATATTCTCAGAAATGATCATAGTGAGTTTCGAAGCCATGAAAACTTAGTAAGAAAGGCTGGTAATCTAAGATATTGGATGGCGGCATGCTTGCTTAGTTCTTGGAGCTCATGAGTATGCAACAAGAGTCTGCATCAGCATTACCTCTTGGATCACTAGCGACGGTTACATCAGACTCAAATCAGATTTTGCTTTCTACAATCTCTGTCAATCTTGTTGTGCAACTGCTTGAGCGGGTTTATTATGCGTTGAATTGAATATCCCTCTTACACTCCCAGGGGGTGCTGTTGAGCCTCATCCACTACTTCGTATATCTCTCAACTTATTGGAATTGAGAACTGCTCAAAGCCCACTGATCCAGTTCAGAGAGCAACAATGCCTGTGCCATTAACCTCCCAATCCAGGATAATATGATTGATTCATCCTATCGCCACGACGTAAAAAAAGAAAGTTACTGTTCTTGGGTTCCTCTTGCATTTACCTTAAGTTTGCTCCACTACCGACCACTCTTCACATCTACCTAATTTAATTCATCCCACTATTCATCTCCCATCAAATCATTTCCATTATTTTCCTTGTGCATGCAACCTCCACATAACCTATCCAAAACCCAACACCTTGGAAGAAGACATTTATGATTCCTTTCTCCCTACACTTGGATGCTCCACGCAGAATGCTTCTCCCAAATCCTGAAATTAGCACCAAGGTCAAGGGAACAGTGTTTTACACCGACACCAATGGGACACTTGTAGACATTACTGTAAAATCTTCAGCATACTTGTCGGTTTATGAGGCAATCACTCATAAAATAAAACACGTGGAAGAAGCTGGGATTGACATTACTCTCAAAGCTGTCACATGTCAAGATGGAATGACAACAAACTGGTACAATTTTGACCTGAGTTCCTTGATGACGTGGCAAGAAGAGGTCTTACCTCTCCCTAAGAGACATGGGAAGATTAGGTGCAAGATTTATGATGTTAATCTCTCTGACCTAAAATGGACAGAAGTGGTTGATAAAGTCCATAAGAGAGAAGAAATTGCTTGGCCCCAGGAACCCAAACCAGTGTCAGAATAATGCAAATTGATAACCGAGAAAATCCCTACTATGAAAGATGAGGATGACCCCTCTCTCTTGTTGGATGAATGGGCAGAGCTTCTCTAGCCTAACAGGATTAACTGGATTATTTTACTTGATAGATTGGAAGGCTTGAGAAGCCAGGGTTTCCAACCGGACACAAAGGATTGCCGACAGCCCGAGAAATTTGATCTTAATGGAATCCCCTCAGCTCCAAGGGGAAAATGAAATCGAGGTCACATTTGAAGTCTTTAAGGCGCCTCATCTTAGTGCACCAGAAACGAGTTTTCTGAACATGTGGAAGCAATAATGTTCTCTTGATATTGGGTCTTAACCAAAATAATGGGATTGATCTGTCAGAGACTTTTCCTATTAATACATCTCAACACAGTTGCACCCCTGGGGACCCACTCTTGCATGGTTTGCATGGCCACCTTTGGGCCACGTGTCCTATCTTTTTATTTCATCATCTTTGATTTTAAAATAATTTCCCAATTTCTAGTTTTTAAATAATTTTCTAAATTCTAGTTTTTTTTTTAAAATAATTTTAGCTCCTCAATTTTTCATCCTTAGATTTTTTTTTAGGTCCCAAAAATTCATTTTTAAATAAAATTTGCTGTTATTTTCTTCGGCAAGCAATTTTCACATTTCTCTTGATTTTTAAAAATGTTTTAAAATAAGCATGAATTAAATTTTGTAATTCCAAGTGATGGAATTTATGGAATTGATCCATACAAAAATAAATTGGGCTTTGGTGGGGGCCCAACAGTAAACGTTTTCTTTAAAACTAAATTTGAGTGAAGTGCAATGTTTGCCATTGGTGATTCCTTATCCTGTTTAGTGATGTATGTGACATATTTTATGATCATTATTGTGCACTAACCTCATTTCATGATAGCGTATTACGGCTTGCTGCTAAGGTACACACTCACTCTCACTTTGATCGTTCTCCTTGCATGTTTTGGCTCCCAGTGTATGATCACTTTTTAGTATCCACGTTTAATCAATCAATTGCCACACGTACTTCATTTTATTAGTAGAGACCCATTTTTAGGGACTTAGAGGAGTGCTACGGTCCTTACCATACCTTCCCGATAAGTAACCTAACCCTCGAGCCCATATTTGGTTTTTCGCAGACTATCTTTTCCAAATAAGGAGTCACACTTAGTGTTTTCTTTCTTATTTTGCTTACCCTTTAAAAATAAAACAAAAATAAGTGGCGACTTCAAGTCATTTTCTAAAAAATAAATCATTTTCAAAATATAAAAACGAGTTCGCCATCGAGTGGAAGCACATGAGCGGAAATGCGGGGTCCACAAAACGGCGACTCCGCTGGGGATCATTAGAGGGTCAAGCTTGAACATAAGTTGAGGCAAATGTGGCGTTTGATTGGTTGATCAGTGGGTACCCACCTTTCTTTGTGCGTGTGTTTGCTTGACTGTTGATTTCACATTGAGAGCTCTTGGTATCATTATCCTTGATGCATGCTTGGTTCTTGTATTCGTTTGAGGCATTGGCATGTTGATTATATTGATTGATATTTTCGCTTATCCTCACATATGGACTCTCCTTGTTGTATGGTCACTCTGCTCACCTTGACATGTACATTCTTCTTGTTGCTTATCTCGTTCATCTTGACATGATTGATTATTGGTTGTATATTATCATGATTGTTATTAAGCATGCTATCATTTCCAGATATTTATCTCGATTAGCTTGTGTGTAGATTTGGATGATATATACCTATTTTGTATGGTTGTATGGTGCATGACTACTCTTATCCTGTATGATTACATGCTGATTGTATGTGTGGGCCGCACATCTATCCCCTTACCTCTAACCCTCTGGTTTCGGTCATTTCCTTCATTTGGTTCTTACATTTGTAAGTGTGAGGCCTTGTGTGTGCTTGTTTCTCTGACCGAGCCAAATGCTAGGGGTAGGGTCTAACAATGGGCTATATCGATGTTTGAGAGCATTCTGGAGGAAACCGACACATTGATGTTGATTGGGGTCTAATATTTGAAGACCTGTATAGCCCAGAACTAGATTTCAGGATATCTATGTGACCAGTGTGTTTTCTTTTTAGTTTCATAGGATTTTCGGATGCACCCACACCACTCACTACGCACTTTAGATCGTCGATGAGTGATCAGATTTGTGAGATACCCCAGCCATTAGGAGAGCCTTCACCATAGGAGCCCCCTAGGATGTCGAGGCAATGCATGTGTGGGGGTGATGACCACTTTGCATGGAAACACCTTGTCTCTTCGGAGGCATGCAGAGGGTTGCGTACCACCGGAGGGTATGATCGCTTCTGCTAGGGACCCTTGAAAGCTTACCTTTCTCTTTTTAAAGCCACCTTGAACTTATAGGATGAGCTTAGATCCTTTAATTAGGATTCCTTCCTCACATGTGGGTGCATCTGAGAGCCTTCAGAGCTGCCTTAGTCACCACCTAGGTCTAGTGTTTTCTCTTTTGGTTTCCATTTGAGAGTGCTCAGAGATCGGTATGAGTTTGAGTATCAGTTGGATAACCTTTTGTCATGTCGCCTTAGATTCTTTCTCTCGTTTGATGAGTTTAACATGTTTTCTCCTTAGGGTTTTTGTCTTCCTTTATTGGCTTGGCTCATCCTTTCACCTTATCGTCACTTACTTGATGCTTTGGGATATGTTCATTGATCATGATCATCTTTTTACATTGTACACCTATCATGGGCCCAGTACTCCATTCTTTGTACAATCACTGATTCAATTTTCAACTCGATGCTCATATTTTCATTACAGAAAGATGAAAGGCACGTTTTCACATTCACGTTTTTTTTGAGAGATTTCGCCTTGATCATCTTATCATTTTTTCTCTTTATGGAGTTTGGGTTGAAAGTTGAGTTAAGGACATTTGGTTATAGATAGAGTATTGATCTCATGATAGTGTGTTTCTCACACTTTTTTCATCTTGGATTATTGATAAGAATTATCTAGTCACATTTGTAGCCATCTCATAGTGGACACCTTTATGACTTCAGAGTTCTTATCATACATCCAGATTTCGGATTGCCACCCTAGGACCATGTGCTTGCATGTTGTACGGTTGTCTTTTAGGGTTGTATCTTGCGTCATTCATCCATTTTGTTTGCATTGTAGGGAGTTAGTTTAGGAGTTGGTTGAGTTTGGAGTCACATTCTTGGAGGAGAGTTGGAGGTCGATTGATCAGATTAGATTCATATCAAAGTTCAGACAGTTCAGTTAAGATGTTAGACGAGCTAGCTTCCACACTTGCTTCTATTAAGGAGTTCATGGCAGGAGTCAGTAGACGCTTGGATTAGATAGAGAGTTCTTGCCAGGATCCTCATCCAGTTGGCATGGTCATTGATGAGACAGTTCCTCATGCATCTCAGACAACACAAACTCTTCCAGCTGGGACTTCACTTGGTATTCCATTCCATCTGGTAGATCAGATTACAGGATGGAGGTTTGACTTGGGATGATAGGGATGGCATACTGGCGGCTAGCTTGCCTGCTAAGTTTCGCATGCCAGACATTGAGCGTTATAGTGGGATTGGTTGTCCAAAGATCGACTTGAGACTATATAGCATAGTCATGAGAGCACACGGGATAGATGATGCATAGTTGGTGACCCTTTTCCCCATGTCACTTAGTGGGGCAACTTAGAGATAGTTTGCTTCAGTTGAGCCTTTGAGACTTCGCACCTGGGAGAATGTTGCTCATGAGTTCCTTACTCAGTTCGCTTTTAGTGCCGACATTGATGTATCCAGACGAGAGTTGAAGGCACCAGTTAGAGGTTAGATGAGTCTATTTCTTCTTTTTTTCAGTTGTTGGACGACAAAGGTGGCTGGTATGATAGATCAGCTTAAGGAGCAGGATTAGATTGATATGGTTCTTCAGCACCTATAACCGAGGTTTTCTAGACGTCTTGTGGGCATTCTGTTTTAGGATCTTAAGAGTCTAGTTCATGCAACTTTCAATGTCGAGGAGGCCATCGCCCGAGGATTATGGACAAATACTGCTCCTTCCCCTGACAGTAAGGGGAAGAGGCCGGTTGGATCATCTAGTAGATCTGGAGAGGTTAACGGTATTAGCTATTGGCATCAGAGGCCTGCACATCACTCACCTTACAGGCCTCCTACAGGAAGAACTCATTTTTCTCATCCACAGTATCTGTATCAGTCGGTTTATGTTTAGCAGCCTTACATTGCTCAGACTAGCATGCAGCCACGACCACCACATCTAAGAGCCACTACTCACCCGCCACCTAGACCATATGCACAGAGGCCTGTAAGACAGTTCACTCCATTGGGCATGACTTTGACTAGAGCTTTTGAGAAGCTCAGAGACGCTGGTTTGACTGTTCCTTTAGCGCTACGCCCCTTGCCACATCCTATTCCTCTTCATTTCCGCTCACAAGCATTGCTTACATCATCAGATTCAGGGGCATGATACTGAGCATTGTGCGACACTCCATCATGCGATACAAGACTTTATCGATTCAGGGTTGGTCAACTTGAACTTAGACTGATTTGCAAGCTGAATTTCTCAAGAAATTTTTCCCGAATCATAGGACCAACGGCTTGAAAAGGCAAATTTCAAACTTCTCAACTAAAGAGAATGAGAAATTCTATGAGTGTTGGGAGAGATACATGGAAGCTATCAATGTTTGTCCGCACCATGACTTTTATACATGGCTATTGGTGAGTTATTTTTACGACGGTATGTCTTCCTCAATGAAGCAACTCTTAGAAACGATGTGCGGAGGAGACTTCATGAATAAGAATCCGGAGAAAGCCATGGATTTCTTGAGTTATGTAGCTAAAGTTTCAAGAGGATGGGATGAACCGAATGCTAGAGAAATGGGAAGAATGAAATCTCAACCTAATGCTTCTAATGCTAAGGCTGGGATGTATACTTTGAATTAAGACACCGATATGAAAGCAAAATTCGCAGCTATGGCAAGAAGATTGGAAGAGCTAGAAGTGAAGAAGATACGAGAAGTGCAGGCCATTTCAGAAACACCAGTGCAAGCTATGCCATGTTCAATTTGTCAATCTTTTGAGCACTTGGTGGCGGAGTGTCCTACAATTCCAGTTGTGAAAGAAATGTTTAGGTATTAAGCAAATGTTATTAGACAATTTAAGCCCAATAACAACGCTTCATATGACAACACCTACAATTCAAATTGGAGGAACCATATTAATTTCTCATGGAAGCCAAGGGCACCTCAATACACTCAACCTGGCCAAGCACCTCCACAAGCCTTAAATCTTGAACAAGCCATTGTGAATCTTAGCAAGGTCATGGGAGACTTTATTGGAGACCAGAAATCCATCAATGCTTAGCTTAGTCAAAGAATTGACAGTTTAGACAAAATGATGGATGAGAGGCAAAATGATCTATCTCAGAAGATAGATAATCTCTAATATTCAATCTTAAGGCTCACCAATCTCAACACGGTGCATGAGAAAGGAAAATTTCCTTCTCAACCTCATCAGAATCCCAAGGGTATCCATGAAGTGGAGGCTCAGGAGGGAAAATCTTCATAGGTGAGGGAAGTTAAAGCAGTGATCACTCTAAGAAGTGGTAAAGAGGTTGATCTGCCTACATCCAAGTCAGAGCATGAACCAGAGAGTGAAGCAGAGAAAGAGAAGATGGAGGAAATCAAAGGAAAGAGGAAAAAGAACAGTTCAAAGAAGGAGGACCTTGAAGCTACTGTGAATGAAGAACCGGAGAGGACCATCAATCAGGAAGATCTAATGAAGAAACACACGCCTCCACCATTCCCACAAGCTTTGCATGGAAAAAAAGGGAATCAGTAATGCATCAGAAATTCTTGAAGTGTTGAGACAAGTGAAAGTTAACATCCTTTTGCTAGACTTGATCAAACAAGTTCCGACTTATGCAAAATTCCTGAAGGACTTATGCACTATAAAAAGAGGGTTGAATGTGAGTAAGAAAGCCTTCTTAACTGAGCAAGTAAGTTCCATTATACAGTGCAAGTCTCCAGTGAAATACAAAAATCCGGGCTGTCCTACCATCTCAATGATGATTGGAGAGACGTGTGTGGAGAAAGCTTTGTTGGACTTGGGGGCAAGTGTGAATTTTCTACCTTACTCTGTCTACAAGCAATTGGGGCTTGGAGAGTTGAAGCCAACATCAATCACTCTATCTCTAGCAGATAGATCTGTGAAAATTCCAAGAGGCATGATTGAAGATGTCCTAGTTCAAGTTGACAAATTCTACTACCCAGTGGATTTTGTTGTTCTTGATACGAACCCGGTTGCCAAATAAACTAACTGTATTCCTATCATCCTTGAAAGACCATTCCTAGCTACATCAAATGCTATCATCAATTGTAGGAATTGAGTCATGCAACTTACATTTGGCAACATGATGTTATAGCTCAACATCTTCTATATGTGCCAGAAACAATTCCATTCGGAAGAAGAAGAAGGACCAGAAGAGGTGTGCATGATAGACAACTTAGTGGAGGAGCATTGTGATAAAAAAATACTAGAAAATTTGAATGAGAGTCTTGAGGATCTTGATGAAGGGTTACCTGAACCCTCAGATTTGCTTGCTACTCTGCCCTTTATGAGGATGAGGGAATAAATTCTCCCTTTATTCAATGGGGAGGAGACATAAGAAGCTGTTAAGGACGAGCCCCCAAAGCTTATTCTGAAGCCATTACCCACGGAGTTGAAGTATGCATACCTAGAAGAGAACAAGCAGAGCCCTGTTGTTATTTCTTTATCTCTTACCACTACTCAGGAGGATTGTCTACTTGAAATCCTCAGGAGATGCAAGAAGGCGATAGGGTGGAAAATTTCTGATCTGAAAGGGATTAGCCCTTTAGTCTGTACTTATCATATATACATGGAAGAAGAAGCTAAGCCAGTTCGTCAACCCCAGAGAAGGTTGAACCCTCACATGCAAGAGGTGGTGCGAGCTGAAGTGTTTAAGCTACTTTAGGCCGGTATTATCTACCCCATATCAGATAGCCCATGGGTGAGTCCTATGCAAGTCGTGCCAAAGAAATCAGGGATCACAGTGGTGTAAAATGATAAGGGAGAAGAAGTTTCTACATGCCTCACATCAGGGTGGAGGGTGTGTATTGATTATAGAAAGTTGAATGCTGTAACAAGGAAGAACCACTTCCCGTTGCCATTTATTGATCAAGTACTTGAGAGGGTCTCAGGCCATCCATTCTACTGTTTCTTGGATGGCTACTCCGGGTATTTTCAAATAGAAATTGCTGTTGAAGACCAGGAGAAGACCACTTTCACATGTCCATTCGGAACCTACGCATACAGAAGAATGCCTTTCGGCTTATGCAATGCACCAACAACATTCTAAAGATGTATGTTAAGATCTTCAGTGATATGGTGGAGCGTATTATGGAAGTCTTTATGGATGATATCACTGTATATGGAAGTGTGTTTGACGAATGCTTAGTCAACTTGGAAGCTGTGCTGAACCAATGCATTGAGAAATACTTGGTGCTTAACTGGGAGAAATGACATTTCATGGTACCCTAAGGGATTGTCCTTGGGCATATCATCTCAAAGAAAGGAATTGAAGTGGACAAAGAAAAAGTTGAACTTGTTGTCAAGTTGCCATCGCCAACAACTGTTAAAGGAGTAAGACAATTCCTTGGCCACGTTGGGTTCTATAGGAGGTTTATCAAAGATTTCTCTAAACTTGCAAGACCTCTTTGTGAACTATTGGTAAAGGATGCTAAATTTGTATGGGATGATCGATGTTAATGGAGTTTTGAAGAACTGAAGCTATTCCTGACAACCACTCCAATTGTGAGAGCTCCCAACGGGCAATTGCCCTTTGAAGTGATGTGCGATGCCAGTGACTTTGCTATAGGAGTTGTTATTGGGCAAAAAGAAGATGGAAAGCCCTATGTGATCTACTATGCGAGCAAAACGTTGAATGAAGTGCAAAGAAACTACATAACCACAGAGAAAGAATTGTTGGCTGTAGTTTTTGCCTTAGACAAATTCCACGCTTACTTAGTAGGGTCTTTCATTGTGGTTTTCAATGACCACTCAGCCTTGAAATATCTGTTGACTAAACAAGATGTAAAAGTGAGGCTGATTAGATGGATTCTCTTGCTTTAAGAGTTCAATCTTCAAATCAAAGACAAGAAAGGAGTAGAAAATGTGGTAGCCGACCATCTGTTAAGGCTAGCCATCACACATAATTCCCATAGTTTACCAATTAATGATGATTTTCCAGAGGAGTCACTCATGTTGATAGAAGCCGCTCCTTGGTATGCTCATATTGCTAACTATTTAGTTACCGGAGAAGTCCCAAGTGAGTGGAAAACACAAGATAAGAAGCACTTCTTTGCAAAAATTCATGCCTACTATTGGGAAGTGTCATTCCTATTCAAATATTGTGCAGATCAAATAATACGGAAGTGCGTCCCTGAGCAAGAGCAACAGGGGATCCTTAGTTATTGCCACGAAAGCGCATATGGAGGCCACTTTGCTTCTCAGAAGATAGCTATGAAGGTATTGCAATCGGGTTTTTGTTGGCCATCACTTTTCAAAGATGCCCTCACCATGTGCAGGAGCTGTGACAAATGCCAGAGGCTTGGGAAATTAACACGTAAGAACATGATGCCTTTGAACCCCATTTTAATAGTTGATCTTTTTTATGTTTGGGGCATTGACTTCATGAGACATTTTCCTATGTCCTTTGGCTATTCCTACATCTTGGTGGGAGTGGATTATGTTTCTAAATGGGTTGAAGCGATCCCGTGCAAACGCAATGATCATAGAGTTGTTATCAAATTTCTCAAAGAGAACATCTTCTCTAGATTTGGAGTACCCAAGGCCATAATCAGTGATGGGGGTACTCATTTTTGCAACAAGCCGTTCGAAACTCTCTTAGCCAAGTACGGGGTGAAGCATAAGGTAGCTACACCTTACCACCCCCAGACTTCTGGGCAAGTTAAGTTAGAAAACCAAGAGATAAAAAACGTACTGATGAAGGTGGTGAATACGAGCAGAAGAGATTGGTGTGTTAAGCTTCATGATTCATTATGGGCTTACAAAATAGCTTACAAGACCATTCTTAGAATGTCTCCTTATTGCCTAGTCTATGGAAAAACGTGCCATCTCCCCGTTGAAGTGCAATACAAAGCTTGGTGGGCAATCAAGACGCTTAACATGGACTTGAACAAAGCCGACATGAAGAGATTTCTAGACCTTAATGAGATGGAGGAACTGAGAAATGACGCCTACAATAATTCAAACATTGCAAAACAAAGATTGAAAATGTGGCATGATCAGTTAGTCTCCCACAAAGAATTCTAGAAGGGACAAAGAGTCTTGCTGTATGACTCTAAGCTCCACATCTTCCCGGGAAAGTTGAAGTCAAGATGGATAGGTCCGTTTACTATCTAACAAGTGTATTCAAATGGAATAGTAGAGCTACTCAATTCCAACAACACCGGGACTTTCAAAGTCAATGGCCAATGTCTTAAGCCATTCCTGGGAGCCATTTTCTCGAGACAAGGAGGAAATCAACCTCCTTGAGCCAAATCAAGCTTAAAAAGACAAATGGTTAGATGGACTTAGTCTGTCGGAAGACACTAAGTCCCTATTTTTTGTTTTAATGTTAATTTCAAGTTTTATTGATTTTGTATATGTTTTAAATTAAAATTTCTTGCTTTAATTTTATTTTTTTGTGATTTAATTTTATTTTTGATGATTAATTGTAGGTGGATTCCAAAACAGATGGAAAAACTTTTCAAATTTTTTCTGAAGGATGAAAAACAGAGCATTTCGCAACCCCAAATACAACTTGCGAAAATTTCGCAAACCAGCTTTGCCTTGTGAAAACCTTGCGAAATTTAAAAGAGGTTGCGAACTCAGTTCGCAACTCAAAAACCCATTTCGCAACCTTGCCAATTCCAACGGTCTCTATGCGAAATACCAACTGTCAAGGGGAAATCAAAAGGTCACTTAAACAAGCATATTTAAAGACCTCCAAAGCCTCTATTCATTTCGCAAGCCCAATCTGCTCCTTGCGAAACCCTGCACCACCTTGCGAATCGGCTTTCTCTCCAGTAGACATCCCATGGCCACCCATTTGAAGAAGCGACCTCCACTTTTCGCCCCATTTCGGCTATGGCACGCATCAAAGGAGGCCATACCGACCTTTAGTATCTCGCGAGGCCAAGCCAAGAACCTCCGCTCCTCAGGATTCATCTCAGGCTCTTCAGTCCCCAACCGGTCCGTCTTCTGAGGGTAAGGTACCCTCTAGCCCTCCTCAGCGCCGATATGTGACACAGAGACCACTGATTCATTCCCAGTTGGTGTACCTTGAGTTTGGTCCTCAGACAGGAGTAATTAACAAAATTTATAACCTATATCACCATGTACTAGGATAGCATAAGCTAGTATAGCATACTGGCTCTAGGATCGTTCACTGGGAAGGGTTTTCAACTTACAACTGATACCAATTCAAAGTTAAATTGGTGCTTTTTCATTTCAAGGTTAGCTTCAAAAGAAAACATATACTTTGGTTGAAAAAGTTTTGGTTTCAAGCTAACGAAAAAGAAAGTAATGGGAATTACTTATAAAGAAAAGCGTTTCTTGGAGTTTTAGGATCACTGGGGTTAGGCTCCTCATGCAAAAATAGAGTTCCGGTCACTTTGGTTCTTTTCCTCGCATTGGAGAATTAACATATAGTTCATTCTCCAACCGATGTTGTACAGATGTATCCCTTCCATGGATTTCAGCGCTAATTCCCTCTCACTGATGCATCTTGCAATGGCTCGTGCCTCTCACCTAGCATTTGCCATTCAAGGTGATCATTAACTTTGGACTTCCCTTCTCAAGCTCACAAGAGATAACTAATGGATGTCTCCTTAGAGTCTAAAAGCTTACCAAGTGTTGGAAATTCTAGAAAGTCCTACCTTCAAGTCACCTCCCAAAGGCTCGCAAGGGGTAAACTAGTGCATCTCAATAGACGGAGATCACTTGCCTTACCAAGTGTTGGCCCAGGTGAATTGAAGGCGTTTTAAGTTAACTAAAAACATAGAAACCATAAATGGGTTACACTTTATTTTCATTAACAGCTGAAACAACAAAACTACCAATTCTTGCATTCGGCACCTTACCCAGCTACCTTAGCTCCAAGAGACAAAAAGTCTAGCCACCCATTCTCTGAGGAAACATCCTTAGAGCTTGTTTGGCTAGTAAGAAAAATACAATCAAATTGAGTAGGTAAGGCAGAGCAAAGCTCTGTATTTTACTTCCTTAAAAAACTATACAAAAAGATGATTGTCTATGAGAACAAGCTCCCGAGATATCTCTGTAATCAAAATTACAAAACAATATATATGAGGTTATTCACCCTTTTGTTCTTACTTAATAACTAAGGAATCCTATAATTGGTGGATTACAAGGAGAAAATGGGAATTTAGACATCAAATATCTGAAGCAAAAAATCTAAAAATGTCGGTCGCAAATATCTGGAAGCACTCAGGAAGATTTCGCAGGCGTGCAAGATGGCAACAAAATTTTGTAGCCAAAGGCTGATTTCGCAGCCTGCGAAATTGGCCTTCAACTTGGTGTGATTGGCTTCCAATGGCTCTAACTTCTTCATTTCAACTCTGATTTGCGCACCGTTTGAAGCGTTGGATTGCTGACTTCCCGAGTTTCGAAACGACATATAGTATACATCAAATGGACTCCAGAAAGTGCTCCAAAAGTATCAAACAGTTGATGTCTTCTTGAATTCTTCATGTTAGATTTCTCTCTTTGCTTTCATCCTTGCATTCATGATTCCATAGAGCTCTCCTTAATCTTGGATTGCTTTGGTGATCAAATTACTATCAAAAGCACCAAAACTTACACAATTTGATTAGAAACGATTGCAAAGGTACTTAATATGCTAATAGGGTTAAAAGGTAATAATTACTACTCAAAAGTGTTTAAAAGAGTTAATTACAAGCTATCAAATAACACTTTTTGAGTAGTAATCACTCCCCCCAACCGACATATTGCTAGCCCCTTAGCAATAAAGGAGAGAAAAAATAAACTAAACAGTAATATACTTTACAAAATCATGCTGATCACTTCAAAAAATTTTAAGTGGCATGATGATCAAGCTCTCACATGGGACATTAACGATATAAAACTCAAATTTCAGCAAAAGTTATCAAATACTTTACCTAATCACAATTCATAAAGAGAAGACATTATGCAAATTGAAGCTTTAAAATCATTTCCACTTCCAAAGGACCAAACCTTACTCTTCCACAAAAATCTAAGTGTTACTTGATAGCTTCCGAATATAGTATGCTAAACTAATCTCTCCCCCCAACCTAGTTCTTTTCCAACACTTAGCAAACTGACCAAATTCAATAGGCTAAGAACGCACCCTTTTATTTCACAATTTTTTTTCATTGTAGGAGTACAATGGTTAAAGGTATTCTTTTCTAAATTGTCCATGTAATGGGAGTCCATCGATGACTCCCAACCAATTAAGGTTTAGGGCATCAAGCTTTAAGGATCTTTCAACCACTAACTCCTCGGATTTTACCCCGGACTTTTGAGAATGAATTTTAATACTCAAGCACCTACAGTATGTTAAACTCCACCTATTCACCCTTGTAACGAGCATTGAGGTCGGTGACTCCCAACCAATGAAGGCTTAGGGCACCAGGTTTTAAAGATTTTCACCATATACCCCTCAGACCTTGCTCGGGTTTCAAGGCAAGCAAACATTTTTCTTTCTTTCTTTTTTTTTTTTTTTTCAAAAGCTCATTGGCCTTTTATAAGGTGTCCCAACACTATTAAATGAGGTCAAAGGTACCAAGTCTAAATTTTCCTAAGTCAAGAGGGAAATAGTTTTTCATCTTATAATCGGAACCTATTGTGCATAGTGTGTGAATAGCTTAAAGTGGAAGAACTACGGTTGAATTCAATAGAAGTTCAACAATTCATCAACTTTAGTAAGCATAATACAAACTCTAAGCCAAGTAAAAACAAAAATTCGATTTCTCTTATTTTAATTTGAGAATTTTTCCTTAATAACCATGGAGAGTAGAATAAAAACTTAAAAAATTTTAAAATTAAACAAAACTAAATTACCAAAATACTTAGTATTAACAACAAAAAAAACTTCATTCTTCAACTTCCTTCCTCAACTCTCCCCCCAACCAAGTTGAACATTGTCCTCAATGTGGTATGAGCGATTGAAATTACAAGGAGGAAGTGATGCCTCCTGAGTGATATGAAGTTCGAGTAGAATAGGAGAAACCACATGTTTCAAAAACAACAAAAGATATGAGTAGAGGAATTAAAATAAAATAATGCTAAGAGTGCTCAAAAATTGATAGATTTGTATTACTTCATGAAAGTACAATATAAAGGAAAACAAGTAATACAACCAATCCTAATATATAAAATATCAAAAGCATGGGATTACAAGTGCTACTATAGTAAGGAAATACATAAAGGAAATTATGCAAATGATCAGATAGTGGGAAGATGATGATGTGAAGATGATGGCTCAGCTGTAGAGGACGGAATGTTGGGGGTGGATGCCTCTGCCTCTCCTGTAGTCGGCTCCTCAGAGGGCATAGTCTGCTCTACGAAAGGAGGGGCTTGTGATGGCTCTATGGGCTCTGAGAGGATAGGAATGGGGTGCTCAGGAGCTAATGGAATACCCAGATGGTGCTGAATCTGCCTCAGGATGGCAGTATGCTAAGTCTGAGTGGCGATAATCTGCTCCTGATGAGTATGAAGAGCTGTCATCTGCTGAGTAAGGATGCTCTGAGAAGTGGCCAATGCCTGCAAAGTGTGACATAGGCCTCTGTACTCGGAAATGGATATGGCGATCCTAGGCTCAGATGAAGGAGGGGGCTCTGATATGAATGGAATAACAGAGGGAGTGCGTGGTGTGGCAGGAGGAGCAGAGGGTACAACCTCAGGTATAGACTCTATAGAGGGCACTGCAGGGGCCGGTGCTCTCATCTCAGCTAGTATCTCAACCGGCTGTGGCTCCTCTAGCTGCTCTGGATGTGGAATATCTGGATGCTCTGCTCCAGCTAGGGCTCCTTGCTCTGCACTATAGGCTGTCATACTCGTCCATTTGTCGAGAGTGAATATCTCTCGGCAAATGCGTCTGCGCTCAAGCTGAGGCTCTGATGGGTACCCCAAGTGCTCCAGAATCTGACATAGCAATCTAGGGAAGAGAAGTGGAATAGCATCCGCTCTGAGCAGCTTCTTCCTATGGACCTTCTCTTCAAAGTACAGAAGAGCGACCATAATGAGATGATGAGGGCCAAAGAAGAATCCCTCAGATATCTAAACAATGCCTCTAGCAAAACTCCTCTCCTCTGCACCCAATGCTGAAGTGGAAAGATGTTATGGCGCAGGAGTGCATCTATGAAAAACATGCTAGGAGAGAGCTCCTTCCTCAACAAATACTGGTGTGTGGATGCCCCTCTGGACAGAATATGAACTATCTCACTCTGGGAAGGATGAGTCCAGACTCGATAATCCTCTGGACGGGCTGGCTCGTAGGGAATACGCAATGCCTCTGCTATGTGTCTAGCTCCCAGAATACCATGGTGTCCATCTATGGTGAAGTGGATGACAGTAGGATCTCGGACCTAGTGTGTGGTCATGGACTGATAAAAGTCCATTGCTACACGGGGATAGAAAAAATCCCTGGGAGTCATCAAGTGCTCCATATGGTACCTCTGCAGCAGATGGAAGGAGTCCCTGAGCTTGGGCTGAAATCTGAAAGTGGCTGTGTCAAAGCAGAGCTCAAAGTGGAATGGCCTAGCCCTGTAATCCAAATTACCCTCAATGGGCGGCTGAGTGACCATGGGACGTCTGATAAGCACCTTAGGAGTCATGCCTGAGGGAATCTGAGACTCTGTGGCTGGTGGTTGAGACGACTAAGGCTTTGGCGGAGGCTCTGAAGACGGCTCTGATACCCTGGCTTTCTTCTTTGGGGGACGGCTAGTTGACTTTTTGGGACGAGAGGAGCTTGCCCCAAGTGTGGTGGGTGGTCTCCTAGTCTCATAGCGCCTCGAAAGAGGACTCAATGGTGCGTCCTCAACCGAAGGTGGGACGACTAGTGGCCGTGGAGGCTCGGGCATGGAGCCTTGAACAGAGGTCTCTCTTGGGGCTCTCAAATGGCCTGAAGGAGACGAAGACTTAGCTCCTCGGGTTTTTGCCATGGCTATTTCAGAGAAGATAGCCAAAGGTGCGTGCGCGGCTTGGGTTCAGATGGGAGGGAGAAGACGGAAGGTTGCTGTGGTTTGGCTCCTCTTTGGCACCTATTTAAAGTTCAAATGACCGGTTTAAAACGAAATGTGGAATTTATAACGTTTAAAAATGGATGCCAAGGGATGGTTTTTATTTTCGCAAAGGAGGGCCGATTTCGCAGCGGAGGGTCGATTTCACAACGAAGGGGCATTTTCGCAGCCCATTTCACAGCCCATTTCGCAGCTGCGAAATGGGGAGTGGTGGCTGCGAAATGACACTCGTGTGCCAAAGGGTGGTTTCGCAGCTGCGAAACACCCTGCGAAAATGGGGCTTTGGCTGCGAAATTTGGAGTTTTAAGGCTTTGGGGATTTCGCAGCCCATTTCGCAACTGCGAAATGAAGTTGAGGGCTGCAAAATGGCACTCGTGTGCCAAAGGAGTGTTTCGCAGCTGCGAAAATTTTCGCAGAGGGAGCTATGAGGCTGCGAAATCATTTCGCAGCCAAGGGGCTATTTCGTAGCGGAGGCCTGATTTCACAGCGTCTTCCTTGGGGCTACGAAATCATTTCGCAGCCAAGGAGCTATTTCACAGCGGAGGCCTGATTTCGCAGCGTCTTCCTTGGGGCTACGAAATCATTTCGCAGCCAAGGGCCATTTTCGCAGGGGGCTATTTTGGGTTGCGAAATTTCGCAGACCACTGAATTTTCATGTTTTTGAGCTCCTTTTAGCTCCTTGAGGCCTTCCTTCAATTTCTTTGCAATTCCTCCTAAATTAGATCATTAAAAAAGATTAAGTTACCTATAAATAACACAATTTAAGACCAAAATTAAAATCAAAAGAATTAACAAAGCTTTTAAATTAACAAAATTTAACAAAAAATATGGACTTTGGTGAAACCAAGCCCATCTAATCCTTTTCTGATTAGGCTTTCTGTGGCTCAAGGAGGTTGATTTCCTCATTTTCTTGCTTGTATGGCTCAATGAATGGCTTGAGACGATGACCATTGACCTTAAAAGTGTCAGTGCTATTGGAATTCCACCACTCCATTGGGATGCACTTGGTGAATAATGAAAGGGCCTATCCACCTTGACTTGAGCTTCCCTGGAATGATATGGAGCCTTGAATCATAGAGTAAGACCCTTTGTCATTTCCGGAATTCTTTGTTGGAGATTAATTGATCATGCCACCTTTTCATCCTCTGTTTTGCAACTTTGGAATTGATGTAAGCATCATTTCTTAATTCCTCCATCTCATTAAGGTCTAAGCACCTCTTTGCCTCGGCTCTGATCAAGTCCATGTTTAACTTCTTGATTGCCCACCAAGCTTTATATTCAACTTCCACAGGGAGATGGCATGCTTTGCCATAGACTAGGCGATAGGGAGACATGCCAAGAATAGTCTTATAAGCTGTTCTATATGCCCATAGTGAATCTTGAAGCTTAATAGACCAATCTCTTCTGCTCGTGATCACCACCTTCATCAATATATTCTTGATTTCCCTGTTTGCTAGCTCAACTTACCCGGAAGTCTGAGGGTGATAAGGTGTAGCTACCTTATGCTTCACTCCATACTTGGCTAATAGGGTTTCAAAAGGCTTGTTGCAAAAATGAGTACCTCCATCACTGATTATGGCCTTGGGCACCCCAAATCTTGAGAAGATGTTCTCCTTAAGAAACTTGAGAACCACCCTGTGATCATTGTGTTTGCAGGGGATTGCCTTAACCCATTTAGAAACATAGTCCACCCCCACCAAGATATAAGAGTTACCAAAAGACATTGGAAAAGGTCTCATGAAGTCAATGCCCTAAACATCAAAGAGATCTACTATTAGAATGGGGTTCATAGGCTTTGGCATCTATCACAGCTCCTACACATGATGTGAGCATCTTTGAAGAGTGATGGCCAACTAAACCCTGATTGCAACACCTTCATGGCTGTTTTCTGAGAGGCAAAGTGGCCTCCACATGCACTTTCATGGCAATGGCTGAGGATTCCTTGTTGCTCTTCTTCAGGGACACACTTCCTTATTATTTGATCTGCACAATACTTGAAAAGGAAAGGCTCTTCCCAATAATAAGCATGAATCTTTGCAAAGAAGTGCTTCCTGTCTTGTGCTTTCCACTCACTTGGAACTTCACCAGTAACTAGGTAGTTAGCAATATGAGCATACCAAGGAGTTTTTGCTAGCAACATAAGTGATTCCTCAGGAAAGTCATCATTAATAGGTAAGACATGGGAATTGTGTGCTATTACCAACCTTGAAAGGTGGTCAGCTACCACATTCTCCACTCCTTTCCTATCTCTGATTTGGAGATCGAACTCTTGTAGTAAGAGAATCCATCTAATCAACCTTGCTTTTGCATCTTGTTTTGTCAATAAATACTTCAAGGCTGAATGGTCAGTGAAAACAATGATGAAAGACCCTACTAGATAAGCATGAAACTTGTCTAAGGCAAACACTACAGCTAACAATTCTTTCTCTGTAGTTGTGTAGTTCATTTGAGCTTCGTTCAATGTCTTGCTTGCATAGTAGATCACATAGGGTTTTCCATCTTCTCTTTGGCCAAGCACAGCTACTATAGCAAAGTCACTGGCATCACATATTACTTCAAAGGGTAGTTGCTAGTTAGGAGCCCTCACTATTGGAGTTATTGTCAAGAATTGCTTCAGTTAATCAAAACTCTTTTGACATCTTTCATCCCATATAAACTTAGCATCCTTAGCCGAAAGTTCACAAAGAGGCTTTGAAAGATTAGAAAAATCTTTTATAAATCTCCTATAGAACCCTGCATGGCCAAGGAATTGCCTTACTCCTTTTACAGTTGTTGGGGATGACAATTTGACAATAAGTTCCACCTTTGCTTTATCAACTTCAATGCCTTTCTCGGAGATGATATGGCCAAGGACAATTCCTTGACGTACCATAAAATGACATTTCTCCTAGTTGAGCACCAAGTCCTTCTCAATGCATTTGTTAAGAACCGCTTCCAAGTTGACTAAGCATTCTTCAAATGTACCTCCATATATGGTGATGTCATCCATGAAAACCTCCATAATTCGCTCCACCATATCGCTAAAGATACTCAACATACATCTTTGGAATGTTGCAGGTGCATTGCATAAACCAAAAGGCATTCTTCTGTAGGCATATGTTCCAAATGGACATGTGAAAGTGGTCTTCTCCTGATCTTCAACATCAATTTCAATTTGAAAATATCCGGAGTACCCGTCCAAGAAACAATAGAAAGGATGGCCAGAGACTCTCTCCAAGACTTGATCAATAAATGGCAATGGAAAATGATATTTCTTTGTCACAACATTCAATTTTCTATAATCAATACACACCCTCCAACCTGAAGTGAGGCGTGTAGTAATTTCTTCTCTTTTTTCATTTTGAACCACAGTAATCCCTGACTTCTTTGGTACCACTTGAGTAGGACTCACCCAAGGGCTGTCAGATATGGGGTAGATAATACCTGCTTGAAGTAGCTTCAGCACTTCAACTCGCACCACCTCTTGCAAATGAGGATTCAATCTTCTTTGAGGTTGACGAATTGGTTTAGCTTCTTCCTCCATGTATATATGATGTGTACAAACCAAAGGACTAATGCCTTTCAAGTCAGATATTTGCCATCCTATTGCTTTCTTACACCTCTTGAGAACTTCAAGTAGACACTGCTCCTGAGGACTAGTAAGAGATGAAGATATAACAACAGGGCATTGTTTATTCTCTTCCAGGTATGTGTATTTCAACTCCATGGGCAGAGGCTTCAAATTGAGCTTTGGGGTCTCTTCTTTAGCAGCTTTTTATGTCTTCTCTTTATTGAACAAAGGTAGAATCTCTTCTCTCCTCCTCCAACCTTGTAGAGTAGCAAGCACATCAGAGGGTTCAGGTAACCCTTCTTCAAGATCCCCAAGACTTTCATTCAACTTGTCTTGCATATTCTGATTACAGTGCTCCTCCACTAGAGTGTCAATAATGCATACCTCATCTGGACCTTTTTCTTCCGGAGTGATTAGCTTTTTAGACATATAAAAGTTATTGAGCTCAAGTGTCATGTTTCCAAAAGTGAGTTGCATGAGTCCATTCCTACAATTGATGACTGCATTTGAGGTAGCAAGGAATGGCCTTCCAAGGATGATAGGAACATAATTAGCTTCCTTGACAATGGGGTTCGTATCAAGAACAACAAAATCTACTGGATAGTAGAAATTATCAACTTGAACTAAGACATCTTCAATTACCCCCCTTGGAATTTTCACTGATCTATCTGCTAGAGATAGAGTGATTGATGTTGGCTTCAATTCACCAAGTCCCAATTGCTTGTAGACAGAGTATGGTAGCCAATTCACACTTGCTCCCAAGTCTAACAAGGCTTTTTCCACTACCTTTCCTCCAATCATGATTGAAATGGTAGGACATCCCGATCTTTGTACTTCAAAGGAGACTTGCATTGTATGATAGCACTTACTTGCTCAGTCAAGAAGGCTTTCTTGTTCACATTCAACCTTCTTTTGATAGTACACAAGTCCTTTAGGAATTTTGCATATGTTGGAACTTGTTTAATCATATCCAGCAATGGAATATTGACTTTCACTTGTCTCAATACTTCAAGAATTTCTGATGCATTTCTGATCCCCTTTTTCCCATGCAAAGCTTGAGGAAAAGGTGCAGAGGTGTGTTTCTTCAACATTTCTTCCTTAATAAGTACTTTCTCTGGATTTGCATTCACTGTTGAATCATGGTCCTCTTTTCTTTCACTGATATCTTTCTTCTTTCCTTTGATTTCCTCCCTCTTCTTTGTCTCTTCTTCTTCTTCTTCTTCAACATGTGGCTTGGGTGTTGGCAGCTCAACTTTTTTACCACTCCTTAGAGTGATCAAGGCTTTGACATCTCTCACCTGTGAGGATTCTCCCTCATGAGTTTCCACTTCATGGATACCCTTGGGGTTCTGGTGAGGTTGAGAAGGAAATCTACCATTCTCTTGCACTGTGTTCAAGTTAGTGAGCCTTGAGATTGAGTATTGAAGATTATCTATCTTTTGAGATAAGTCATTTTGCATCCCATCCATCCTTTTATTCAAAGTATTCTCTACACTGTCAATTCTTTGACTGAGTTGAGCATTGATGGCTTTTTGGTCTCCAACAAAATCTCCCACAACCTTGTTGAGATTTACTATTGCTTGTTCAAGGCTTGAAACTTGTTGAGATGGTTGAGCCGGCTGTTGGTACTGAGGTGCTCTTGGCTTCCATGAGAAATTTGGATGATTCCTCCAACTTGAATTGTAAGTATTTCCATACGAAGCATTGTTATTGGGCTTGAATTGTCCAATGACATTTGCTTGATCTCCAAACATTTCCCTAGCAGCTGGAATTGTAGGGCACTCCTCCACCAAGTGTTCATAAGATTGACAAATAGGACATGGCTTTCCTTGCACTGGTGTTTCAGCAACAGCTTGCACTTCATGCATCTTTTTCAGTTCTAGCTCCTCCAATCTTCTTGTCATAGCTGAAAACTTTGCTTTCATATCAACATCTTCACTCAAGGTGTACATTCCAGCCTTAGCATTAAAAGCATTCAGTTGAGACTTCATCTTCCCCACTTCTCCTTTGTTTGTTCATCCCATCCCCTTGAGACTTCAGCCACATAACTCAAGAAATCCATAGCTTCCTCCGGATTCTTACTCATGAAATCTCCTCCACACATTGTCTCGAGGAGTTGCTTCATTGAAGAAGACATCCCATCATAGAAATAACTCACTAATAGCCATGTATCAAAACCATGGTGAGGACAAGCATTGATGGCTTCCATGTATCTTTCCCAACACTCATAGAATTTCTCATTCTCTTTAGCTGAGAAGTTTGAAATTTGCCTTTTCAAGCCATTTGTTCTATGAGTAGGAAAAAACTTCTTGAGAAATTCAGCTTGTAAATCAGTCCAAGTATGGATACTCCTTGGCCTTAAAGAATTAAGCAAAATCTTGGCCTTATCCTTTAAAGTAAAAGGAAATAACCTAAGTCTCATCAAGTCGATTGAATCTCCTCCTTCTTAGAATGTATTACAAACATCTTCAAATTCCTTGATATGTGCATAGGGATTCTCACTTTCTATCCCATGGAAAGTTGGTAGAAGTGGAGCAATATGCGGTCTGATCACTAGCTGTTCTGTAGGGGGCACTATACATGATGGTGCACTCATACGAGGTGGATGCATGCGGTCCCTCATTGATCTGAAAGCATTGGGATTGTCCTGGTGACCATGGTGACTATGCTGATCTTTAGGTGTAGCTTCCATGATATTCAAGCTCGATTCCAATTCCTTGTTATGAGGTGTATCACGTTTAACAAGCCTTCCTCCACTATCTTGTATCCAATTTGGCATACACAACTAGTATCAACTGTAACTAAAACAAAAACAAAAGAAAACAAAAGAAAACAAGACTACAAAAAGACTAAAATGAACTAAAACTGAATTAAAAGATATATTAGAATATGAACAAGTAAAAGAAATAATTAAAAATTAGTAAAATGACATAAAAGTCACCAAACTTGTGATGAAAATCAAAAATACTCTGAAATAATATCACCCTGAAGTTGGCACCTTCCCCGACAACGATGCCATTTGATTCATTCCCAGTTGGTGTACCTTGAGTTTGGTCCTCAGAAAGGAGTAATCAACAAAATTTATAACCTATATCACCATGCACTAGGATAGCATAAGCTAGTATAGCATAGTGGCTCTAGGATCATTCACTAGGAAGGGTTTTCAACTTACAATTGATACCAATTCAAAGTTAAATTGATGTTTTTTCATTTCAAGGTTAGCTTCAAAAGAAAACATAAACTTTGGTTGAAAAAGTATTGGTTTCAAGCTAACGAAAAAGAAAGTAATAGGAATTACTTATAAAGAAAAGCGTTTCTTGGAGTTTTAGGATCACTGGGGTCGGGGTCCTCATGCAAAAACAGAGTTTCGGTCACTTTGGTTCTTTTCCTCGCATTGGAGAATTAACATATAGTGAATTCTCCAACCGGTGTTGTATAGATGTATCCCCTCCATGGATTTCAGCACTAATTCCCTCTCACTGATGCATCTTGCAATGGCTCGTGCCTCTCACCTAGCATTTGCCATTCAAGGTGATCATTAACTTTGGACTTCCCTTCTCAAGCTCGCAAGAGATAACTAATGGATGTCTCCTTGATACGTTCCCAATTGGTGTCTCAGCTGATTCATGTCCTCTCAATGGTCCCTGTCAGTGGTGCCATTTGATTCGTGTCCAGCTGGTGTCCCTTGATTGTGGTCCTCAGAAGGGAGTAATCAACAAAATTTATAACCTATTACACCATGTACTAGGATAGCCTTAGCTAGCATAGCATAGTGGCTCTAGGGTCGTTCACTGGGATGAGTTTTCACTTCACAATTGATATTAATCCAAAGCTAAATTGGTGCTTTTTCATTTCAAGGTTAGCTTTAAAAGAAAACATAATCTTTGGTGGAAAAAGGATTGGTTTTAAGCTAACCAAAAATAGTAGTAACTGATTTTAATTACAAAGAAAAGTGTTTCTTGGAGTTTCAGATCACTAGGCTCAGGTTCCTCATACAAAAAGGAGAGTTCCGGTCACTTGTTCTTTTCCTCGCATTAGAGAATTAACATATAGTTAATTCTCTAACCGGTGTGGTACAGATGCTTTCCCTTAATGGGTTCAAACACTAAATCCCTTTCACTAATGCATCTTGCAATGGCTCATGCCTCTCACCTAGCATTTACCATTCAAGGTGATCTTTAACCTTGGATTACCCGTCAAAAGCTCGCAAGAGATAACTAATGGATGTTTCCTTAGATACCAAAAGCTTACCAAGTGTTGGCTATTCTAGAAAATCTTACCTTCAAACCACCTCCCAAAGGCTCGCTAAAGGTAAACTAGTGCGTCTCAATGGACGAAGATCACTTACCTTACCAAGTGTTGGCCCAAGTGATGTAAAGGCATTTTAAGTTAACTAAAAAGATAAAAACCATTAACGGGTCACACTTTCTCTTTATTAAAAACTAAAACAACAAAACTTCCAATTTATGCATGAGGAAACTTACCCGGATCTCTTCACTCCAAGAGACGAAGAGCCTAGTGATTACTACTCAAAAAGTGCTATTTGATAGCTTATAATTAATCCTTTTAAACACTTTTGAGTAGTAGTTTTGCCCTTTTAACTCAATTGGCATGTTAAGGACCCTTGAAAGCAATTTTAATCACTTTATGTAAGTTTTGGTGTTTTTGTTAGTAATTTGATCACCAAAGCAATTCAAGTTTGAGGAGAGTTTTGAGGAATCTTGGGTAAAGCTTAGAAGTCATTTTCCAAGAGTAAATCCGGATTGCAAGGAGAAAAAGTAAAGAGAATCTGCCATGAAGCATATTCTTGATGACAGTCGTAGCAACCACTTTTGGAGTACTTTCTGAAGTCCAAATGATGCATGCTATATACCATTTCAAAGCTCAGGAAGTCAACAATCCAATGCTTCAAATGATGTGCAATTCGGAGTTGAAACGAAGAAGTTGCAGCCATTGCAAGCCAATCACTCCGAGCTGAAGGAAGCATTTTGCAAAGTGCTGCGAAATCACCCTTTTGTTGCGAAGTGATTTCGCAGCCTTTTTGTACAGTAGGGTGTATCTCCTTCTGAAGTTGCCCGACATATACCGCGAGAAGGAAGCTTGAAACCTCAAGGTGGAAGCCAACTTCGCAGCCCTGCGAGTTTAGCTTGTTGTTGCGAAAATATTTCGCAGCCCTCTTGAGTGTCTGCGAAATCTCGCAGACACCATTTTTCTCATGCGAAATGGTTCCTGGAGCATCCCGATATTTGCTACCGACATTGGGAGATATTTTACATCAGATTTTTTGTTGTCTAAATCCCAAAATACTCCTTGTAAGCCACCAATTACAAGATTCCTTAGCTTTGAAGTTAGTAAAATGAGTAAATATCTATGTAATAATTAGTTTTATATTATGTTCATATAAATACCTCTCGGGAGCCTGTTCTCGAAGGGGAGACCTTCTTTGAAAAGTTCTGAAAGGAAGAAAAGTTCAGTTCTTTGTATTGCCTTACCTTCTCACTTTGTATATTTTATTTTCTTACTAAGTTATGAACTCTCTGAGGAGTTTTCCCTAGAGAATGAGTAACTAAACCTCTAATTCCTTGGAGCTAAGGTTGCTGGGGAAGGTTCCAAGTGCAAGAATGCAAAGCTTTGTGGTTTCAGCTATTAATGAAGAGGAAGTGAAATCCTTTAGTGATTTCTATGTTTTTAGTTAACTTAAAACACCTTGGAGTCACCTGGGCCAACACTTGGTAAGGCAAGTGATCTCCAACCGAGGAGATGCACTAGTTTACCCCTTGCGAGCCTCTGGGAGGTGACTTCAGGGTAGGATTTTCTAGAATAGCCAACACTTGATAAGCTTTTGGACTCCAAGGAGACATCCATTAGTTATCTCTTGCGAGTTTTTGACGGGTAATCCAAGGTTAAAGATCACCTTGAATGGTTAAGGATTAGTGAGAGGCTTAAACCATTGCAAGTTGCATCAGTGAGAGAATTAAAGTGAAATCTAATTGAAGGATGAATCTGTACAGCACCGGTTAGAGAATTGACTATATGTTGAATCTCTAACGCGAGAAAAGGAACCATCTGACCGGAGCTATGTCTTTTGCATGAGGAACCACCCCAGTGAAGCTAACTCTCCAAGGAATGCTTTTCTTCCTAAGTTATTCCGAGTACTTGTTATGTTAGTTAGTTTAAATCCTTACCAATCAAAGTTTGTGTTTTATTTCTTAAGCTAACCTTGAAATGAAACAAGACCAATTCACTTGGAATTGGTATCATTGATAGCTTGCTAATCCTTCCCAGTGAACGATCCTAGAGCCGTTATACTATAGTAGCTTTTTCTTTGCTACCCTAGTATATGGTGTTATAGGTTATAAATTTTGTTGATTACTCCCTCTATCAAGGAGCACCAGCTGGACACAAATCAGCTGAGACACCAATTGGGCACGAATCAAATGGCGCCGTTGCCGGGGAAGAAACCAAGTTTATAGTGATACCATTTTTTGAGCACTTGTGATTTTCATCACAAGTTGGTAACGTTTCTTTCACTTTACTAATTCTCATTCTTTCTTTACTAATTCATAATCCAAATTTATCTTTTAGCTTAGTTTAATTTTGTTGTAGCCCTGTTTTCTTTTGTTGTCCTTTATTTTCATTTAAGTTACAGAAAGATACTAGTTGTGTATGCCAAAGTGGATACGAGACAGTCGAGGAAGGCTTGTTAAGTGTGATACACCTCAGAGAAAAGAATTCGAATTAAGCTTGAATATCATGGAAACTACACCTGAAGATCAGCATAGTCACCAAGGTCGTCAAGACAATCTCAATGAATTCAGATCAATGAGGGACCGCATGCATCCACCTCGTATGAGTGCACCATCATGTATAGTGCCCCCTACAGAGCAGCTAGTGATCAGACCGTATCTTGTTCCACTTCTACCAACTTTCCATGGGATGGAAAGTGAGAATCCGTATGCACACATCAAGGAATTTGGAGATGTTTGTAATACATTCCAAGAGGGAGGAGCTTCAATTGATTTGATGAGGCTTAAGTTATTTCCTTTCACTTTAAAGGATAAAGCCAAAATTTGGCTTAATTCTTTAAGGCCAAGGAGTATCTGTTCTTGGACTGACTTACAAGCTGAATTCCTCAAGAAATTTTTCCCACTCATAGAACAAATGGCTTGAAAAGGCAAATTTCAAACTTCTCAGCTAAAGAGAATGAAAAATTCTATGAGTGTTGGGAAAGATACATGGAAGCTATAAATGCTTGTCCTCACCATGGCTTTGATACTTGGCTATTGGTGAGCTATTTTTATGATGGTATGTCCTCTTCAATGAAGCAACTCCTCGAGACAATGTGTGGAGGAGATTTCATGAGCAAAAATCCAGAGGAAGCTATGGATTTTTTGAGCTATGTAGCTGATGTTTCAAGGGGATGGGATGAACCAACTAAAGGAGAAGTGGGTAAGATGAAGTCTCAGTTGAATGCTTACAATGCTAAGGCTGGGATGTATGCCTTGAAAGAAGATGATGACATGAAAGCAAAGATGGCAGCTATGACAAGAAGATTAGAGGAGTTGGAGCTGAAAAGAATACATGAAGTGCAAGCTGTTGCTGAAGCACCAGTGCAAGTGAAGCTGTGTCCCAATTGTCAGTCATATGAACATTTGGTGGAGGAATGCCCTGCAATTTCAGCTGAAAGGGAAATGTTTAGAGATCAAGCAAATGTTGTTGGACAATTCAGGCCCAATAATAATGCGCCTTATGGAAATACCTACAACTCAAGTTGGAGGAATCATCCAAATTTCTCATGGAAGGCCAGAGCAACTCAGTACCAACAGCCGGATCCACCATCTCAACAATCTTCAAGTATTGAACAAGCAATAGACAATCTCACTAAGGTAGTGGGAGATTTTGTTGGAAAGCAAGAAACCACCAATGCTCGAGTCGATCAAGGAATTGATAGAGTAGATGATTACTACTCAAAAAGTGCTATTTGATAGCCTATAATTAATCCTTTTAAACACTTTTGAGTAGTAGTTTAGGCCTTTTAACTCAATTGGCATGTTAATGACCCTTGAAAGCAATTTTAATTACTTTGTGTAAGTTTTGGTGTTTTTGTTAGTATTTTGATCACCAAAGCAAGTCAAGACTGAGGAGAGTTTTGAGGAATCTTGGGCAAAGCTTGGAAGTCTTTTGCCAAGAGTGAATTCGGAATGCAAGGAGAAAAAGTAAAGAGAATCTGCCATGAAGCATATTCTTGATGACAGTCGTAGCAGCCACTTTTGGAGCACTTTCTGAAGTCCAATTGATGCATGCTATATACCATTTCAAAGCTCAGGAAGTCAACAATCCAATGCTTCAAACGGTGCGCAATTCGGAGTTGAAACGAAGAAGTTGCAGCCATTGTAAGCCAATCACTCCAAGCTGAAGGAAGCATTTTCCAAAGTGTTGCGAAATCACCCTTTTGTTGCGAAGTGATTTCGCAGCCTTTTTGTACAGTAGGGTGTATTTCCTTCTGAAGGTGCCCGATATTTGCCGCAAGCTGGGAGCTGAGAACCTCAAGGTGGAAGCCATCTTCGCAGCCCTGCGAAAATAGCTTGTTGTTACGAAGTGATTTCGCAGCCCTTCTTGAGTGCCTGCGAAATCTCGCAGACACCATTTTCTCTTGCGAAATGGTTCCTGAAGCACCCCGATATTTGCTACCGACATTGGGAGATATTTTGCATCAGATTTTTGTTGTCTAAATCCCAAAATACTCCTTGTAAGCCACCAATTACAATATTCCTTAGCTTTTAAGTTAGTAAAAAGAGAAAATATCTATGTAATAATTAGTTTTATATTATGTTCATATAAATACCTCTCGGGAGCCTGTTCTCAAGAGAGAGGATCCTTTTGTAAAGTTTTGGGTAAGCAAGTAAAGTTCAGTTCTTTGTATTACATTACCTTCTCACTTTGTATTTTCATTTTCTTACTAAGTTATGAACTCTCTGAGGAGTTTTCCTCAGAGAATGAGTAACTAAACCTCTAATTCCTTGGAGCTAAGGTTGCCGGGGAAGGTTCCAAGTGCAAGAATGCAAAGCTTTGTGGTTTTAGCTATTAATGAAGAGGAAGTGAAATCATTTAGTGATTTCTATGTTTTTAGTTAACTTAAAACACCTTAGAGTCACCTGGGCCAACACTTGGTAAGGCAAGTGATTTCCAACCATGGAAATGCACTAGTTTACCCCGTGCGAGCCTCTGGGAGGTGACTTTAGGGTAGGATTTTCTGGTATTGCCAACACTTGGTAAGCTTTTGGACTCCAAGGAGACATCCATTAGTTATCTCTTGCAAGCTTTTAAAGGGAAGTCCAAGGTTAAAGATCACCTTGAATGGTTAAGGCTTAGTGAGAGGCTTAAACCATTGCAAGTTGTATCAGTGAGAGAATTAAAGTGAAATCTAATTGAAGGATGTATCTGTACAATACCGGTTAGAGAATTGACTATATGTTGAATCTCTAACGCGAGGAAAGGAACCATCTGACCGGAGCTATGTCTTTTGCATGAGGAACCACCCCAGTGAACCTAACTCTCCAAGGAATGCTTTTCTTCCTAAGTTATTCCGAGTACTTGTTATGTTAGTTAGTTTAAATCTTTACCAATCAAAGTTTGTGTTTTATTTCTTAGGCTAACCTTGAAATGAAACAAGACCAATTCACTTGGAATTGGTATCATTGATAGCTTGCTAATCCTTCCCAGTGAACGATCCTAGAGCCGCTATCCTATAGTAGCTTTTTCTTTGCTACCCTAGTATATGGTGTTATAGGTTATAAATTTTGTTGATTACTCCCTCTATCAAGGAGCACCAGCTGGACACGAATCAGCTGAGACACCAATTGGGCACGAATCAAATGGCGCCGTTGCCGGGGAATGTGTCAAGTTTATAGTGATACCATTTTTGAGCACTTGTGATTTTCATCACAAGTTGGTAACGTTTCTTTCACTTTACTAATTCTCATTCTTTCTTTATTTATTCATAATCTAAGTTTATCTTTTTAAAATTTAGCCTAGTTTAATTTTGTTGTTGTAGCCCTGTTTCCGTTGTTGTCCTTTATTTTCATTTAAGTTACAGATAGATACTAGTTGTGTATGCCAAAGTGGATACGAGACAGCCGAGGAAGGCTTGTTAAGTGTGATACACCTCAGAAAAAAGAATTCGAATTGAGCTTGAATATCATGGAAACTACACCTGAAGATCAGCATAGTCACCAAGGTCGTCAAGACAATCTCAATGAATTCAGATCAATGAGGGACCGTATGCATCCACCTCGTATGAGTGCACCATCATGTATAGTGCCCCCTACAGAGCAGCTAGTGATCAGACCGTATCTTGTTCCATTTCTACCAACTTTCCATGGGATGGAAAGTGAGAATCCGTATGCACACATCAAGGAATTTGAAGATGTTTGTAATACATTCCAAGAGGGAGGAGCTTCAATTGATTTGATGAGGCTTAAATTATTTCCTTTCACTTTAAAGGATAAAGCCAAAATTTGGCTTAATTCTTTAAGGCTAAGGAGTATCCGTTCTTGGACTGATTTACAAGCTGAATTCCTCAAGAAATTTTTCCCCACTCATAGAACAAATGGCTTGAAAAGGCAAATTTCAAACTTCTCAGCTAAAGAGAATGAGAAATTCTATGAGTGTTGGGAAAGATACATGGAAGCTATAAATGCTTGTCCTCACCATGGCTTTGATACTTGGCTATTGGTGAGCTATTTTTATGATGGTATGTCCTCCTCAATGAAGCAACTCCTCGAGACAATGTGTGGAGGAGATTTCATGAGCAAAAATCCAGAGGAAGCTATGGATTTTTTGAGCTATGTAGCTGATGTTTCAAGGGGATGGGATGAACCAACCAAAGGAGAAGTGGGAAAGATGAAGTCTCAGTTGAATGCTTACAATGCAAAGGCTGGGATGTATACTTTAAAAGAAGATGATAATATGAAAGCAAAGTTGGCAGCTATGACAAGAAAATTGGAGGAGCTGGAGCTAAAAAGAATACATGAAGTGCAAGCTGTTGCTGAAGCACCAGTGCAAGTGAAGTTGTGTCCTAATTGTCAATCATATGAACATTTGGTGGAGGAATGCCCTGCAATTTCAGCTGAAAGGGAGATGTATAGAAATCAAGCAAATGTTGTTGGACAGTTCAGGCCCAATAACAATGCGCCTTATGGAAATACCTACAACTCAAGTTGGAGGAATCATCCAAATTTCTCATGGAAGGCCAGAGCAACTCAATACCAACAGCCGGATCCACCACCTCAACAAACTTCAAGTTTTGAACAAGCAATGGCTAATATCAGCAAGGTAGTGGGAGATTTTGTTGGAAAGCAAGAAGCCACCAATGCTCAACTCAATCAAAAAATTGACAGAGTGGAGAGTATGTTGAATAAAAGGATGGATGGAATGCAAAATGATATGAACCAAAAGTTTGATAACATCCAATATTCAATTTCAAGGCTTACAAATTTGAACACACTGCAAGAAAAGGGAAGATTACCTTCTCAACCCTACCAAAACCCTAAAGGTGTCCATGAATTGGAAAGCCAAGAGGGAGAATCATCACAGGTGAAAGATGTCAAAGCCTTGATCACTCTAAGGAGTGGTAAGAAAATTGAGCAGCCAACACCCAAGCCACATGTGGAGAAAGAAGAAGAGATAAAGAAAGGGAAGGAAATGGAAGATAAAGAGAGCGAGATCAGTGAAGAAAAGAAGGACTCTGATTCAACAATGAATGCAATTCCAGAGAAGGAACTTCTGAAGGAAGAAAGGCTGAAGAAATCAATTTCTCCACCTTTTCCTCAAGTATTACATGGGAAAAAGGGGGTTAGAAATGCAGCTAAAATCCTTGAAGTATTGAGACAAGTGAAAGTCAATATTCCACTGCTGGATATGATTAAACAAGTTCCAACGTATGCAAAATTCCTAAAGGACTTATGTACTATCAAAAGAGGGTTGACTGTAAACAAGAAAGCCTTCTTGACTGAGCAAGTAAGTGCAATCTTACAATGTAAGTCTCTTTTGAAGTACAAAGACCCGGGAAGTCCTACCATTTCAGTCATGATTGGAGGAAAGGTAGTGGAGAAAGCCTTGTTAGACTTGGGAGCAAGTGTGAATTTGCTTCCATATACCGTCTACAAGCAATTGGGACTTGGAGAGTTGAAGCCAACATCAATCACTCTATCTCTGGCAGATAGATCAGTAAAAATTCCAAGGAGGGTAATTGAGGATGTATTGGTTCAAGTGGATAATTTCTACTATCCAATAGATTTTATTGTTCTTGATACAGATCCTACTGTAAAGGAAGCTAATTTAGTTCCTATCATCCTTGGAAGGCCATTTCTTGCTACCTCAAATGCAATCATCAACTGTAGGAATGGGCTGATGCAACTTACTTTTGGCAACATGACACTGGATCTAAATATTTTCTATATGTCTAAAAAGCAAACCACTCCGGAAGAAGAAGAAGGTCCAGAAGAGCTGTGCATTATTGATACTTTGGTGGAGGAGCACTGTAATCAAAATATGCAAGACAAGTTGAATGAAAGTCTTGTGGATTTTGAGGAAGGTTTGTCTGAATCTCCTATTGGGCTTGCTACTCTACAAAGTGGAGAAAGATAGAAGAGATTCTACCTTTGTTCAATAAAGAAGAGGAGGCAGCTGCTGAAAAAGAAATTCCAAAATTCAATCTGAAACCTTTACCTGTGGAGCTGAAATATACATATCTTGAAGAAGATATCAATGTCCTGTTGTAATATCTTCATCTCTGACCAGTCATCAAGAGAAGTCACTAATGGAAGTTCTCAAGAGGTGTAAGAAGGCAATAGGATGACAAATATCCGACTTGAAAGGCATTAGTCCTTTAGTTTGTACTCATCATATATATATGGAGGAGGAAGCAAAGCCAATTCGTCAACTTCAAAGAAGATTGAATCCTCATGTGGACCCGCATTTTTCACGTGCGTCCCCACTTGATCGGCGAGACTCGCTTTTTATTTGTGAAAAATTGATTTTTGAAAAAAAGTTGGAGTCGCCACTTATTTTATTTTTATTTTTGAAGGGAAAATAAAACAAGAAATAAAACCCTAAAAAAAATGACTCCATAATTTTTGGAAAAGCGTGTCTTTGAAAACCCAAGTCTTGGTCCGGGGATCAGGTTACTTATTAGGAAGGTACCTCTAGGAGGTAGCACCCCTCTAAGCCCTAAAGAGGTCTCTACTGACTAAGTTAAGGGAAGCGTGACAATTAAATGGTTGATCTCGGATACCTAAGTAGGCTAGGTGATTCCAAAAAAAACATAACATATCAAACAAAATCAAATCACAATTAAGGAGAGTTAAAAATGCGTACCTGGACGGCTTCCCAAGCGCTATCATAAAACATAAGGGATTAATTTGGAGATACATCATACAACCTTTGTTTTATTCAAGCAAATCAGGCATATATCAAGACATCCAAGAATCACATCAAATATGGATATGGTTATCAATGACATACAAGTCTATAGAGTTCTAAGAAAAATAGATGAGAAAGAGAGCGTACCTGGATAGCAAGCTAGTACTCCTCTATGGGAATCAAAAGCATCTCAACAATAAATACGAAACGAATTCATGTATGTCATCAAGGAGAATAAAAAAAATCAGCATATCAAGCAAACAATATTGAAGAGAGTATCATAAATGTCGGGCCCCCACCAAAGCCCTAATTAATTTCGCTTGAGTTGATTCCATAAATTCCATGACTTGGAATTATGGAGTTCGTTCATGCTTGTTGAAAATCGAGAAAATCATGAAAATAGCTGAAAATCAAATAAAATAGTGAAAACGCATGCCGGAAGGAAAATGACAGCAAAAGATTTGTTGAAATCTGGATTTTAAGCCTAGAAACTCCTAAAGAAGCTTAACGAAAACTAGAGTTATTTTGATGGAAAATGGTTTTGAAATCTAGATTTAAGATGTATAAGATCACAAAAATAAGAAGAAGAAACATTAGAAGGAGTATGGTATGTGGCAAGGCGGCCAAGCTGGATTAGTGTCTAGGCTGCTTTTGAGACTGAATTACTTGGGTCGCCTGAGGATGCTTCTGTAGATTGTTGAAATGGAATTCTTCACAACCAGAGCAAGAACTTGATGCACTCTGACTGATGCCTTCCAGCATTTCTTCTAATTCAAGTTCAGAGAATGATATGAGGTCGTTTGAGTGTAATTAACATCTGAGTTCTGCTTCTATCATCAACCTGCTCACAGATAATTTTCTTCAATTGAGTGCTCATGTCTTAATTGATTTTCAGATATCCAGTTCCTTAGATGACTCCTCATTCTTCAGGGGTATCAAATTGTCCATAATAAGAAATTAACCCTCAGTCGAAAGGATTCAGCAACTTAGTTGTGTGTGTGAAGGCAAATAGGCAGTAAGCTAGAGACTTTCTGATGGATCTTGCATTTCTGGACTTTCGAATGTGGCTGCCAAGAATACACCAAGCTCATGGTTTTGATCTCCTACTGCTCTATCACCAATCATCTCGTCTTCAGTTTCAAATTCATTCTTTAACTGTAGATTTTACTTTCTTTGCGGGCTTAGAACTCATCAGTTACAAATCAGCAATATGAAATTGGATCTAGAAGCAAACAGTCACATGAATCTGGTTTTCTCTGACTTATGGTATTGATTCTATATTATTTTGCCCCTCATCCTTCTCTTCTCTAAGTTCAGTTAGAGGCAATTTGCATTCAATAGTCTCTAAAATTGGAACTAGAAATCCCTGACTTCCAACTATCTCCTCAGAAGGTTTGAAATTGACATGTCCATCAATGTTGGATTCCCGTCATCCGAATACATCAATTCACATCTAACAGCCACTGGAAACTACAGAAGTATCAGTGTTTCTAGACGAGTCTTCCCTGAAGATACCATGCAAAACATATATCCTTTCAACTTCGGTTTCTATGCCTTTGCCGTAACGCAAACTGAACTGTCGCTTAGCTTCAGCCAGAAGAACTGGAATTCTGGACCTTCGTGATCTGGATGGCAAATCAGCTATTGCGGAATGATTGGCGACTAGCAAACGTAAACAATTTCAGGTACTTTGAAAGCAACCCACATTGATAACCGAGAGAAGTATGCTAGATGCTGAATTTGGTGGATGAGTTGATGATGATTTTAGTAAAGGGTGTGTTCAAAATGAGGACGTGAAGAGTGGTTGGGCGAGCATGCTGATGTGAGACAAACTGGAATGTAAAAATGGGACACGCTGTGTGTGAGCACATACAAAGTCCACTACCTTCTGAATAATGCCAACTTGTCATCTTTATAGAATGCATTGTTCAGCATCTTAACTCTCTCTCCATATCAAATATGTTGGCCAACTCTTTATAAAGTTCTCTCCATTGCCCACGCATTGGCAAATCAAGAGTCTGACCTACATCCTCTGACTTCAAGAGCGCTTTGCTGTGACCAATCTTTAGACCAAGATCAGCTTCTTTGGTGATCTTTGTACCAAGTGAGGAACTTCTGGGATATAGCGGACTATAGTAGCAGCGACATTGTCAAATGCAGAAAATGGACTACTTGTTGGCAAAGGTGGAAGCATGGGCAGTCCTCCTTCATCAAGAAAATTAAAAAGGATGTAATGAGTTCTGGTAAGAATAAAATGCAGCTGTAGGATAGCATGCATTGTTCCTGATGGAAGTCGGTTCTTGGTACCAAAACAAGCAATCTCAATAGGTCACTTCTGCTCATGCATATCTATGTTTTCATCATCTGCTGAATCTTCATTCCCGCTATTTTCAGTCCATGAATCTGTCGAAATAAAGTATCTGTGCAGATTGTCACCATTAAGAACGTTCTCATACTCCTCCATAAGAGCTATAATGATGGCTTGAGCATCATTAACAGCATGTGCAGCAACAAGAAGCTGGACAAAGCTATCACCATGTCGAAGTCATTCTCCATCAGTGGCCCAATCTGACCCGTCCCAATTTGAGTCATACACATACATTGGATTAGTGATGAAGTAGTTTCCTAGGGCTTTTGTCCTCGTGAGCAAATATTTGGATTTGTTCTAGCATAAAGGATTTGTTATCGACAGCGAGATGACCATTAACTTCACCAGAAAGTCAAGCTGTTTACCATTTCTGCAGCCCTCTTTAATCCTCAATTTTGCATCCCAAACACGACCAGAACGTTCTATGCTTTGAACATAAATCCTTTCTTTCCAGATCTTTACAAAGCAGTCTTTATTGGTACTGACTTGAACAGCCAGCATCTGAGAACTGTACTTCCTAGACTGCATCATTAGTCTGAACATGGTGTCGATGAGGCCGCTGATGAACGTATATCCTGCGTCCCAGATGGTAGAGAGTGCAGCTAAGAACCTCCAGAATGGTCTTTGGAAGAATTCTACTGGAATTGATTCTACGACTTAGAAAGTTGAAAAAATCGTCTTCAAAATCCACCAACCCAATGGACTCTGGGAAGAAAGGTTCAGCCTGATACATGCTGTTAGCACTGGAAGTTGTCTCGAACATAGCAAGATCAATCAAACTTTTACCTAGTTGATTTCTTTAGAACTAATGATTTAATGTTCCCACTAGCCAAAGCGTCATCATCCTTATTTCAATCATGGCATCTTCGAGGAGCAAATCTGTCGTTGGACTTCATGTCGCACACATACAATAGATGGAATAATCAGTGCTTCTCTGAGAACTTGGCAAAAGCAATGTGTTTTTCATCAGCATTCAAATCAAGCATTGGAATTTTCTGTAGGTTGGCGGAATTGTTGGCAATTTCGGCGTCATATATTGCAGCAAGGCTGAAATTCTGACTTACACTTCTAAGTGTTCCAGAGAACTTAGTCATGTCTGCCTCCTATGTCATCTCTTGATAAATCTGGTCCTCTTCAAATGCTTCCAAAGGTTGAAATTAGGGCCCTTCCTCATCTCAAAGAAACAAACTACAAGAGCAAAATGATCGTCAACGTATTCAAATTCCGGACTCTTCATAAAATCACTAGCGGATATGGTTTTGTCTAAAGGAACCAGACCTTCCAATCAACTCGGGGAAATATCCATGGTTCTAAGGATTGGAATGGATGCTAACTATGATATTTGAAGCAGAAGCCTGATAGTGTAACTAGGAGTGCAGCCTCAGGTGCTTTCAACTTTCTTCGTAGAATCAAGTATGATGAGTTTATTGCATATAAACCCTCAAGGCGAGCTTTGCCACTTGGAAGTTTATACTCTGCTTCGTTGGCTGGTGTCTTTTGAACTAGAGGTTTATTAGCAGTATGGATACTGCTGCTCATTGCCTCACTCTTCTTTTTAACCGGAAGAAGCCCACTTCTAACTGTCTTGGTATAACCATTCTGTCAATGCGTCACTAGGAGCATCAAGCACTCTGTCATCCAGCGTTCAAGATTGCACATGTGTCCATATTCGATCCAGATCATGCTTGCAATGAAACTGGAGAACATCTGTCTGCTTGTATGCTTCACAGCATGTACGCATCACAGTCCGCAGCACATTCTGAGATACCTTACTGCATGCTGAAGGTGATGAGCTTGCTTCTGTTAGAAACTCATCAATATTATCCTCCACCCTTAAATTATTCGACACAATTTTTCCCAAACTTTGTAGAAGGCAAATGGATTCTGTTTGCTAACTACTCTTTGTTTGGATATCACAATCTTCATTCAAACCATTATGAGAACATGATAAAACATCATAGTCAAATTCCGGATGGTCATTATCCGAGAATATCATCTGAATACCAGAATCCTCATCTTCATTCATACCAAAAGAAGCTGAATTGTCACTTCCCTTTTTCTTTCCTATGAAGAGGATCACTCAAAGCTGAATGCTGGATCAAAGAGGACTATGACATTCGAGAAACATTTGCTGAATAGCATGGGGGCTTTCGTTCATGGCTCCGAGACGGGTAAAGGCACATCTCATTGAACTTTTGGGGGTGTTCGTTTAAAATTTTAACCAGCAGTTTCGATGAAAGAAAATTATCTGTCGGAACAACCATAAACTCTCTTTAGAAGATCTAGTATTCTCGGGATCCATGGATACCACAATCTTTGCTTGAACCAGAAAGAAGTAGCACTCTCCTTTTCAGTTCCTTTCACAGAGCCTAAATGTATCATAGAAACTGGTGGCTTTTTCTCTGTATTCAAATCTTCATTAACATTATTCTTTTCGCCATCTGGTTCCAATGATACCCTGTCTTCTCAGCCCGGAACCGAAAAATGAAAATGAGGCAGCAGCCAAATCTGAAAGATAACCATTTAATCTATTGGGCCCCTCCCTCTTGGCCTCCACACAGAACTCACCTCACCTTTCTCTTGCAATCTCCCCAAACCCAATGGATTTTAAACTCTGACCCCATGGCCTCCATGAAGAGAAAGAGGGAAACACAACTGAAGATCCCTTTTAATCAAACTGTAAGAGAACATCCGTATCTTTAGACTTGATATTCTGTCTTGCATCAACTGGATGATATTTACTGGCAATATTGACTGCTACCTAGATGTCTTAGTGGTCCTTTTTTATAACTGAAGGTCTTGCACCAATTTTCTAGGATTGATGAGGTTACATATCGTAAATCACTCTGACAGGACCACTTTAAATGGGGTTCACAAGCAATGGGATATTCTCTCCATAGAACTTCAGCATGCCATCTGGTTACTTGTTCCGTTTCCACACACTCCTCGCATGATTGGCCCAGATTCATAAAATAAGCTCCGGTTATGGAATGTCAGCGGGACCCAAAGCTGAAGAAATTCAGACCACATATTCACCACTTTTCTAGTAATCCGTGTCTCAATCAGTGTAAGGCATCCCGGGCTTTGATATCAAAGTTTCAGCAGGCATTATCATTTGGTGGAACACATGCGATTATGCAGCCAAAATCCCTCATGAAGAACAGAGGGATGCAACCGGGAAAACAGAGTATAAAGGACGAAAACAAAACAAAGGAAAAAATTAAATGAATAAATAAAACTGAGGAACTCATGAAAGCCTTATTTTAAATTTTATTCAACGGGCTCGGATTGGTGGGAGGATGATCAGGAACAGATTCGAGGCAAACTAGCAAATAACCAATACAAACAATTTTGTGGCCCTCTTCGTCCACACCAAAGAACATTATATTAAACATTAAAACGAACATACAGAAGAAAAATCAGATATGGGTAAGAATTCCAAAAGTAATGAGAAGAATACCTGGACGAACTCGGTTGCACTTGCTCGTTTCCTACTCCTTTGTGCTTTCTCCTCAAAAATCCTCAGAATTTTTCCCAATCCTCCCATGCGTGCTTCCTCCCAAGAAAAATCCTCTCATCTCTTTTCCTTTTCTCCTCTATATATATCACCCCTCAAGACCTAAATTTCTTTCCAAAAAGGAAAATTCTCCTATTTTCTTTCTTCTTTTCTTCCTTTGTTTAAATCTTCCAATCAAAAGCAATCTTCCCAACTTCAAATTCTCCTCCAAAACCTTCCAAGGAGAGTCCCACTTTCTTTAAACTCCAATGGTAAGTTTCCTTGCAAAAACATGAAATTTTAGAAGTTAAATAATTACATGAATAGATAAATAAGTAAATAAATTAAAAAATGGTAAAAAAATAAAAAAATAAAAAAATAAAATAAAATAAAATAAAAATAAACCAATAAACAAAAGCCGAGCCCAAAAGCCATGTAACCATGCAAGTCATACAAGTCACGCTAAAAATGTCCAAATGGGCCAAGTGTGCCTAAATGGGCCTATGATGAGACTAAGCGGGCCTAGGGTGGTGCCTAATGGGCCAAGTGTATCTAAAGGCTATCCTAAAAAAACAAGAAAAGCCTAAGTCTAAATTAGGGCTGCCAAGGGGTCACAATAAGGGATCAAATAATCCCTCAACCAAAGTCTCCAAGGTGACTCAGAAAAAGGTAAGTGGTGAGTAGTACTGGGCCACCAAGGAACTACTGTGGAGCACTGAAAATGAATTTAAAGACATGTGCTAAAGGAACAAAATTGAGGGTCTACAACCTGTGGAGCTGAAATATACATATCTTGAAGAAGATATCAATGTCCTGTTGTAATATCTTCATCTCTGACCAGTCATCAAGAGAAGTCGCTAATGGAAGTTCTCAAGAGGTGTAAGAAGGCAATAGGATGGCAAATATCCGACTTGAAAGGCATTAGTCCTTTAGTTTGTACTCATCATATATATATGGAGGAGGAAGCAAAGCCAATTCGTCAACTTCAAAGAAGATTGAATCCTCATCTACAAGAGGTGGTGCGAGCTGAGGTGCTGAAGCTACTTCAAGCAGGAATCATTTACCCTATATCTGATAGCCCTTGGGTGAGTCCTACTCAAGTGGTACCAAAGAAGTCAGGGATCACAGTGGTTCCGAATGAAAAAGGAGAAGAAATTACTACACGCCTCACTTCAGGCTGGAGGGTGTGTATTGATTATAGAAAGCTGAATGCTGTAACCAGGAAAGATCATTTTCCATTGCCATTTATTGACCAAGTGCTGGAGAGAGTCTCTGGACATCCATTCTATTGTTTCTTGGATGGGTATTCAGGGTATTTTCAGATTGAAATTGATTTGGCAGATCAAGAAAAGACCACTTTTACATGTCCATTTGGGACATATGCTTACAGGAGAATGCCTTTTGGTTTATGCAATGCACCTGCTACATTTCAAAGATGTATGTTGAGTATTTTCAGTGATATGGTGGAACGAATTATGGAGGTATTCATGGATGACATCACCGTATATGGAGGTACATTTGAGGAATGCTTAGTTAATTTGGAAGCAGTTCTTCACAGATGCATTGAAAAAGACCTGGTGCTCAATTGGGAGAAATGCCATTTTATGTTACGTCAAGGAATTGTCCTTGGCCATATCATCTCTGAAAAAGGCATTGAAGTTGATAAAGCAAAGGTGGAGCTTATTGTCAAATTACCATCCCCAACAACTGTGAAAGGAGTAAGACAGTTCCTTGGCCATGCAGGGTTCTATAGGCGGTTTATAAAAGGTTTTTCAAGTCTTTCAAAACCTCTTTGTGAGCTGTTAGCTAAGGATGCTAAGTTTATATGGGATGAAAGGTGTCAGAATAGCTTTGATCAACTGAAGAAATTTTTAACAACAACTCCAATAGTGAGAGCCCCTAATTGGCAATTACCTTTTGAACTGATGTGTGATGCCAGTGACTTTGCTATAGGAGCTGTGCTTGGCCAAAGGGAAGATGGGAAGCCCTATGTGATTTACTATGCAAGTAAAACACTGAATGAAGCTAAAAGGAACTACACAACTACAGAGAAAGAATTATTAGCTGTGGTATTTGCTTTGGACAAATTTCGTGCTTATTTAGTGGGGTCTTTCATCATTGTCTTCACTGACCATTCAACCTTGAAGTATTTATTGACAAAGCAAGATGCAAAAGCAAGGTTGATTAGATGGATTCTTTTGTTACAAGAATTCGATCTTCAAATCAAAGATAAGAAAGGAGTGGAGAATGTAGTAGCTGACCACCTTTCGAGGTTAGTTATAGCACATAATTCCCATCCCTTGCCTATTAATGATGGTTTTCCTGAAGAATCACTCATGTTCCTAGTGAAAACTCCTTGGTATGCTCATATTGCTAATTATTTAGTAACTGGTGAAATTCCGAGTGAGTGGAATGCATAGGACAGGAAGCACTTCTTTGCCAAAATTCATGCTTATTATTGGGAAGAGCCCTTTCTTTTTAAGTATTGTGCAGATCAGATAATAAGGAAGTGTGTCCCTGAAGATGAGCAGCAAGGGATTCTATCTCATTGTCATGAGAATGCATGTGGAGGCCACTTTGCCTCTCAGAAAACAACCATGAAGGTGTTGCAATCAGGGTTTACTTGGCCATCTCTTTTCAAAGATGCCCACATCATGTGTAGAAGTTGTGACAGATGCCAAAGGCTTGGAAAGCTAACAAAAAGAAATCAAATGCCTATGAACCCCATTCTAATAGTTGAGCTATTTGATGTATGGGGCATTGACTTCATGAGACCTTTTCTAATGTCTTTTGGTAATTCTTACATCTTGGTGGGGGTGGATTATGTTTCCAAATGGGTTGAGGCAATCCCCTGTAAACAAAATGATCACAGGGTGGTTCTCAAGTTTCTTAAAGAGAACATTTTCTCAAGATTTGGGGTGCCCAAAGCCATAATCAGTGATGGAGGTGCTCATTTTTGCAACAAACCTTTTGAAGCTCTGTTATCTAAGTATGGAGTGAAGCATAAGGTAGCTACACCTTATCATCCTCAGACTTCCGGGCAAGTTGATCTAGCTAACAGGGAAATAAAGAACATATTGATGAAAGTGGTGAATTCCAGCAGAAAGGATTGGTCTATTAGGCTTCATGATTCATTGTGGGCATATAGAACAGCTTATAAGACTATTCTTGGGATGTCTCCCTATCGTCTTGTCTATGGCAAAGCATGCCATCTCCCTGTGGAAGTTGAATACAAGGCTGGGTGGGCAATAAAGAAGTTGAATATGGACTTGATCAAGGCAGGAGAAAAGAGATATCTAGACCTTAATGAGATGGAGGAATTAAGAAATAATGCTTATATCAATTCCAAAGTTGCAAAACAGAGGATGAAGAAGTGGCATGATCAACTCATCTCCAACAAGGAATTTCAGGAAGGGCAAAGAGTTTTACTGTATGACACAAGACTCCATATCTTTCCTGGGAAGCTCAAGTCAAGGTGGATAGGTCCGTTCATTATTCACCGAGTATGTTCCAATGGAGTGGTGGAATTATTGAATTCCAATGGCAAGGACAGCTTTAGAGTCAATGGATATCGACTCAAGCCATTCATGGAGCCATTCAAACCAGAAAAGGAGGAAATCAACCTCCTTGAGCCTCAAAAAGCCTAAGCAAAGAAGGGTTTGCTAGACGTGGTTTACCACAGTCCGAAAATTTTGTAATTTTTGTAAATTTTCAAGTTTTTTCCATACATTTGATCTTAGTTTTTGATCTTAAATCATGTTTTTATGTGTGTTTTAATCTTTTTGAATGATCCCAGGTGGAAGAAATTTCAAGGAAATTGAAAAAAAAAAAAAATCAGATTTAAATCGGAGCAAAAACAGAGTGAAAACAGAGGAAAAACATAGCTCTGCGAGATTTCGCAGCCTCTGCGAAATGAGCACTTTGTTGCCAATCCATTCCGCAACACTGTAGAAGTCTCTGCGAGGGTATTTCGCAGCTGCGAAAGCAAATTTGGCACACGAGTGCCACTTCGCAGCACAGGAGCCCCCATTTCGCAGCTGCGAAACGGCTTGCGAAGTGGTAAAGCCCAGATTTCGCAACAAAAGTCCCATTCCGCAGGGTATTTCGCAATTGCGAAAGCGATTTTGGCACACGTGTGCCACTTCGCAGCACAGTGACATTCATTTCGCAGTTGCGAAATACATTGCGAAGTTGCTGTGAAAATGGCATTTTGCTGCGAAATTGGCGTTTTGCTGCGAAACTCAAACTGACCCTTAGTCTTCCGTTTTTCCTATTTATACCGATCATTTGAGCTACGAAAAGGGTTTCAAAATCAGAGCGCGCCATTCTAGCAAACTGTCCATCTCCTTCCTCAAGCCTCACCGCGCAAGCCTCCGGTCATCTTCTCCGACCATCAGTTCCGGCCAAATTTCGGCAACCTGAAATGGCGCGAACCAGAGGAGCCAAGTCTTCATCTCCTTCGAGCCGCAAGAGAAGCCTGCGAAAGGAACCAGTTCCAGATCCTATTCCTGACCCTCTGCAACCGAAAGCAATTCCTCATTCGGTGAAGCCCGCGCTGCCAAAGCCTTCGGTGAAGCCTGCGCCGCCAAAACCTCTGGCAAAACGATACCTAACCAGGTCAGGGGGTCGGCTACTGCAAAAGAGAACCAGGGTTGAGAGCTCAGAACCCATCGATTTGACTGAGCAATCTCCAGAGCCTTCGCCAATTCCATCACCGGTTCCAACTCCAGTGCCGTCTCCAGTTCCCTCGCCGAGTCCCATGCCAGTTCCGTCGCCGGTGCTATCTCCGGCGCCGCAAGAAAAATCTCAGGAGCCTCAGCCACCACTTCCCGAGCCCCAAATTCCATTCGAAATAGCTCCGGAAGAAGTAATCAGGCGGCCAATGCTAACTCAGCCCCCAATTGAGGGAAATTTGGATTGTAGAGCTCGGGCATTCCATTCCGAGCTATGCTTCGACATAGCCGCATTCAGAATGAGGCCGAAGCTTGCACAGACATTCAACCTGCTGAGGAGATACCACATGGAGCATCTGCTAGCTCCGAGAGACTTTTTCTACCCCCGGGTAGCCATGGATTTCTATCAATCCATGACAACCAAACAGGTCAGAGATCCAACTTTAATTCATTTCACTATTGATGGGAGGCATGGCATATTGGGAGCACGCCATATTGCTGAAGCCCTGCAAATTCCATATGAGCCAACCCAATTCGATGATTTTAGAGCTTGGACCAATCCTACTGAGCTGGAGATGGTGCGCACCCTATCCAGAGGAGCTGCAAATCGATCACATTTGTTGAGGGGGGAGCTTCCTCCAGTTATGTTTTTTATTGATGCATTTTTGCGTCATAATCTCTACCCATTGCAGCATTGGACTCAAAGAAGGGGAGTCCTCTTAGAAGCCCTTTACAAGATGTCAGAAGGATTTTTCTTTGGGCCTCATCATCTAATCCTGGCAGCCCTTCTCTATTTCGAAGAGAAGGTGCACAAAAAGAAGCTTCAGAGAGCTGATTGCATTCCCCTCCTCTTTCCAAGGCTGCTATGCCAAATTCTGGAGCACTTGGGGTATCCTTCTGAGCCTCAGCTGGAGAGAAAGCGAATTTTCTGTGAGCCATTTACTCTTGATAAATGGAATAACATGACGACCTATAAAGTTGATCAGCCTGAGCAGCCTCAGCCAGCTGCAAGGAGAGCATCCCCACGACATATACCTGAGGGTATAACAGTTGCTACTCCTGCCATTCCTAGAGCTCCACCAGCTACTCCAGCTTCATCTCAGCCATCCACATCAGCTGAACCAAGGATGGCCATTCCTATATCTGAATATCGAGAGTTGTGCCGTGCATTGGAGACTCTCACAGCTTCTCAGAGCAGTCTTGCTCAAGAGATGGCAGCCATTAGAGCATGCCAAGAGCAGATGTTGGCCACTTAGGCTCAACAAGCTGCCATCTTAAGGCAGCTCCAGCTTCATTTCGATCTGCCACCAGCTGTAGAGCCCTCCACTTCTACTCTAGCAGTGCCACACTCTCATCCCTCAGAGTCTCATCCTCCAGAGCCCCAAGCCCCAACTGAAGCACCTACTGAAGAGGCAGACCCATCTGCCTAGCCCCACCACCCCACTCATCAGACTATTATATATCTACTATTTTTATTTTTATTTTTAGTTGAAAAGAAATCCCATTATTTTGGTACTATATTTGGGATTGCTTGTATTACTTTTCTTTTGCATTGTACTCAACTGAATTTAAAGTAATACAAGTTTAATATTTTTTTGTTACCAGTTAACATTAATTTATTCTTATTTCCTTTTCTCACATATTCTATTCTTTTTGAAACATGTGGTTTCCCTTTAATTACAGTCACTCATATCACATTGAGGACAATGCTCAGTTCGGTTGGGGGGAATGAGGAAGGAAGTATGCTAAATCTTTTTGGTAATGCAATTATATTGGTTAATTAGTTGTAGTTTTTATTTTTTACTCTTTTTATTCTATTCTCCATGAATCTTGAGGAAAAATTTTCAAATTAAACCAAGAGAAATTGAACTGTTGTTTTTCACTTGACTTAGAGTATGGATTATGCTCACTAAAGTGGTTCAATTGTTGAAGCTTCTATTGAAATTGAATTTAGTTCTTCCACTTTAAGCTATTCACACACTGTGCACATTAGATTCCGATTATAATATGAAAAGCTATTTCCCTCTTGACTTAGGATAATTTTGGGACTTGGTATATTTGACCTCATTTGATAAAAATGGAAACACCCTGCAAAAGGCCAATGAGCCTTTGAAATAAAGAAAGTTGTTTGCTTGCCTTGAAACCCGAGCAAGGTCTGAGGGGTATATGGTGAAAATCTTTAAAGCCTGGTGCCTTAAGCCTTAATTGGTTGGGAGTCACCGACCTCAATGCTCGTTACAAGGGTGGATAGGTGGAGTTAGCATATGGTAGGTGCATAGGTATTAAAAATTCATTCTCAAAAGTCCGGGGAAAAATCCGAGGAGTTAGTGGTTGAAAGATCCTTAAAGCTTGGTGCCCTAAACCTTAATTGGTTGGGATTCATCGATGGACCCCCATTACATGGACAAGTCAGAAAGAGTACCCCATAAAGCTACCTTAAAAAAAGAAGAAGATGAAAGTGTGTTCTTTTCTTATTGATTTTGGTCAGATTGCTAAAAGTATTGAAAAGAGATAGGTTGGGGGGAGAGATTAGTTTAGCATATTATTCTCGGAAGCTAAGAAACCAATACACATAGTTTTTTTGTGGAAGATTAAAGTTTGGTTCTTTGAAAGTGGAAATGATTTTAAAACTTCAGTTTGCATAATGCACTCCCTTGATTGACAGTGTTTAGCATAGTTTGTTATGACTCTTGTTGAAATTTGGGTTTGTATTTCTTTAAGGTTTCATGTGAGAATTAGATCATCATGCCACTTGAGAATTGTTTTTGATCAGCATGATGTTGTAAATTTTAGTATAGGTTGCTTTTTATTTTCATTTTTCTCTCCTATATTGCTAAGAGACTAGCAATATGTTGGTTGGGGGGAGTGATTACTACTCAAAAAATGCTATTTGATAGCCTATAATTAATCCTTTTAAACACTTTTGAGTAGTAGTTTAGGCCTTTTAACTCAATTGGCATGTTAATGACCCTTGAAAGCAATTTTAATTACTTTGTGTAAGTTTTGGTGTTTTTGTTAGTATTTTGATCACCAAAGCAAGTCAAGACTGAGGAGAGTTTTGAGGAATCTTGGGCAAAGCTTGGAAGTCTTTTGCCAAGAGTGAATCCGGAATGCAAGGAGAAAAAGTAAAGAGAATCTGCCATGAAGCATATTCTTGATGGCAGTCGTAGCAGCCACTTTTGGAGCACTCTCTGAAGTCCAATTGATGTATGCTATATACCATTTCAAAGCTCAGGAAGTCAACAATCCAATGCTTCAAACGGTGCGCAATTCGGAGTTGAAACGAAGAAGTTGCAGCCATTGCAAGCCAATCACTCCAAGCTGAAGGAAGCATTTTCCAAAGATTTGGGAAATCACCCTTTTGTTGCAAAGTGATTTCGCAGCCTTTGTGTACAGTAGGGTGTATTTCCTTCTGAAGGTGCCCGATATTTGCCGCAAGCTGGGAGCTGAGAACCTCAAGGTGGAAGCCATCTTCGCAGCCCTACGAGAATAGCTTGTTGTTGCGAAGTGATTTCGCAGCCCTTCTTGAGTGCCTGCGAAATCTCGCAGACACCATTTTCTCTTGCGAAATGGTTCCTGAAGCACCCCGATATTTGCTACCGACATTGGGAGATATTTTGCATCAGATTTTTGTTGTCTAAATCCCAAAATACTCCTTGTAAGCCACCAATTACAAGATTCCTTAGCTTTTAAGTTAGTAAAAAGAGAAAATACCTATGTAATAATTAGTTTTATATTATGTTCATATAAATACCTCTCAGGAGCCTGTTCTCAAGAGAGAGGATCCTTTTGTAAAGTTTTGGGTAAGCAAGTAAAGTTCAGTTCTTTGTATTACCTTACCTTCTCACTTTGTATTTTCATTTTCTTACTAAGTTATGAACTCTCTGAGGAGTTTTCCCCAGAGAATGAGTAACTAAACCTCTAATTCCTTGGAGCTAAGGTTGCCGAGGAAGGTTCCAAGTGCAAGAATGCAAAGCTTTGTGGTTTTAGCTATTAATGAAGAGGAAGTGAAATCCTTTAGTGATTTCTATGTTTTTAGTTAACTTAAAACACCTTAGAGTCACCTGGGCCAACACTTGGTAAGGCAAGTGATATCCAACCATGGAAATGCACTAGTTTACCCCGTGCGAGCCTCTGGGAGGTGACTTTAGGGTAGGATTTTCTGGTATTGCCAACACTTGGTAAGCTTTTGGACTCCAAGGAGACATCCATTAGTTATCTCTTGCGAGCTTTTAAAGAGAAGTCCAAGGTTAAAGATCACCTTGAATGGTTACGGCTTAGTGAGAGGCTTAAACCATTGCAAGTTGTATCAGTGAGAGAATTAAAGTGAAATCTAATTGAAGGATGTATCTGTACAATACCGGTTAGAGAATTGACTATATGTTGAATCTCTAACGCGAGGAAAGGAACCATCTGACCGGAGCTATGTCTTTTGCATGAGGAACCACCCCAGTGAACCTAACTCTCCAAGGAATGCTTTTCTTCCTAAGTTATTCCGAGTACTTGTTATGTTAGTTAGTTTAAATCTTTACCAATCAAAGTTTGTGTTTTATTTCTTAAGCTAACCTTGAAATGAAACAAGACCAATTCACTTGGAATTGGTATCATTGATAGCTTGCTAATCCTTCCCAGTAAACGATCCTAGAGCCGCTATACTATAGTAGCTTTTTCTTTGCTACCCTAGTATATGGTGTTATAGGTTATAAATTTTGTTGATTACTCCCTCTATCAAGGAGCACCAGCTGGACACGAATCAGCTGAGACACCAATTGGGCACGAATCAGTAGAGAGTATGTTGAATAAAAGGATGGATGGAATGCAAAATGATATGAACCAAAAATTTGATAACATCCAGTATTCAATTTCAAGGCTTACAAATTTGAATACACTGCAAGAAAAGGGAAGATTTCCTTCTCAACCTCACCAAAATCCCAAAGGTGTCCATGAAGTGGAAAGCCAAGAGGGAGAATCATCACAGATGAAAGATGTCAAAGCCTTGATCACTCTAAGGAGTGGTAAAAAAATTGAGCAGCCAACACCCAAGCCACATGTTGAGAAAGAAGAAGAGATAAAGAAAGGGAAGGAAATGGAAGATAAAGACAGTGAGATCAGTGAAGAAAAGAAGGACTCTGATTCAACAAGTAAAGTAATTCCAGAGAAGGAGCTTCTGAAGGAAGAAATGCTGAAGAAATCAACTTCTCCACCTTTTCCTCAAGCATTACATGGGAAAAAGGGGATTAGAAATGCAGCTGAAATCCTTGAAGTATTGAGACAAGTGAAAGTCAATATCCCATTGCTGGATATGATTAAACAAGTTCCAACGTATGCAAAATTCCTAAAGGATTTATGTACTATCAAAAGAGGGTTGACTGTAAACAAGAAAGCCTTCTTGACTGAGCAAGTAAGTGCAATCTTACAATGTAAGTCTCCATTGAAGTACAAAGACCCTGGAAGTCCTACCATTTCAGTCATGATTGGAGGAAAGGTAGTGGAAAAAGCCTTGCTAGATTTGGGAGCAAGTGTGAATTTGCTTCCATATTCCGTCTACAAGCAATTGGGACTTGGAGAGTTGAAGCCAACAGCAATCACTTTATCTCTAGCAGATAGATCAGTGAAAATTCCAAGGGGGGTAATTGAGGATGTTTTGGTTCAAGTGGATAATTTCTACTATCCAGTAGATTTTATTGTTCTTGATACAGATCCTACTGTAAAGGAAGCTAATTTAGTTTCTATCATCCTTGGAAGGTCATTTCTTGCAACTTCAAATGCTATCATCAACTGCAGGAATGGGCTTATGCAACTCACTTTTGGCAACATGACACTTGATCTCAATATCTTTTATATGTCTAAAAAGCAAATCACTCCGGAAGAAGAAGAAGGACCAGAAGAGTTATGCATTATTGATACTTTGGTGGAGGAGCACTGTAATCAAAATATGCAAGACAAGTTGAATGAAAGTCTTGTGGATTTTGAAGAAGGTTTTTCTGAATCTCCTATTAGGCTTGCTACTCTACAAAGTTGGAGAAAGATAGAAGAAATTCTACCTTTGTTCAATGAAGAAGAGGAGGCAGCTGCTGAAAAAGAAATTCACAAAGTCAATCTGAAGCCTTTGCCTGTGGAGCTGAAATATATATATCTTGAGGAGAATAATCAATGCCCTGTTGTGATATCCTCATCTCTGACCAATCATCAAGAGAATTGTTTAATGGAAGTTCTCAAGAGGTGTAAGAAGGCAATAGGATGGCAAATATCTGACTTGAAAGGAATTAGTCCTTTAGTTTGTACTCATCACATATATATGGAGGAGGAAGCAAAGCCAATTCGTCAATTTCAAAGAAGGTTGAATCCTCATCTACAAGAGGTGGTGCGAGCTGAGGTGCTGAAGCTACTTCAAGCAGGAATCATTTACCCTATATCTGATAGCCCTTGGGTGAGTCCTACTCAAGTGGTACCAAAGAAGTCAGGGATCACAGTGGTTCAAAATGAAAAAGGGGAAGAAATTACTACACGCCTCACTTCAGGTTGGAGGGTGTGTATTGATTATAGAAAGCTGAATGCTGTCACCAGGAAAGATCATTTTCCATTGCCATTTATTGATCAAGTGCTGGAGAGAGTCTCTGGACATCCATTTTATTGTTTCTTGGATGGGTATTCAGGGTATTTTCTAATTGAAATTGATTTGGCAGATCAGGAAAAGATCACTTTTATATGTCCATTTGGAACATATGCTTACAGGAGAATGCCTTTTGGTTTATGCAATGCACCTGCTACATTTCAAAGATGTATGTTGAATATTTTCAGTGATATGGTGGAGCGAATTATGGAGGTTTTCATGGATGACATCACCGTATATGGAGGTACATTTGAGGAATGCTTAATCAATTTGGAAGCAGTTCTTCACAGATGCATTGAAAAAGATCTGGTGCTCAACTGGGAGAAATGTCATTTTATGGTACGTCAAGGAATTGTCCTTGGCCATATCATCTCTGAAAAAGGCATTGAAGTTGATAAAGCAAAGGTGGAGCTTATTGTCAAATTACCATCTCCAACAACTGTAAAAGGAGTAAGGCAGTTCCTTGGCCATGCAGGGTTCTATAGGCGGTTTATAAAAGGTTTTTCAAGTCTTTCAAAACCTCTTTGTGAGCTGTTAGCTAAGGATGCTAAGTTTATATGGGATGAAAGGTGTCAGCATAGCTTTGATCAACTGAAGAAATTTTTAACAACAACTCCAATAGTGAGAGCCCCTAACTGGCAACTACCTTTTGAACTGATGTGTGATGCCAGTGACTTTGCTATAGGAGCTGTGCTTGGCCAAAGGGAAGATGGGAAGCCCTATGTGATTTACTATGCAAGTAAAACACTGAATGAAGCTCAAAGGAACTACACAACTACAGAGAAAGAATTGTTAGCTGTGGTATTTGCTTTGGACAAATTTCGTGCTTACTTAGTGGGGTCTTTCATCATTGTCTTCACTGACCATTCAGCCTTGAAGTATTTATTGACAAAGCAAGATGCAAAAGCAAGGTTGATTAGATGGATTCTTTTGTTACAAGAATTCGATCTTCAAATCAAAGATAAGAAAGGAGTGGAGAATGTAGTAGCTGACCACCTTTCGAGGTTAGTTATAACACATAATTCCCATCCCTTGCCTATTAATGATGATTTTCCTGAAGAATCACTCATGTTCCTAGTGAAAACTCCTTGGTATGCTCATATTGCTAATTATTTAGTAACTGGTGAAATTCCAAGTGAGTGGAATGCACAGGACAGGAAGCACTTCTTTGCCAAAATTCATGCTTATTATTGGGAAGAGCCTTTTCTTTTTAAGTATTGTGCAGATCAGATCATTAGAAAATGTGTCCCTGAAGATGAGCAGCAAGGGATTCTATCTCATTGTCATGAGAATGCATGTGGAGGCCACTTTGCCTCTCAGAAAACAGCTATGAAGGTGTTGCAATCAGGGTTTACTTGGCCATCTCTTTTCAAAGATGCCCACATCATGTGTAGAAGTTGTGACAGATGCCAAAGGCTTGGAAAGCTAACAAAAAGAAATCAAATGCCTATGAACCCCATTCTAATAGTTGAGCTATTTGATGTATGGGGCATTGACTTCATGGGACCTTTCCCAATGTCTTTTGGTAATTCTTACATCTTGGTGGGGGTGGATTATGTTTTTAAATGGGTTGAGGCAATCCCCTGTAAACAAAATGATCACATGGTGGTTCTCAAGTTTCTTAAAGAGAACATTTTCTCAAGATTTGGGGTGCCCAAAGCCATAATCAGTGATGGAGGTGCTCATTTTTGCAACAAACCTTTTGAAGCTCTGTTATCCAAGTATAGAGTGAAGCATAAGGTGGCTACACCTTATCATCCTCAGACTTCCGGGCAAGTTGAGCTAGCCAACAGAGAAATAAAGAACATATTGATGAAAGTGGTGAATTCCAACAGAAAAGATTGGTCTATTAGGCTTCATGATTCATTGTGGGCATATAGAACAGCTTATAAGACTATTCTTGGGATGTCTCCCTATCGTCTTGTCTATGGTAAAGCATGCCATCTCCCTGTGGAAGTTGAATACAAAGCTTGGTGGGCAATAAAGAAGCTGAACATGGACTTGATCAAGGCAGGAGAAAAGAGATATCTAGACCTTAATGAGATGGAGGAATTAAGAAATAATGCTTATATCAATTCCAAAGTTGCAAAACAGAGGATGAAGAAGTGACATGATCAACTCATCTCCAACAAGAAATTTCAGGAAGGGCAAAGAGTTTTACTATATGACACAAGACTCCATATCTTTCCTGGGAAGCTCAAGTCAAGGTGGATAGGTCCGTTCGTTGTTCACCGAGTACATTCCAATGGAGTGGTGGAATTATTGAATTCAAATGGCAAGGATAGCTTCAAAGTCAATGGATATCGTCTCAAGCCATTCATGGAGTCATTCAAACCAGAAAATGAGGCAATCAACCTCCTTGAGCCTCAAAAAGCCTAAGCAAAGAAGGGTTTGCTGGACGTGGTTTACCACAGTCCAAAATTTTTGTAAATTTTGTAAATTTTCAAGTTTTATCCCTACATTTGATCTTAGTTTTTGATCTTAAATCATGTTTTTAGGTGTGTTTTAATCTTTTTGAATGATCTCAGGTGGAAGAAATTTCAAGGAAATTGAAAGAAAAAAAATCGGATCAAAATCGGAGCAAAAACAGAGTGAAAACAGAGGAAAAACAGAGCTCTGCGAAATTTCGCAGAATGAAGGAAACTTCTGCGAAATGACCATTTTGTTGCCAAACCATTTCGCAACACTTTGGGATTCTCTGCGAGAATTTTCGCAATTGCGAAAGTGGGAATGGCACACGAGTGCCACTTCGCAGCACAGGGGCATCAACTTCGCAGCTGCGAAAAGCATTGCGAAGAGGAAAAGCCTGATTTCGCACCAAAAGTCCCATTCCGCAGGGTATTTCGCAATTGCGAAAACGATTTTGGCACATGTGTGCCACTTCGCAGCACAGTAACATTAATTTCGCAACTGCGAAACTCATTGCGAAGTTGCTGCGAAAATGGCATTTTGCTGTGAAATTGGCGTTTTGTTGCGAAACTCAAACTGACCCTTAGGCTTCCGTTTTTCCTATTTATACCGGTTATTTGAGCTGCGAAAAGGGGTTCAAAAATTAGAGTGCTATTCTCGCAAGCTGTTCATCTTCTTGAGTGAGCCACGCTGTCCAAGCCTCCGGTCATCTTCTCCGATCAGCAATGTCGGCCAAATTTCGGTATCCCGAAATGGCGCGAACACGAGGGGCTAAATCTTCATCTTATTCGAACCGCAAGAAAAGTCTGCGAAAGGAGCCAGTTCCAGATTCTGCTCCAGAGCCTTCGCCGTCAAGACCAATTCCCTCTCCAGTAAAGCCCGCGCCGCCAAAACCTCCGGCAAAACGATACCTAACCAGGTCAGGGGGTCGGCCACTGCAAAAGAGACCCAGGGTGGAGAGCTCAGAACCCATCGATTTGACTGAGCAATCTCCAGAGCCTTCTCCGATTCCATCACCGGCTCCAACTCCATTTCCCTCGCCAATTCAGCCTCCGGTGCCATCTCCGGCGCCGCAAGCAAAATCTCAGGAGCCTCAAGCGCCATTTCCAGAGCCCTAAATTCCGACTGAAATAGCTCCGGAAGAAGTAATCAGGAGGCCGATGCTGACCCAGCCCCCAATTGAGGGAAATTTGGATTGTAGAACTCGACCATTCCACTCCGAGCTAGGCTTTGACATAGCTACATTCCGATTGCAGCCGGAGCTTGCACAGTCATTCAACCTGCTGAGAAGGTACCATATGGAGCATCTGCTGACTCCGAGAGACTTTTTCTACCCAAGGGTGGCCATGGATTTCTATCAATCCATGACAACCAACCAGGTCAGGGATCCAACTTTGATTCATTTCACTATCGATGGGAGACATGGCATATTGGGAGCACGCCATATTGCTGAAGCCCTGCAAATTCCCTATGAGCCAACCCAATTCGATAATTTTAGAGCTTGGGCAAATCCTACTGAGCTGGAGATGGTGTGCACCCTTTCCAGAGGAGCTGCAAATCGATCACATCTGCTGAGGGGGGAGCTTCCTCCAGTTATGTTTTTGATTGATGCATTTTTGCGTCATAATATCTACCCATTGCAGCATTGGACCCAAAGAAGGGGAGTCCTCTTAGAAGCTCTTTACAAGATGTCAGAAGGATTTTTCTTTGGGCCTCATCATCTGATCATGGCAGCCCTTCTCTATTTCGAAGAGAAGGTTCACAAAAAGAAGCTTCAGAGAGCTGATTGCATTCCTCTCCTCTTTCCAAGGCCGCTATGCCAAATTCTGGAGCACTTGGGATATCCTTCTGAGCCTCAGCTGGAGAGAAAGCGAATTTGCCGTGAGCCATTCACTCTTGATAAATGGAACAACATGACGGCCTACAAAGTTGATCAGCCTGAGCAGCCTCAGCCAGCTGCAAGGAGAGCATCCCCACGACATATACCTGAGGGTATAACAGTTGCTGCTCCTGCCATTCCTAGAGCTGCACCAGCTGCTCCAGCTTCATCTCAGCCATCCACATCAGCTGAACCGAGGATGGCCATTCCTATATCTGAATATAGAGAGTTGTGTCGTGCATTGGAGACTCTTACAGCTTCTCAGAGCAGTCTTGCTCAAGAGATGGCAGCCATTAGAGCATGCCAAGAGTAGATGTTGGCCACTCAGGCTCAACACACTGCCATCTTAAGGCAGCTCCAAGTTCGTTTCGATCTGCCACCAACTGTAGAGCCCTCCACTTCTACTCCAACAGTGCCACACTCTCATCCCTCAGAGTCTCATCCTCCAGAGCCCTAAGCCCCAGCTGATGCACCTACTGAAGAGGCAGACCCATCTGCCTAGCCCCAGCACCACCCACTCATCAGACTATTATATATCTACTATTTTTATTTTGTTTTGTTTAGTTTAAAAGAAGTCCCAGTATTTTGGTACAATATTTGGGATTCCTTGTGTTACTTGTCTTTTGCATTCTAATCAAATGAATTTAAAGTAATACAAGTTTAATATTTCTTATTAACACTTAGCATTAAGTTATCCTTATTTCCTTTTCTCACATATTCTATTCTTTTTGAAACATGTGGTTTCCCCAATCAATATTCGAATTTGATATCAGCCAGGAGGTACCACTTCCTCCCTTTAATTACAGTCACTCATATCACATTGAGGACAATGCTCAGTTCGGTTGGGGGGAATGAGGAAGGAAGTATGCTAAATCTTTTTGGTATTGCAATTATATTGGTTAATTAGTTGTAGTTTTTACTTTTTACTCTTGTTACTCTTTTCTCCATGAATTTTGAGGAAAAATTTTCAAATTAAACCAAGAGAAATTGAACTGTTGTTTTTTCACTTGACTTAGAGTATGGATTATGCTTACTAAAGTGGCTCAATTGTTGAAACTTCTATTGAAATTGAATTTAGTTCTTCTACTTTAAGCTATTCACACACTGTGCACATTAGAGTCCGATTATAAGATGAAAAACTATTTCCCTCTTGACTTAGAATAATTTTGGGACTTGGTATATTTGACCTCATTTGATAAAATTGAAACACCCTGCAAAAAGCCAATGAGCCTTTGAAATAAAGAAAGTTGTTTGCTTGCCTTGAAACCCGAGCAAGGTCTGAGGGGTTTATGGTGAAAATCTTTAAAACCTGGTGTCCTAAGCCTTAATTGGTTGGGAGTCACCGACCTCAATGCTCGTTACAAGGGTGGATAGGTGGAGTTAGCATATGGTAGATGCTTGGGTATTAGAAATTCATTCTTAAAAGTCCGGGGAAAAATCCGAGGAGTTAGTGGTTGAAAGATCCTTAAAGTTTGGTGCCCTAAACCTTAATTGGTTGGGAGTCATCGATGGACCCCCATTACATGGACAATTCAGAAAGAGTACCCCATAAAGCTACCTTAAAAAAAAAAAAAAAAAAAAAAAAGATGAAAGTGTGTTATTTTCTTATTGATTTTGGTCAGATTGCTAAAAGTATTGAAAAGAGATAGGTTGGGGGGAGAGATTAGTTTAGCATATTATTCTCGGAAGCTAAGGAACCAATACACATAGATTTTTGTGGAAGATTAAAGTTTGGTTCTTAGAAAGTGGAAATGATTTTAAAACTTCAGTTTGCATAATGCACTCCCTTGATTGACAGTGTTTAGCATAGTTTGTTATGACTCTTGTTGAAATTTGGGTTTATATTTCTTTAAGGTTTCATGTGAGAATTAGATCATCATGCCACTTGAGAATTGTTTTTGATCAGCATGATGTTGTAAATTATAGTTTAATTTGTTGTTTATTTTCATTTTTCTCTCCTATATTGCTAAGGGACTAGCAATATGTCGGTTGGGGGGAGTGATTACTACTCAAAAAGTGCTATTTGATAGCTTATAATTAATCCTTTTAAACACTTTTGAGTAGTAGTTTTGGCCTTTTAACTCAATTGGCATGTTAAGGACCCTTGAAAGCAATTTTAATCACTTTATGTAAGTTTTGGTGTTTTTGTTAGTAATTTGATCACCAAAGCAATTCAAGTTTGAGGAGAGTTTTGAGGAATCTTGGGTAAAGCTTAGAAGTCATTTGCCAAGAGTAAATCCGGATTGCAAGGAGAAAAAGTAAAGAGAATCTGCCATGAAGCATATTCTTGATGACAGTAGTAGCAGCCACTTTTGGAGTACTTTCTGAAGTCCAAATGATGCATGCTATATACCATTTCAAAGCTCAGGAAGTCAACAATCCAATGCTTCAAACGATGCACAATTCGGAGTTGAAACGAAGAAGTTACAGCCATTGCAAGCCAATCACTCCGAGCTGAAGGAAGCATTTTGCAAAGTGCTGCGAAATCACCCTTTTGTTGTGAAGTGATTTCGCAGCCTTTTTGTACAGTAGGGTGTATCTCCTTCTGAAGTTGCCCGACATATACCGCGAGAAGGAAGCTTGAAACCTCAAGGTGGAAGCCAACTTCGCAGCCCTGCGAGTTTAGCTTATTGTTGCGAAAATATTTCGCAGCCCTCTTGAGTGTCTGCGAAATCTCGCAGACACCATTTTTCTCATACGAAATGGTTCCTGGAGCATCCCGATATTTGCTACCGACATTGGGAGATATTTTACATCAGATTTTTTGTTGTCTAAATCCCAAAATACTCCTTGTAAGCCACCAATTACAAGATTCCTTAGCTTTTAAGTTAGTAAAATGAGTAAATATCTATGTAATAATTAGTTTTATATTATGTTCATATAAATACCTCTCGGGAGCCTGTTCTCGAAGGGGAGACCTTCTTTGAAAAGTTCTGAAAGGAAGAAAAGTTCAGTTCTTTGTATTGCCTTACCTTCTCACTTTGTATATTTTATTTTCTTACTAAGTTATGAACTCTCTGAGGAGTTTTCCCCAGAGAATGAGTAACTAAACCTGTAATTCCTTGGAGCTAAGGTTACCGTGGAAGGTTCCAAGTGCAAGAATGCAAAGCTTTGTGGTTTCAGCTATTAATGAAGAGGAAGTGAAATCCTTTAGTGATTTCTATGTTTTTAGTTAACTTAAAACACCTTGGAGTCACCTGGGCCAACACTTGGTAAGGCAAGTGATCTCCAACCGAGGAGATGCACTAGTTTACCCCTTGCGAGCCTCTGGGAGGTGACTTTAGGGTAGGATTTTCTAGAATAGCCAACACTTGATAAGCTTTTGGACTCCAAGGAAACATCCATTAGTTATCTCTTGCGAGCTTTTGACGGGTAATCCAAGGTTAAAGATCACCTTGAATGGTTAAGGCTTAGTGAGAGGCTTAAACCATTGCAAGTTGCATCAGTGAGAGAATTAAAGTGAAATCTAATTGAAGGATGAATCTGTACAGCACCGGTTAGAGAATTGACTATATGTTGAATCTCTAACGCGAGGAAAGGAACCATCTGACCGGAGCTATGTCTTTTGCATGAGGAACCACCCCAGTGAACCTAACTCTCCAAGGAATGCTTTTCTTCCTAAGTTATTCCGAGTACTTGTTATGTTAGTTAGTTTAAATCCTTACCAATCAAAGTTTGTGTTTTATTTCTTAAGCTAACCTTGAAATGAAACAAGACCAATTCACTTGGAATTGGTATCATTGATAGCTTGCTAATCCTTCCCAGTGAACGATCCTAGAGCCGCTATACTATAGTAGCTTTTTCTTTGCTACCCTAGTATATGGTGTTATAGGTTATAAATTTTGTTGATTACTCCCTCTATCAAGGAGCACCAGCTGGACACAAATCAGCTGAGACACCAATTGGGCACGAATCACCTAGCCTCTCATCCTCTGAGGAAAAATCCTCAGAGTTTGATTTGCTAGAAATAAAAATAACGAGAAAACAAAAATATGAAGGAAAAACCAGAGCAAGTGCTCTGTAAAATATATTTTTTTCTTTTGCCGATTACATGATTATTATCTCTGAGAACAAGCTCCCAAGATTCTTTTCTTTAAAGAAAATTACAAATTATATATAAGAGGTTATTCACCCTTTGTTCTTACTTAAAGACTAAGGAATCCTGATTACTAGTCAAAAAGTGCTATTTCATAGCTTGTAATTAACTCTTTTAAACACTTTTGAGTAGTAGTTATTACCTTTTAACTCAATTAACATATTAAGGACCCTTGCAATCAATTCTAATCAAATTGTGTTAAGTTTTGGTGTTTTGATAGCTTTTTTATCACCAAAGCAATCCGAGATTGAGGAGAGTTCTTTGGAATCCATGGCAAAGCAATGAAGAGCTCAGAAACATGAAGAGCCGAAGCTTTAAAGTCCTTTGCCATAAGCAAATCCGGACACACCATCGGAGGGCGGCGGAACATGGGCTGTGGCAGGCTGTCGGAATGACGTAGCAAGGCTTGTGCACTTTAGTCAATGATCCGGACAACATATCCGGATAGGATACGCTATCGTTCGGATGTGATGATAGCGAGTGCCGTGTGCTTCTCCCTGAGGGAGTTCGGATAGGGGAGCGCGCCGCGTGTCCTCTTGGGGAATCCGGATGGAGTTGCTCCGGATAGCGATGCACGCTCCGTGTCGTCAGGGGGAGGGGTCCCTACACCATGCACACGCGGACGATCCCCCTTGCGACGTTCCATCTTCTCCGGATATCCCACATTCGGAATTCTGTTCGGGTGACGTTCCACATTCTTCGGATATTTCACATACGGCAAACATATCCGGATGGGAAAGGAAGGCGTTTCAACTTCCTCGGTCAAACATATCCGGATCCGCTGATAGCGCTTACCCGGAGAATTTTGCAGCCATTTTGCACAGTGTCGCGGTGTTCTCCTGAAGCTTCCCGATATTTGCGACCGACATTTTGAGATATTTTGCTTTAGATATTTGATGTCTAAATCCCCAAAGTCTCCTTGTAACCCACCTATCATAGGATTCCTTAGTCTTTAAGTAAAAACAAAGGGTAAATAAACCCATATTTAAAGGGGGAGCTTGTTCTGAGACGAGTAATCTTATCTTTGTACAAGTTTTGGAAGGAAGTAAAATACAGAGCCTTTGCTCTACCTCACCTATTTGTTTTGATTGTTTATATTCATTTAATTTTTCTTACTAGCCAAACAAGCTCTGAGGGAGTATCCTCAGAGAATGAGTGGCTAGACTTTTAGTTCCTTGGAGTTAAGGTTATCGGGAAAGGTTCCAAGTGCAAAAATTTATAGCTTTGTGGTTTCAGCCATTAATGAAGAGAAAGTGTGACCCGTTAATGGTTTTTATCTTTTTAGTTAACTTAAAACGCCTTTAAATCACCTGGGCCAACACTTCGTAAGGCAAGTGATCTCCGTCCATTGAGATGCACTAGTTTATCTCTTGCGAGCCTTTGGGAGGTGGTTTGAAGGTAGGATTTTCTAGAATAGCCAACACTTGGTAAGCTTTTAGACTCCAAGGAGACATCCATTAGTTATCTCTTGCGAGCTTTTGACGGGTAATCCAAGGTTAAAGATCACGTTGAATGGCAAATGCTAGGTGAGAGGCACGAGCCATTGCAAGATGCATCAGTGACAGGGATTTAGTGTTTGAACCCATTAATGGGAAGCATCTGTACAACACCGGTTAGAGAATTGACTATATGTTAATTCTCTAATGCGAGGAAATGAACCAAATGACCGGAGCTCTGTTTTTGCACGAGGAACCTCCCCTGTGAACCTAAACCTCCAAGGAATGTTTTTCTTCATAAGTAATTTCCATTACTTCCTTTGCTGTTAGCTTAAACCTAAACCTTTTTCAATCAAATTTTGTGTTTTATTTCTTAAGCTAACCTTGAAATGAAGAAGCACCAATTCACTTTGAATTGGTATCATTTATGAATTGAAAACCCTTCTTAGTGAACGATTCTAGAGCCACTATGCTATAGTAGCTTTGTCTTTGCTACCCTAGTTCATGGTGTAATAGGTTAAAAATTTTGTTGATTACTCCCTCAATCAAAGAGCACCAGCTGGACATGAATCAGCTGATACACCAAGTGGGCACGAATTAAATCCTATGATAGGTGGGTTACAAGGAGAGTTTGGGGATTTAGACATCAAATATCTAAAGCAAAAAATCTCAAAATGTCGGTCGCAAATATCAGGAAGCTTCAGGAGAAATTCCGTTGCGCTGTGCAAAATGGTTGCGAAATTTTCGCAGCAAAAGGACAACATTTTCGCAGCCCAAGGCTGATTTCGCAGCCGTGCAAAAATTTCCTTCAACTTGGAGTGATCTTCTTGCAATGGCTGTAACTCCTTCATTTCAACTCCGAATCATGCACCATTTGAAGCATTAGATTGTTGACTTCCTGAGCTTCAAAACGACATATAGCATGCATAAATTGAACTCCAGAAAGTGCTCCAAAAGTGGCTTACATGACTGTCATCAAGAATGCTTCATGTTAGATTTCTCTTTGCTTCCCCTCCTTGCATTCTGGATTTGCTTATGGCAAAGGACTTCAAAGCTTTGGTTCTTCATGTTTCTGAGCTTTCCATTGCTTTGCCATGGATTCCAAAGAACTCTCCTCAATCTTGGATTGCTTTGGTGATCAAATTACTAACAAAAACACCAAAACTTACACACTTTGATTAGAAATGATTGCAAAGGTCCTTAATATGTTAATTGGGTTAAAAGGTGATAACTACTACTCAAAAGTGTTTAAAAGAGTTAATTACAAGCTATGAAATAGCACTTTTTGAGTAGTAATCAGTCCTTAGAGTCCAAAAGCTTACCAAGTGTTGGAAATTCTAGAAAATCCTACCTTCAAGTCACCTCCCAAAGGCTCACAAGAGGTAAACTAGTGCATCTCAATGGACGGAGATCACTTGCCTTACCAAGTGTTGGCCTAGGTGAATTGAAGGCGTTTTAAGTTAACTAAAAACATAGAAACCATAAACGGGTTACACTTTCTCTTCATTAACAGCTGAAACAACAAAACTACCAATTCTTGCATTCGGCACCTTACCCAGCTACCTTAGCTCCAAGAGACAAAAATTCTAGCCACCCATTCTCTGAGGAAACATCCTCAGAGCTTGTTTGGCTAGTAAGAAAAATACAATCAAATTGAGTAGGTAAGGCAGAGCAAAGCTCTATATTTTACTTCCTTCAAAAACTATACAAAAAGATGATTGTCTCTGAGAAAAAGCTCATGAGATATCTCTGTAATCAAAATTACAAAACAATATATATGAGGTTATTCACCCTTTTGTTCTGACTTAATAACTAAGGAATCCTATAATTGGTGGATTACAAGGATAAAATGGGAATTTAGACATCAAATATCTGAAGCAAAAAATCTAAAAATGTTGGTCGCAAATATCTGGAAGCACTCGGAGGATTTCGCATGCGTGCAAGATGGCTGCGAAATTTCGCAGCCAAAGGCTAATTTCGCAGCCATCACCTTGTGATTTCGCAGCCTACGAAATTGGCCTTCAACTTGGTGTGATTGGCTTCCAATGGCTCTAACTTCTTCATTTCAACTCCGATTCGTGCTCCGTTTAAAGCGTTGGATTGCTGACTTCCCGATCTTCGAAACGACATATAGTATGCATCAAATGGACTCCAGGAAGTGCTGCAAAAGTATCAAACAATTGATGTCTTCTTGAATTCTTCATGTTAGATTTGTTTCTTTGCTTTCATCCTTGCATTCATGATTCCATAGAGCTCTCCTTAATCTTGGATTGCTTTGGTGATCAAATTACTATCAAAAGCACCAAAACTTACACAATTTGATTAGAAACGATTGCAAAGGTACTTAATATGCTAATTGGGTTAAAAGGTAATAATTACTACTCAAAAGTGTTTAAAAGAGTTAATTACAAGCTATCAAATAGCACTTTTTGAGTAGTAATCAACCACCCCCTAAGCCATCAGTACACCACATTCCATCTAAGGGAGCCAGGACCTCAAGCCCTGGAGAGACGTCCAGGCATGCACAGCTTGACCCTCAGACCCCAGCGAATTCTCAACGTTCTTCTGGCATTGCACCGGAAGCCATCATCAAGAGGCCTATGGTCACCGTGCCACCCATTGAAGGCAATTCAGATTGTAGAGCCAGACCATTTCATTCCGAGCTTTATTTCGACATTGAAGCCATGTAACAGCAGCTGGAGCTTCGGGATTCATTCGAACTGCTCCAGAGGTACCATCTTGAGCGCTTTATGACTCCTAGGGAGTTCTTTTACCCTAGAGTGGCGATGAACTTCTATCAGTCCATGACTACTCAGGGCGCCCAAAGTCCTACCGCCATTCATTTCAGCATTGATGGGCGCCAGGGTATCCTAGAGGCTAGGCACATTGCTGAGGCTCTCCATATTCCATATGAGCCAGAGGATTCAGCACATTTTCGGGAGTGGTCCCCTATATCTCAACGGGACATGGTCCGCATCCTATCCAAGGGGACTTCTGGAGATTCATTCCTTCTATGTAAGGAGCTTCCATCTAGGATGCTCCTAGTAAATGTATTGTTGTGGTCCAACATTTTTCCTCTTCAGCATCTAGTGCAGAGGCGAGGAGCCATCCTGGATGCTTTATTCAGGATATCTGAGGGCTTCTATTTTAGACTACATCACTTGATTATGGCCGCTCTCCTCCACTTTGAGAAGAAAGTTCACAGGAAGCAGCTATAGAGAGCCGATACTATTCCACTGTTATTTCTGAGGCTGCTCTGTCATATATTGGAGCACATGGGCTATCATACTGAGCCCCACCTTGAGAGCCACCACCATTGTCGAGAGCATTTCACTCTCGACAAATGGACACAGTTGGCGGGTTATTCAGCACCTGTAGCAGCACCGCCCAGGCCAGAATCTCCAGTGCCACCACAGGCTGAGTAGCAGGACGAGCTTCCCACAGAGTCTGTACCACCTGCCCCTGCAGCACCACCTATGCCTGAGGCCACTTTTACTACGCCTCCTACCACTCTTGCTACATCTCTTGTTCCACCAGCTGCACAGTCTACATCGGAGGCCTCATTCACCATTTCTGCCACAGAGTTTCATGCCATGATACATTTGTTCCAAACACTGACCACTACACATAATGTTTTATTTCGACAGATGGCCGACATATGTGCTCAGCAAGACCAGCATACTGCTATTCTTCGTCAGATTCCACAGCATTTGGGACTCCTGCCACCACCTCAGACTGACATTCCGGGACCATCAGAGCCCATAGCTCTAGCTGAGGAGACCACCAGAGCCGATGTCTCGCCTTAGGCCACTCAGGAGGCAGCCACAAAGCCATCATCTCCACCAAAGAGCCCTACTACTTGATCATTTCTTTATTTTGTATTTACTTAGTTTATTACTTGTTTTGATATTTTATATTCTGGGATTGGATGTATTACATGATCATATTTCACATTGTACTTTCTCAGAGTAATATATACATATCATTTTTGTTTATACTTGGCAATTTTTTCTATTTCCTTTACTCATTACTCTTTTGTTTGTTTGAATCATGTGGTTTCTCCTATGCGACTCAGACTTAATGTCACTCAGGAGGTACCACTTCCTCCCTTTATTTGCAATCGCTCTTGCCACATTGAGGGCAATGTTGATCTTGGTTGGGAGAGAGTCAAGGAAGGAAGTTTTGTTAATAATGCTAAGTTATTTTGTTAATTTAGTACTTTTTGCTTAATTTTAAAATTTTTTGCTTAATTTTAAAAGTTTTTACTCTACTCTCCATAATAATTAAGGAAAAATTCTCAAAATGAAATGGGAGAATTGAATTCTTACCTTTTTACTTGAATATTAGAGTTCGTATTATGTTTATTAAAGTTGATGAATTATTGAAACTCCTATTGATTTCAACCTTATTTTTTCCACTTTAATCTTACCACACACTGTGCACATTAGGTTCCGATTATAAGATAAAAAACTATCTCACTCCTTGAACTTAGGAAAATTTAGACTTGGTACCTTTGACCTCATTTTAATAGTGTTGGGACACCTTATAAAAGGCCAATGAGCCTTTGAAAAAAAAAAGAGAAAAAAGACAAAGTGTTACACGTGCTTTGAAACCCGAGCAAGGTCTGAGGGGTATATGGTGAAAATCTTTAAAACTCGGTGCCCTAAGCCTTGATTGGTTGGGAGCCACCAACCTCAATGCTCGTTTCAAGGGTGAATAAGTGGAGTTTAACATATTGTAGGTGCTTGGGTATTAAATTTCAATTTCAAAAGTCCGGGGTAAAATCCGAGGAGTTAGAGGTCGAAAGATCCTTAAAGCTTGATGCCCTAAACCTTGATTGGTTGGGAGTCATCGATGGATCCCCGTTACATGAACACTTTAGAAAACAATACCTTTAGCATTGCACTCCTACAATGAAAAAAATGTGAAATAAAAGAGGTGCGTTCTTAACCTATTGGAGGTTGGTCAGTTTGCTTAAGTTTGAGAAAGAACTAGGTTGGGGGGAGAGATTAGTTCAACATACTATATTCGGAAACTAATAAGCTCAACACATAGATTTTTTTGGAAGAGTAATGATTGAGCCTAGGAGAGTGGAAATCCTTTTAATACTTAAATTTGCATAATGCCTATTCTTTATGAATTATGATCAGGTAAGATATTTGATATCCTCTTATTGAAGGTTGGGTTTTGCTTCTTTAATGTTCCATGAGAGAGTATGCTTTACATCATGCCACTTATGATTTTTTGGAGTGATCAGCATGAATTTGTAAATTATTTTACTTTTTCTCTCCTTCATTGCTAAGGGACTAGCAATATGTCGGTTAGGGGGAGTGATTACTACTAAAAAAGTTCTATTTTATAGCTTCTTATAAACTCTTTTAAACACTTTTGAGTAGTATTTATTACCTTTTAACTCAATTGGCACATTAAGGACCCTTGCAAGTGTTACTAATCAGTTTTTGGCAAGTTTTGGTGTTTTTGATAGCTTTTTGATCATTAAAACAAGCCAAGAATGAGGGAGAACTTGGTATGACTAGTCCATGGCAAAGCAAGATTAAAGCTAAATTACACGAAGAATCGAAGTTTTGGGAGAGCTTTGAAGCCTTTTCCAAATCAATCAAGTATGCAAGGAAGAGAATCAGAGAATGAATTTAACATTCAACAATTTTGCAGCCCCTTGTGAAATATTCGCAAGCTTGCGAATTGCCCAAGAAGGAATTCCGCAAGCTTGCGAATTGCCCAAGAAGGAATTCCGCAAGCCTTGCGAAACTGAGAATGAATTTCGCAACCCCTTGCGAAATTCTCGCAAGCCAGAAGGAATTTTGCAAGCCTTGCGAAACCAAAGCTGAGGAAAATCAATTTCACAACCCCTTGCGAAATTTTCGCAAGCCAGAAGGAATTTCGCATGCCTTGCGAAATTTTCCTGTAATCTTCAGATATTTTTGCACTGACTCCGTTAGATTTTTATCTCAAGATATTTTGTGTAATTACCTATTCTCTCCTTGTAATCAGCTAAAGATCTTTTTAGATATTTAGGATATCTAATTGAGGGGTTAAAAATATCTCTCTATATATGTCTTAAAATATCTCTTTTTGTAATATCTCAGAATCTCAGAAGAAATTCTTGGGGATCACTTGTACATTTTTAATAAGAAATATACAGAGCTTTGCTCTGCCTTACCTACTCATTTTGTATTTATTTTCTTTTTAGCCAAACAACCTCTGAGGCTGTTTTCTCAGAGGATGAGTGGCTAGGCTTTTTTGTTTCTTGGACTGAAGGAAGCTAGGTAAAGGATCCGGATACAAAAGTGGGAGTTTTCCTTGATTCAACCCTTTTCAACCAACTTTATGTTTTTTTTTAAAGCTAACTCATAAAAGAAAAACCACCATTTCATTGCTGTAACTAATATCATGTGTGAAATGAAAACCCATCCCTGTGGACGATCCTAGAACCACTATGCTATGCTAGCTATGCTACCCTAGTATATGGTGAATTAAGTTTATAAATTTTGTTGATAACTCCCATCTAAGAACTGAATCAAATAGGTACACCAATTGGTGACGAATCAGCTTCTCCAGCTTAACAGGATTAACTGGATTATTTTACTTGATAGATTGGAAGGCTTGAGGAGCCAGGGTTTCTAACTGGACACGAAGGACTACCGACAACTCAAGAAATTTGATCTTAATGGAATCCACTTAGCTTTAAGGGGAAAATGAAATCGAGGTCACATTTGAAGTCTTCAAGGCACCTTATCTTAGTGCACCAGAAATGAGTTTTCTGAAGGACATGTGGAAACAATAATGTTCTCTTGATATTGGGTTTTCACCAAAATAATGGGATTGGTCTGTCAGAGACTTTTCCTATTAATACAGCTCAACATAGTTACACCCTCGGGACTTACTCTTGCATGGTTTGCATGGCCACCTTTGGGCCACATGTCCTCTCTTTTTACTTCATCATATTTGACTTTAAAATAATTTCCCAATTTCCAGTTTTTAAATAATTTTCTAAATTCTAGTTTTTTTAAATAATTTATGGTCCTCAATTTTTCATCCTTAGATTTTTTTTAGGTCCCAAAAATTCATTTTTAAATAAAATTTACTGTCATTTTCTTCGGCTAAAAATTTTCACATTTTTCTTGATTTTTAAAAATGTTTTAAAATAAGCATGAATTAAATTTTGTAATTCCAAGTGATGGAATTTATGGAATTGATCCATACAAAAATAAATTGGGCTTTGGTGGGGGCCCAACATCAGTGAACGTTTTCTTTAAAAATAAATTTGAGTGAATTACAGTGTTTGCCATTGGTGATTCCTTATCTTGTTTAGTGATGCATGTGACATATTTTATGATCATTATTATGCACTAACCTCATTTCATTCTAACGCATTACGAATTGCGGTTAAGGTACGCACTCACTCTCACTTTGACTGTTCTCCATGCATGTTTTGGCTCCCAGTGTTTGATCACTCTTTAATATCCACGTTTAATCAATCAATTGCCACACGTGCTTCATTTTATTAGTAGAGACCCGTTTTTAGGGACTTCGAGGGGTGCTACGGTCCTTACCGTACCTTCCCCATGAGTAACCTCACCCCTAAGCCCATATTTGGTTTTTCGCAGACTATCTTTTCCAAATAAGGAGTCACACTTAGGGTTTTCTTTCTTATTTTGTTTATCCTTTAAAAATAAAACAAAAATAAGTGGCGAATTCCAAGTTATTTTCTAAAAAATAAATCATTTTCAAAATATAAAAACGAGTTTGCCATTGAGTGAAAGCACATGAGCCGAAATGCGGGGTCCACAAGTATATTGTTAATTTATATGCTAGTTTATTTTATTAGAAATATTGAAAATTTATGAACCCTCATCTATAAAACCAAGAGGTAAAAAAATTAAAATATTTGGTAGAAACGCAATTAAAAATAACAAACGTAGTATTACGAGAACATAAAAAACAAATTCGGGAAGAAAATCAAAATAATACAAGCTATTAAGAAGAAACCCAGAAAAGTTAACAAAAATCAAAATAATACAAACTATTAAGAAGAAACCCAAAAAAGTTAACAAAAGGTCTTAGAAAAATTCAATAGAACCCTAGGACTTAGGAAATAAGTTAGAAGACTTTAAGAACTATAATTTATTAAGAAATAACCTAGATTACATTAAAGAACAACTAGTCAAAGACGAAAAATTTGTTAGAAAAGAAAGTGTACAAATAAAGGTAGAACAACAAAACTTAAAGGAAATACTAGAGAAAGTTAACCTAAAAGTAGATAAAATTTTAGAACAAAAAAAGGTAGGATCATCAAAAGAACTAAAATTAAATAACCTTTTAAAACAATTTGAAAATTTTAGTTTAAGAGAAAAACCAATAATTAGGATAGAATGAAAAATAAATCATTTTGAACCAAATAGTTTAGTAATAAAACCATGGAAATAGTAGAAGCTATAAACCTTAAAGATAATGTAAAAGAATTTGTGGAAGACAAATTGAAAAGGGCAGTAAAGGAAGTAACACCTTACAAAAAATAGTTATCTCAAAATTCTAAAATAACTAGATTTTTAAAAATAACTCAATTTTGTATAGATCTTAAGGAATTCATAGAAAAGATAAAAATAACAGTAAATACTAAAGGTTATGATATGAAATTAGGAAGTAAGAACCTTAGCATAGCTATAGGATTTATAGGAAAAACCACTAATGCTTTAAGCCTAAAATGCATGATGGAATTTGATGATAGAGTATAAACTTTTGGAAGTAAAGCTGTAAATATGGTAGAAGCAAAACCTGTAAAAGTAGACTATTTATTAGGACAAGAATGGGAAATACCTCAAATAAATAAACTTGTAATAAAATATCCAACCTCTAGTAGTTTATATGAAAATCAAGATGGAAGTGTTAGTATAACTTTTGAAAACTATAAAACTATAAATGTAAAGGTAGAGTCAAATAGTGAGATAAAATTTGTAAATATTATCACAATATAGGAAGATATTTTATTAAATATACAAACAATAGAAAATCTATATAAGAATTCAAAACTAGTTAATATAATGTTAGAAGAATTTAGTAACCCAACGTTATTAGTAAAACAGGTAGATCAAGAAAACTTTGCTAACATAATGTGTAAAAACTATATAGATGAACAAATAATTGAACAACTTTATAAAACCAATTTGATTAAAGAACTTATAGATATAGAAACAATAAATCAATTTGCTATTCAACCAAAAACTAAAAAACACCTAGAAACAATTTAAGTTGAGTTAGTAAATATGATAAAAAATAAAAAATAAAAGGGAATTTGTAAACGTAAAAACTGAAATAGTAAAGTATAGTAAGTCAAAACGACCTCAATGGAAAACCAAAACAGAACCTTCTAGTTCTTTGCAACCAATATATGAATATGAAACAATATTAGATATAGACAATACACAAGACCTTAAGAAAACCATAGAAAATTGGGAGCAATCCTTAAATTCAGCTGATGTAGTAGTATCATTTGAAAATCAACAAGAAATTTATGAATTTTGTAAAAGTACTCTTAGAGGAACCATATTGCAATTGTTTAGAAACATGGAACAAGAAAATAGTAGTTATTTTTAGGAAGTCAGAAATAATTTTAGTATATTTGTATTTAGAAATTTAATAAAGCTATATTTTCTAGGAACAACCTAAGAAGATATAAAAGAGCCCTCAATATATCTCCATAAGTTAGAACAATTGAAATTATGTAACTTGTCATATATAAAAGAATATGAACAAAAATTTAGGAAATATGCAATTCTTGCTAAAGTAGACAAAACACATGAATATTTAAATAAATATATATTAAAAATACAAGGACCTATAGGACTTAGATTATGGAATGAATTTTCAACCTCCGAATATAAAAACTCTCCTTATATAGGTGCTAGAATAGAATTTGTAAAAAATTGGTTAGAAAGAGAATGTATGAGCATAGGGGAAAAAAGCCAAATAAAGAAACAAGATATAAATCGATATAAATCAACAACTTTGTAGAAAATTGTGTATAGGAGAAAATCTAGACATAGGATGTAGAGAATGTAACCTTAGAAGACCTAAGAAATATGATAGATTTTTAAGAAGGAAGTCCAAAACCCTTTCTAAAAAACGACATTATCAAACAATATATAAAAAAACCTGGAAAGTTTTGGATAAGGAAAATGAGTAAAGAAAGAAAAAGACAGTGTAAATGTTATTTGTGTGGGTAGGAAGGTCATGTAAGACCTGAATGTCTTGAACTTAAAAAACCATCAAATGAATGAAGTAAAAAAAACCCAAGCAAAAATCAACCAAATAAATGAATATTAGGTAGACAGTGAAGAAAAAGAACTTACTAGTGAATTAGATTTTGAAAGCAAAAATTCAAGTGTGTATAGTTTAGATGATAGGGAAACTAAAATGGAAGAAATTTGTATGGTTATTGGAAAAGAAGAAAATCAACCTAAGAAAACCCCTTTAAACCTAGAAAACCTTGTGCTATCTTTAGAAAGTAAAATAAATTCTTATAGTCTATGGAAAGATTTACAAATAATAATTAAAGGAAAAATCTTAGAAGAAAATGAAGACAATTTAAACTCTAAAGAAGTAAAAGAACTAATAAATACTGCAAACACAACTATACAAATAAAAGAACAAGTAAATGTGAGAAAATAAAGTTAAATGTATTATATTTCCAACAACAATTAAATTAAAAACCATAGAATTAAAAGTAGATGCAATGTTAGATATTGGAGCTAGTAAAAACCTTTTATTTGAAACTTTAGTACCTTAGGAAAACCAACAAACTTTAGTCCAACCAGTGGAATTAGTTTAATATAACCAACAAAAACTAATATTAACTAAGTATATTTCAAATGCGATGAGGGCACGACTAACAAATGGAATGCAACTCCTATTCAAGTTCTAGTTGGTTTGGTTACAAGGGCTTGAGCTAAAAAGTTCAAGGAAACTCTCAATGGACTGATTCAAAATATTTAGGCTGAGGTAAAATTCGAGGAGACCCAAGGAAGATTCTCCATGTGTTCCACAAGGTTGGATTTCCATGATTCAAGCTTTTGAATAATCTAGAAGAATCCCTCAAAGAGAACAACTCACAAATTGTGTGGATTTAGTGGAGTTTTCTAAATTGGTGATTACCCAAATTTGATTCATCAAGGAGAATGGTTGGCACAATTTAAAACAATCTTTTAAAGAAAACTAAATTACCTTTCTTATTTATTATTATATTTTATTGCTTAGTTGTATGGTTTGCATGCCAATTTAGATATTGTCCTTATTGGCTTTTTAATTTTCAAATTGTACGGGGAATGAAGGAATTCGAAATTCCCTTGTTCTCTTTTATTTTGGGGTAGGCGTGACTTTAGGAAATATTGGATTCAATTTTTAGAATTCAACTTAGGATATTTTAGTTTCCATTTTCTAGTTATCTGCGAATCCTAGGCAGCATATTTGAGGATTTTCTAGCTGCCAAATTCATGGGACTTTTTTGTACTTAAATAGCCATTACCTTGTTGAAAAAAAAAAATCAAGATTTCATTCATAATTTTGTGAGAGAAAATTCTCTTTGGTTCTTTTAAAACTCTTTGAACTTATCGAAAAAATTTCTGTGGTGTTCTCCTTTGACTTATCAATCAATCCTTCCATAATTGATTGTGGCGTCTTCATTATACTAAGGTTCTTGCTTCCATATAAGCAACATGTCACAGTTTCATATAAATCTATTTTTAGATGATCTTGGAGTCATTCTTGATCTCAGTTTCTTGGTGTGGATCGTATCAGTTGGTATTAGAGCCTAACACTAGTTGAAGCTTTGCCTATTTTTTGTATTTGAAATTAAAAAAATGAAATTAAAAAGAAGAAATGATATTGCGATTCAACTCCTGTAATTCTTGTTTCAATTTTACATCTTTGTGTTCCTTTTTGATTCCATAAATCCGAATTTCTTGCTCCAAACAAACCCTAAATACGTACACTCAAAAGAACTGTTTCTTTTGTGCGAAATTTGAAGCCCTTAAATCCGAATTTCTCTTGGTGAGTTCTTAGTGAATTGTTGTTGGAAATTGTGATATTTGTTTGATTTGTTTGATAATAACCTATAGAGGATTACTACGAGTGTAAAAAGGCAAGTTGTGGACCCGCATTTTTCACGTGCGTCCCCACTCGATAGGCGAGACTCGCTTTTTATTTGTGAAAAATTAATTTTAAAAAAAGTTGGAGTCGCCACTTATTTTATTTTTATTTTAAAGGGAAAATAAAACAAGAAAGAAAACCCCTAAAATGTGACTCCATAATTTTTGGAAAAAGCATGTCTTTGAAAAACCCGAGTCTAAGTCCGGGGATCAGGTTACCTATTGGGACGGTACCTTTAAAAGGTAGCACCCCTCTAAGCCCTCTAAAGGTCTCTACTAACTAAGTTAAGGGGAATATGGCAATTAATCGGTTTAATTATGGATACCTAAGTAGGCTAGGTGGTTCCAAAAAATAGCATGCCAAACAAGATCAAATCATAATAAAGGAAGGTTAGGATGCATACCCGGACTGCTTCTCAAGCGCTATCATGAAACATAAGAGATTAGTATGGAAATGTGACACATTATATGTATTTTATCAAAGATGATCAAGCAAGCATCAAGACAATCAAGCATGGCATCAAACACGGTCATATCTCATGAGATCATACACATTCATAGAATTTTAGGGTTGTGGGGTAAAAAGGGCGTACCTGATTAGCGAGCATCCACACGTCTATGGGAACAAGGGTATCTCAAAATATAAAACGAATTCATGTACGTCATCAAGGAGAATAAAAAATCAACATATCAAGCAAACAATATTGAAGAGAGTATCATAAATGTCGGGCCCCCACCAAAGCCCTAATTAATTTGGCATGAGTTGATTCCATGAATTCCATTGTTTGGAATCATGAAGTGTATTCATGGTTGTTGAAAATCAAGAAGATCAATTGAAAATCAAATAAAATAGTGAAAACACGTGCCGGAAGGAAAATGGCAGCCAAGAATTTATTAAAGGTCTAGATTTAAATGTCTATGAACTCCTAAGGATAAAATTTTAAAGGAAATAATAGTTATTCAATGGAAAATATTTTGAAATCCAAATTTAAAATGAATGTATAAATTCACAAGGGAACGGAAGGAGCATCAAGAGGATAAGTGAATCAAGCCAGCCATGTTGGAGAGGGGCCTGTGACTATGCTACTTAATCTCTGTTTGTGCCTGGACAATTGAACCTTTCCTATAGTTTATTCTTCTGTCTTTCGAAATTCTCTGTATTGAAGCATGCCTCAAGATGAGTTAGAATTGTCCTGTTTGACAAAGACTCCCTTAAAAGAAACAGGAAGAAGATCTGTATCCCCATTAAAAGCTCTACTAATTCCATAACAGTTCCAGAATTCTGCATCAATTGGTCTCTTAGCTGGACAAACAAACAAAGTCTGTATGTGCTTCCTGTTTATCCATCAAGGGCAAATTGAAGATTTCCCTGATGTCACATCGCGAGCTTCGTTCCATCCAAATCTGAGAAATTCAGACCATTGCCACGAGTCCTCATTTTTCCTCTCCATGAATCTGAAAATAATGTCTTGAAGTGGGGCGTTGCATAGGAAAAATTGTTGCTTTAGTTGTGAGAGCTTCCCCATTTCGGTGTAGAGAAGTCAGCTGCATCTTCCCAATCATCTGGCTTGGCCTTAGGCTGATCATCTTTATCCATCCCTCAATAATGCACTAATGAAAACTGTGCCACTTGTCGAAATGGACCCCTTTTCCAGCAATTTGGTAGAACAATCATGAGCTGTTGAGCTTGCTGATGCTGCATATGGTGAGTTCCTGGCTGGTCAATGCCACTAGGAGTTTTCTCTATAAAGGAGAAGTCAAATAAAGAACTTGAATCATCAGAAAATCGGGTACTGATTTCAGAATACCAAACTGCATGAGCTGTTGAGCTTGCTGATGCTGCATATGGTGAGTTCCTGGATGGTCAATGCCACTAGGACTTTTCTCTATAAAGGATAAGTCAAATAAAGAACTTGAATCATCAGAAAACCGGGTACTGATTTCAGAATACCAAACTGCTTCAGTGTGCTCCAACTTCAAATGTTTTAGAACAGAATACGTTCACTGCTGATTTTGAAAAGGCTTCAATTCATTATGTCCAATACTGTCAAGCTCCCTCAAACTGCTGAAATCGTATCTATTTGAGACTTGATATGTTAGATCATTAGCAGTGTTTCCCAAAGATTCATAATCAAATTCAGTATCAATCAAGGAAACCTTTTTCCCTTCAGTCAGCGTCAAGTCACCAATGCCTGTAAGGTTTTTATCTGATTCCACATTCTTCTCTCTAAATGAACTATAGAATACTCCACTAGTAATGATTTTTTTTTCTTCTTCCATACATCTCAATAGACTGCGCATAATGCCATTCTGAAACAACTAGCTCCATGAAAGTGATTAGCCCAGTTTTCAATTCAATTAGTGACTTATTTGAGTACTTCATCTTCATCACCTCCAGTATTATGAACGTAAACTAGTCGCAACAGCCATTCACAAACTCTCATCACAATTCATAGGCCGTAAATGAATCTCCAACTAATGGTGCAAGCAGCAAGCTGAATGTTGTTAAAAATCTGAGCAATGGGTGGAGTGTTATGCGTTAAGAAACAGAAAATGGTTATATCCCTTCCCACCAAAATATTCTTTGCGCTGGAGAGGATCTTCAATCTGCCAGTTTAAGTGGCAGTCCAACAATGTAGACAAGGCTGCAGATTTTACTTCTCTTTTCGGGCGCATTGGAAATCTGTATTCTGGTTGCTGGCATAATACAATAATTCACCAAAATTACTCATGAGCGTGCCGAGCAAGATTCATAGAGGCGGCCTTATTGAGAGGGTCTTTATGTTTCAGCTTCAGAAAACAACTCAGCCACAGAGAATAACACTTGGGAAGATGATCGGCATTATATAGCCATCAACATTGCTTAACCTTCCACAAAGCCTAGGTTGTGTTGCATTAAAACTATTCTGGACATCTTCCACTGTGGTAAGATTGGCACCTAACGAAAAATCAGAACTAAAAGGTCCTTGTGCAATCCAGAAATTCAACTTCTTTATTTGTAGCAGAAACAGAGGAAATTGAGTCTGGATCAAATCCTGTCTTTCTGAATATGAGCCTAATCATTCGGGTCAACATTACCTTTGATGCTGTTTGGTTTATAGGACTTTTAGGAATAGTGCTATCAGATGACGAATTATCAACTCAACCGCACACCGTATTCAGAATGCCCATGAACAGTAGCGCATTTCTATAGATAAATGGATGCTTCATTATTTCTACTGATGGATATAGCTGGAAATGGGACAGCTTCTTCTCTAACACTGACTGAATCATAAGCTGCTCAGTCAAAACTCCCATGCACATCATTGCACCAAGTCTTAAAAGAATTGAGGACCTCAACGATCCAGTCTACCAAATCATCAATGGGAAGTGCAACTTTATAAAAGCTTTTATGGATTTCAGTGTCTGCTTTACTGTCCTTTCTGAAGTGATTGTTTGAAGGTTCTTGAGATGGAATTTCTAGTTCAATCCTTCTTGGCCTGGCAGGTGGCTCTTTGCATGGTCTATTCTCTTGGCGTTATTGTCTGCTGCTTCTGAACTTGACTTCTGAACCCATACTTATTTCTCATGAGTTTCTAGACACGCTGAATAACCTTCATAACCTCATCCCACCCGTCTACTTTGTTCAATAAAGTAATGGAAAAGCACCAAGGTGGTCATATATGTGAAGAAGAGAACCAATAGTAAGGTAAAATTGAATTTGACTGAAAGAGGGATAGCCATTGGGTTATCCACATGAAGATTCAGAAGGATGGTTAACTTATGGAGGAATTGGCTGTTCTGCATGTGGCATCTGCTGAGTGGGAGATACTGTCATTTCTGGATGAGCGAGGGACTGCCAGTCATCCAAATTAAATGAGATCTTCTCATAAGCAATGGCAGCATCCAGAGAGTATATGCAGAGGGCAAGGGAAGAAACGATAGAAGTCTTGGCAGCAGTAGAGAGTGATGACCAATACCACCATCCATTCATCAAGTATTCAATCTTAATCATGTCCTCGAGCATGATTGTTGCTTGAACCATCTCAAAGATTGTCTCTGCAGATTTAACAAAAGCGCGCCATGCCAATTTCTTTTCTAAGTCAGGCCTTGATGGCCTTAGAACCTCATCAGGGAGTGCAGCATCCATATCAAGTAAGTTAATCTTGAATTGCCTCAAAATCTGTTGAACTTTGCCAACTAATGGTCTTAAAGACTAAAGGACTACACAACAGCGACTAATCTCCACTTCTGGACCATTATTATTTAAAGAGTACTTTTTATCTCTTTGCTCCAAAGCTAGTTTGTCAGTTCTAGATGCTGCACTGGTTTCATTTGCAACAGAATCTCTGGAAGAATTATCAGAAAGGCTCCCACTACCTCCAGCAGAAATCTTATTCCCATCCAAGCACAAACCAGAAGACCAAACCTTCAGTTCTCTCCTTAACATCGCTTTCAGTTCTGCGAGATGGTGTCTTGAAATCAGTAAGAGATTAAAGAAGAACGGAATATGAATGAGAGCATAATGAATAACAGGAATCAACTTCAACACAGCAATCTTAGTAGCCCTTTCCGTCCACACCAATCAACAATATAAAAAATATTAAAACGAAAAGACGACCAAGTGGAGAAATCGAATAGGGATAGGAACATTGAGAGTAACAAGGAGCATACATGGACAGTCTTTTGCTGCAATCACTCTCTTCTCGTTGCTGCGTGCTTTTCCTCCCTCCTTCTCCAATGCCCCCAATGCGTGCTTTTTCTCAAAGAAAAATCCTCCCACAAATAAAAAAAAGCTCCTCTTTTCTCCTTCCTCTCTCACGTATATATACGCCTTTCCCTCAAACCTAAATCTCCCTAAAAAAAAGGCCAAATCTCCTATTTTCTCTCTTCTTTTCTCCTTATCCTTTTTTAAATCTTCCAATTCAAAAGCAATCTTCCCAACTTCAAAATCTCCTCTAAAACCTTCCAAGGAGAGTCCCACTTTCCTTAAACTCTAATGGTAAGTTTCCTTGCAAAAAAAAAACATGAAATTTTAGAAGTTAAATAATTGCATGAATAGATAAATAAGTAAATAAATTAGAAAATGGTAAAAATAATAAATAAATAAATAAGTTAAGGAAAATAATATAAAGAGGAAAAAAAAAAAAAAAAAAATAAACAAATTAACAAAAAAAATGGGCCCTACGAGCCGTACAAACACACAAGTCATATAAGTCACGCTAAAAAAAATCTTAATAGACCCAGTATACCTAAACGGGCCTAAGGTGAGACTAAGTGGGCCTAAGGTGGTGCCTAAAGGGCCAAGTGTATCTAAAAGCTATCCTAAAAAAACAAGAAAAGTCTAAGTCTAAATTAGGGCTGCCAAGGGTCACAATAAGGGATCAAATAATCCCTCAACCAAAGTCTCCGAGGTGACTCAAAAAAAAGGTAAGTGGTATGAGTAGCTATGGGCCACCAAGGAACTATTGTGGAGCATTGAAAACGAATTTTAAAGACATGTGCTAAAGGGACAAAATTGAGGGTCTACACAAGTGAGCACATAAGAGGGTAAAAGCCAAACTGATTTTGTGTGAAAACAAGAGTGAAAGTTGAGTGAATCATTCTTTGAGTGAAACACGTGAGGGAGTGTGTGATGTTCTTTTTTTATTTTTTATTTTTTTATAACTTTGTTTTTCAGCAAACATGTTAGAAAACAAGGACAAAAATACTTTCGAAAATGCATTGGAAGAGGCTGATTTGAAGTTTCTCATGAAAGCTTTAATGGGCGAGATGAGGAGAGTGTTGAGAGAGGAGATGGAGCAGGTTCATGAACGGATAGATCGGGTAGAGAATGCACATGTGGAGCATCTACAAAATGCTCTTAATGTGCGTAGGAGAGAGAGCTCAACCTAGGGAAGTGAGAGTTCAAGATGAAGAGTATTATGGGGGTGGTTTTGATGAAGAAGATGATCGAGATTCAATTGTTGGCAATAGGAGATATGGTGGGCGATTTAAAGAAGTTAGGAATCAAGAAGATAATAACTTGGGTAGTATTAAGATGAAGATTCCGTTGTTTCAAGGCAAAAATGATCTCAAAGCTTACCTTGAGTAGGAGAAGAAGATAGAATTAGTATTTGATTGTCACAATTATTCCGAGCTTAAAAAGGTAAAACTTGCAGCCATTGAATTTTTTGATTATGCGATTATTTGGTGGGATTAACTAGTTTAAAATATGAGGAGAAATAGAGAGCGTCCAATAGAGACGTGAGAGGAAATGAAAACCGTGATGAGGAAATGGTTTGTTCCAAGTCATTACTATCATGAGTTGTACCAAAAATTGCAAAGTCTTAGACAAAGTAATTGAAGTGTGGAGTATTATTATAAGGACATGAAAATCACTATGATTGGAGTGAATGTATAGGAGGACCGAGAGACTACTATGGCTAGATTCTTGGTTGGTTTGAACTGAGAAATTGCTAATTCAGTGGAATTGCAACGTTATGTGGAGTTGGAAGATATGGTGCACATGACTATCAAAATGGAAAATCAACTCAAGAGGAGAGGCAACAATACATGGCAAAACCCTAGCTTAGAATCATCACGGAGACCAAATTTTGTGAAGAAAGAGAAGAAGCAAGCCATTGTCAAGCCCAAAATTGAGCAAAAACAAGAAGCGATCAACCATGGAAATCAAGGTAAATTCAATTCTTCCACCAATTAGAATCGTGTTAAACGCCAAGGCAGGGGTCACATAGTGAGCCAATGTAAAAAAAAAAAGAGTTATGATATTGTGAGATAATGATGAGATTGAATTCGAAGACTAAGATGACGCCAAATCTATGCCACCATTGGAGGATGTGGATGATGAGGAATACACTACCCAAGGTGAATTGTTGGTTGCGAGGAGAGCTCTAAGTTTCAGGTGAAAGAAAACAACAATGTGCAAGGAGAAAACATCTTTCATACTAGATGCCATGTGAAAAACAAGGTATGCAGTGTGATTATTAATGGAGATAGTTGTACTAACGTTGCTAGCACTACAATGGTGGGGAAATTAAGGCTGACAACAATTAAACATCCCCGACCTTACAAGTTGTAATGAATCAATGATAGTGGTAAGGTGAAGGTTACTAAACAGGTGTTAGTATCTTTTTGCATCGGAAAATATGAAAATGAAGTTTTGTGTGATGTAGTTTTGATGCAAGATGTACACTTGTTACTGGGCCAACCATGACAATTTGATCGACATGTTAAGAACGATGGTTTCACCAACAAATACTTGTTTGTGCTTAATCAAAGGACAATCACTTTAGTCCCTTTGTCACCAAAGCAGGTCTATAAAGATCAAGTGAGGTTACAAAAAGATAGTGAGAAAAATAAAACAAGTGAAAAACAGAAAATAAAAAAAAAAAAAGTCAAGAAAAATGAAAGAGAAAACAAGAGGGCAAATTCGACCATTGAGAGAAAAGTAAAGAGAAAAACAAATTCCATGCAAAAGTGATTGAAATAAAAAGAGTAATGTTTTTAAATCAGCCAATGATTGTATTTTTGTACAAAGAGACGTATTTAAACACTAACAAACTTAACGCTTCTTTGCCTAGTTCAGTTGTTTCTCTTTTGTAGGAGTTTGATGATGTCTTTCCTGAGCTGGTTCCACATGGTTTACCTCATATTCAAGGTATTGAACATCAAATTGATTTCATGCTCGATGCTTCCATTCCAAATTGACCAGCTTATCAAAGCAATCTCGAGGAGACAAAGGAACTACAAAGGCAGGTTAGTGAATTGATGGAAAAGAGGTACGTACGGGAAAGTATGAGTCTGTGCATTGTGCTGATGATTTTGGTTCCTAAGAAGGATGAGACGTGGAGAATATGCTTTGATTGCCAAGAAGTCAACAATATAACGGTAAAGTATGATCATCCTATTCCTCACTTAGATGATATGTTAGATGAACTACATGGTGCTTGTGTATTGATTGCTACTCAAAAAATGCTCTTTTATAGCTTCTTATAAACTCTTTTAAACACTTTTGAGTAGTATTTATTACCTTTTAACTCAATTGACACATTAAAGACCCTTGCAAGTGTTACTAATCAGTTTTTGGCAAGTTTTGATGTTTTTGATAGCTTTTTGGTCATTAAAACAAGCCAAGAATGAGGGAGAACTTGGTATAATCCATGGCAAATCAAGATTGAAGCTAAATTACATGAAGAATCCAAGTTTTGGAGAGCTTCAAAGCCTTTGCCAAATCAATCAAGTGTGCAAGGAAGAGAATCAGAGGAAGAATCTAACACTGAAGAATTTCGCAACCACTTGCGAAATTCTCGTAAGATAGAAGAAAATTTCGCAGCCATCTTTCATCACTTGCGAAATTTTCGCATCTCCTTTTCATCACTTGCAAAATTTTCGCATCTCCTTTCCCTCTTGCGAAATTTTTGCAGCTCCATATCTCAATTGCGAAATCTTCAGATATTTTGCACCGACTCTATTAGATTTTTATCTCAAGATATTTTGTGTAATTATCTATTCTCTCCTTGTAATCAGCTGAAGATCTTTTTAGATATTTAGGATATCTAATTGAGGGGTTGAAAATATCTCTCTTTATATATCTTAAGATATCTCTTTTTGTAATATCTATCTCAGAATCTCGGAAGACATTCTTGGGGGATCACTTGTACATTTTTAGTAAGAAATATACAGAGCTTTGCTCTACCTTACCTACTCACTTTGATTGTATTTTTCTTTCTAGCCAAACAACCTCTAAAGATGTTTTCTTAGAGGATGAGTGGCTAGACTTTTTGTTTCTTTGACAGAAGGAAGCTAGGTAAGGGACCCGAATAAAAAAATGGAAGTTTTCCTTGTTTCAGTTTTTAATGAAGAGAAGGCTGTGACTCATTAATGTTTTTTATCTTTTTAGTTAACTTAAAATCCCTTATAATCACCTGGGCCAACACTTGGTAAGCTTTTGGACTCAATCCATAGAGATTCATTAGTTATCTCTTGTGAGCCTCTGGGAGGTGGTTTAAAGGTAGGATTGCTTAGAATAGCCAACACTTGGTAAGCTTTTGGACTCCCTGGAGACATCCATTAGTTATCTCCTATGAGCTTTTGAAGGGTAATCCAAGGTTAAGGATCACCTTGAATGGCAAATGCTAGGTGAGAGGTATGATCCATTGCAAGATGTATTAGTGAGAGGGATTTAGCATTGAAACCATTAATGGGAAGCAACTGTAACACACCGGTTGGGAGGATAACTATAGGTTAAATCTCCAATGTGAGGAAAAGATCCGGAATCTCCCATTTTGTATAAGGAACCTGAACCTAGTGACCTGAAAATCCAAGAAACCTCTTCTTTGTAATTAAACTCAGTTACTATTTTTAGTTAGCTTAAAACCAACCTTTTTCAACCAAAGATTATGTTTTCTTATAAAGCTAACTTATAAAAGAAAAACCACCATTTCAATGTTGTAACTAATATCATGTGTGAAATGAAAACCCATCCCAGTGAACGATCCTAGAACCACTATGCTACCCTAGTATATGGTGAATTAGGTTTATAAATTTTATTGATAACTCCCGTCTGAGGACTAAATAAAAGGTACACCAATTGGGGATGAATCATGTATTTTTTAAGATTGATCTAAAGAGTGGGTATCATCAAATAAGAATGAAAGAGGGCGATGAATGGAAAACTGCTTTTAAAACAAAATATGGTTTATATTAGTGTTTAGTTATGCCATTTGGATTAACTAATGCACTGAGTATTAATGAACCATGTCTTGTGTGCTTTCATGGGTAGATTTGTTGTTATTTATTTTGATGATATTCTCATTTATAGCAAAAACTAGGATGATCATATTGTGCACTTAAATTCAGTTTTGGATGTACTTAGAAAAGAGAAGTTATTTGATAACTTGAATAAATGTACCTTTTGCACCGATAAGCTTGTGTTTCTTAGTTTTGTTGTGAGTACATAAGGAATACAGGTTGATGAAGAGAAGATCCACGCAATTCAAGAATGGTCGAGTCCCACGAGTGTAGGTCATGTTTGTAGTTTTCATGGACTCACTAGTTTTTATAGGAGGTTTTTGAAAGACTTTAACATCATCACCTCACCGCTTACTGAAGTCATCAAGAAGGACGTTGGATTCAAATAGGGAGATGAACAAGAGAAGGCGTTCTAATTGATCAAGGAAAAATTAGCTCATGCTCATTTACTTACTTTGCCTGATTTTACTAAAACGTTTGAAATTGAATATGATGCTTCAAGTATGGGTATAAGCATAGTTTTTATGCAAGGAAGAAGACCAATTGCATATTTGAACGAGAAGTTAAGCGGGGGAGTCTTAAACTACCCTACTTATGATAAAGAATTGTATGCATTGGTTTGAGCATTGGAAACATCATAGCAGTACCTTTGGCTTAAGGAGTTCGTGATTCACACCAATCATGAGTCCTTAAAGCATTTAAAAGGCCAACACAAATTGAATAGGAGACATGAACGATGGGTGGAATTCGTTAGGACATTTCTATATGTCATCCGATACAAGCAAGGTAAGAAAAAACATCGTTGTCAATGCACTTTCTCGAAGGTACATATTAATTTCTACTCTTGATGCAAAATTAATTGGTTTTGAGAACATTAAAGAATTGTATCCTTTAGACCATAATTTTTGTGAGGAGTTTCAGGCCTGTGAGAAAAACGTAGTGGGTAAGTTTTTTAGGCATGAGGGTTTCTTGTTTCGGGAAAATAAATTGTGTGTGCTGAATTGCTCTTTGCGTGATTTTTTAGTAAGGGAATCCCATGTTGGAGGGTTAATGGGACACTTTGGAGTTGCTAAGACCTTAGCAATTTTGAAAGAACACTTCTACATGTAGGTAAGCAAAATCCCGAGTGCAACCCCATGGTTCATACATGCCACTGCCTATTCCTAGTGAGCCTTCGATTGATATTTCGATGGACTTTGAGTTAGGCTTGCCTAGGTCTAAATGTGGTAGGGATTCAATTTTTGTGGTTGTGGATAGATTTTCCAAGATGAAAATTTCATTCCATGTCATAAAATTGATGATGCTTCACATGTTGCTGATTTGTTCTTTAGAGAAATTGTAAGATTACATGGTATGCCTAGAACAATAGTTTCAAATAGAGATGCTAAGTTCTTGTGTTACTTTTGGAAGACTTTGTGGTGTAAGTTAGGAACTAAGTTGTTATTTTTTACTACTTGCCACCCACAAACTGATGGTCAAACCGAAGTAGTGAATAGGACTTTGTCTACTTTGTTGATGGCTATTTTTAAAAAGAATATAAAAACTTGAGAAGAGTGTTTATCACACGTTGAGTTTGCTTATAATCGTACTATTCATTCTACTACTAAGTTTTCACCATATGAAATTGTTTATGGTTTTAATCATTTAATTCCATTGGATTTAACGCCATTATCTTTGTCTGAATGTGCTAACTTGGAAAGAAAAAAAACTGAATTTGTTAAGTAGATACATGAGAAAGTAAGACTCAACATTGAGAGGAGGATGAAGCACTATGCAAAACAAGCTAATAAAGGGCGCCAACAACTGATTTTTGAACACCAAGATTGGGTTTGGTTGCATACGCAAAAGAAAGATTTTCAGCACAAAGGCAATCTAAGTTGCTTCCGAGAGGAGATGAACCTTTTCAAGTCCTTGAGCATATCAATGACAATGCATATAAGTTGAATTTTCCAGGTGAGCACAATGTTAGTACCATTTTCAATGTTACTAATTTAAGTCTTTTTTTATGTAGGTGGTGATTTGAGGACAAATCCTTTCCAAGAGGAGGGGAATGAGGGCATGACTAACAAATGGAACGCAACTCCTATTCAAGTTCTAGTTGGTCCAGTTACAAGGGCTCGAGCTAAAAAGTTCAAGGAAACTCTCAATGGATTGATTCAAAATATTTGGGCTAAGATGAATTCATGGAGGCCCAAGAAAGATGTTTCACGTGTTCCACAAGGTTCGATTTCCATGATTCAAGCTTTTAAATAATGTAAAAGAATCCCTTAAAGAGAATAACTCACAAATTGTGTGGATTAAGTGGAGTTTTCTAAATTGGTGATTACCTAATTCTGATTCATCAAGAAGAATGACTGACTCAATTTAAAGCAATCTTTTTAAGATAGCTAAATTACCTTTCTTATTTATTATTATATTTTGTTGTTGAGTTGTATGGTTTGCATGCCAATTTAGATATTGTCTTTATTAGCCTTTTAATTTTTGAATTGTATGGGGAAGGAAGCAATTCGAAATTCCCTTGTTTCCTTTTATTTTTGGGTAGGCATGATTTTAGGAAATATTGGATCCGATTTTCAGAATTCAACTTAGGATATTTTAGTTTCCTTTTTCTAGCTATCTGTGGATCCTAGGCAGCATATTTGGGGATTTTCTAGCTGCCAAATTCGTGGGCCTCTTTGCACTTAAATAACCATTAGCTTATTGAAAAACAATCAAGATCTCATTCATAATTTTGTGAGAGAGAATTCTCTTTGGTTCTTTTAGAACTCTTTGAACTTATCGAAAGATGTTTCGTGGCATTCTCCTTCGACTTATCAATTAATCCTTTCATAATTGATTGTGGCATCTTCATTATTCTAAGGTTCTTGCTTCCATATAAGCAACGGGTCAAGGTTTCATATAAATATGTTTCTAGATGATCTTGGAGTCATTCTTGATCCACAAGTTTCTCAGTTTCTTGGTGTAGATCATATCAAAATGTTTCAATCATAATTAATAATATAACCTTAATACTACCTCAAGCCTATCTTGTCTTTACTATAAGTTTATATCTTTTCATTTTAGATTTAAATTTTGTACATTCTTTATAAGGAGGAATAACAATACAAAATAACCAAGTTAGCTTTCATCCTAAAACTACAACAATTGTTTATACAAATATAGAAAATGCATCAAATAGATCTTATAATGTAACCTCTCATCAAATTAACAAAGTAGAAGAGCAAAAGGATAGTGTGATAAATGAGTATTTAGAACAATTAAGGAACACAAGTAAGTAAAAAAACCTTATATTAGAAGCAAAAAAAAAAAAAAAAAAAGAATTATAAGAGAAAACCCACAAAAATATTGGAATAGGAATAAGACAACTAGTAAAATACCAATTAACAACCCAGATTTAACAATAAAAACGACAGATATAGCATGTAACCTTGGAGATGCAAAGGAATTTAAAACTCAAATAGAAGAACTATTGCAAAATAACATCATTAGGTCAAGCTTTAGTGGCCATAGATCCTTAACCCTTTTAGTTAGAAACCATAATGAAGAAAAAAGAGGTAAAGCTAGGATGTTTATTAATTATAAAAGCTTAAATGATAATACATATGATAATGCCTATATGATTCCAAATAAATATTCTTTAATTAATTCTAGTCAAGAATGTAAATATTTTTCTCAACTAGATTGTAAAAGTGGATTTTGGCAAATTAGATTAGAAAAAGAAAGCAAACCATGGACAATATTTTCATGTCCTTATGGATTATATGAATGGAATGTAATGCCATTTGGACTAAAAAAAAGGCTCCACAAATATTTCAACGAATGATGGATAATATTTTTAGTAAATATTCTTTTGTTCTTGTATATATTGATGATATTCTTGTTTTTTCATATACCTTTCAGGACATATAAAGCATTTAGAATTTATTTTTGAAGAATTAATTAGTCATAGGTTAATAATAAGCAAAAAAAAAAAACTGAAGTTATTCAAAACACAAATAAAGTTTTTAGGAATAGAATTAGAAATGGACAAATAAAACTTCAAAACCATATAGTTTAAAAAATAAACAATTTTCCTAATAAATTAGAGATCTAAAAACCCTTCAAAGTTTTTAGTATTTTTAAACTATGCTAGACCGTATATTGAAAACCTTAGTAGATTAGCTGGACCCCTTTATAGTAAAACTAAAAATATCAGACATAGATATTTTAACCAAGAAGATATTAAGATTGTACATAAAATAAAGGGACTTGTAAAGCATCTTCCAACCTTATATTTATCCTTAGAAAGTGAATATAAAATAGTTCAAACTGATGCTAGCCAAATAGGATGGGGATGTATACTTTTAGCAATTACTAACAATGGAGAAGAAAAACTTTGTAGATATTGTAGTGAAACTTTTAATGATTATCAAAAGAATCTTAGTTCTACAAACGTAGAAATAGAAGCAATAATTTTAGTCTTAGAAAAATTTCAATTATTTTTAAACCAAGAACAATTTACTTTAAGAACTAACTGTGAGAATATTAAAAAATTCTCTTGTCCACAAAAAGATGTATAAAGTGTCAAAACTCTCTAATTGGTTTTAAACCTAAATTTGAACATATTAATGGGAAATATATTAGTAGATTTGTTAAGTAGACAAATAATTGTTAATAATGTTAATGATACCAATGATTGATTTTATTTTACCAGAACATGGCTCAAAGAAAACCAACTAAAGCTAGAACCTTTCAATATGGAACTATATGTTTGAACGAAGTATTAAATCCAAATTTAAGGTTTAATTCTTTATATTCTCAAAACCTTTTTGAAGAACATGAGGTTATTGTAGATAATTTTTGGTCTTTAAAACCACAAAGCTTTCCCAACCAAAATTTAGAAAATGCTTATGGCAAAACTATGTTAGCTTTAGCTCAACATGTACAAAATCTTCAAAATCAATTTATTGCCTTAAAAACCCAAAAATTTTAAAACCTCAAAATCCAAGAAAATCAGGAAAAATTGATAAAAGATTTGAAAGCCAATACAATGTCAACAAGTCAAACTAGTTTTTGGAATGCTTAATTTAATTAGAAAATCAACTCTTCTTTCTAAACAATATGAAAAACTTCTTATTAAAAACCTAATTGGGGTTGAAAACTACTCTTTAGTTAAAACTTTCTTTCTGCAAACCCAATATAACAGAGTGTTTAAAATTCAAGAACTCTTATACAAACATTTTAAAACCAAAAACGCTAGAATAAAAATAGGGTATGTAGCATACCATGACCTTTATTTTTCTTTGTTATATATTTAACTTATGTAAATATGTCTATTGTAAAAATATTGTACCATGTTTTTATTCCAATATTTTTTGTTTTAAAATATAAAAAAGAAGAACTCATGATCATGATATGCTACATACCCTGTTTTTATTCCAATATTTTTTGTTTTAAAATGTTTATACAAAAGTTCCTGATTTTTAAACACTTTGTCATATTGAGTTTGCAAAAATAAATTTTTAACTAAAAAGTAATTATCAGCTTCAATTATATTTTTAACAAGTTTTTCATATTGTTAAGAAATAAGAGTTGATTTCTTAATTAAATTAAGCATTTCAGGTTGACTACCATGACTGGTTTGGCTAGTTGATGCTATGTTGGTTTTCAAATCTTTTATCAATTTTTCTTAGTTTTGAAATTTTGGGTTTCTAAGGCAATAAGTTGATTTTGAAGATATTGTAAATATTGGGATAAAGCTGACACGGTGTTTCCATAGGCATACTCTAGATTTTGGTTAAGAAAAAATTGTGGTTTTAAAGACAAAAAATTATCTACAATAACCTTATGTTATTCAAAAAGGTTTTGAGAATATAAAAAGTTAAACCTCAAATTTGGATTTAAAACTTCATTCAAACATATGGTTTCATATTGAAAGGTTCTGACTTTAGTTAGTTTCCTTTGAGTCATGTTCCTATAAAATAAAATCTACCATTAACATCATTAACAATTATATATCTACTTAACCAATTTGTAATACATTTTCCTTTACCTTAATATGCTCAAATTTAGGTTTAAAACCAATTAGAGAGTTTTGAAACTTTATCCATATTTTTGTAGACAATTTTGAAGAGTTTTTATTTTCAAAGAATTTTTTAATGTTTTCACAGTTGGTTCTTAAGGTAAACTGTTCTTGGTTTAAAGATAATTGAATTTTTTTTTAGACTAAAATTATTGCCTCTATTTCTAAGTTTATAGAACTAAGGTTCTTTTGGTAGTCGTTGAAAGTTCCACTACAATATCTACAAAGTTTTTTTTTCTGCAATGTTAGTTATTGCTAAAAGTGTACCTTCCCATTCTATTTGACTAGCATCAATTTGGTCTATTTTGTATTCACTTTCTAAAGGTAAATGTAAGGTTGCAAAATGTTTTACAATCTTCTTTATTTTTTGTACAAGTTTAATATCTTCTTGGTTAAAATATTTTTGGCTTGTACTTTTAGTTTTACTATAAGGGAGTGCTTGGTACGCGAGAATAGGGAGTGGGAATAGACATCTCATTCCTTTTCTCCTTCATTCTCATGTTTGGATAAATTTTAAGAAGGCATAAATGGAATAAAAATGATTCCAACAGAAATCAAATCCTACTTATAAGTCATATTTGAATTCATCAAAAGTAAGTGGTATTCTGATTCATTGAACTCATTAGATAATATAAAATAACCTGAACTTATCATTTTACTCTTGGATTTCATTCTTCGAGCTTGATGTCTTTATCTTCTCTACAAAGCTAGAGACCCATTCATCAGTCACTTCTCTACAATAGGTGATTATCCCAAACCGAATCAATCTAACCTCTACAACATTTAGAAAAAAAATTAAATTTCTAATTTTTAGGGTTTTGGATGTTTATTTTGATTGCTGGATCCAGGATTCGTCATTGTTCTCTGCAATTAGGTTCCAACAACTTCCTTCTACATCTCCTATTAGGTTTACCTTATTCTTTCTTTTTTCTTCTACTCATTTCTTTGTCTTTATTTTTCTCTATAAATCGAATGTTATTTATTTATTTATTTATTTTTTATTGATTTGTGTTTGGAATCTTGAGGGGGTTTTTTTTTTTTTTTTACAAACTTAAGGGGTGTTAGGTACAATCGTGTTTGCTTGAACCATCAATTTTTTTTTCCTTTGATTTTTCTTACTCCATTCTTTGCTTTGGTTTTGTAAATCGTAGAGCATCTTTGATCCAATGGATCACCAAGTGTTTGATTTGGGAATTTGGGTGTGTGGGAGTTTTGGTGGATTTTGTGGGTGTGTTGTGTGAATTTTTTTAGGCTTCATCCTTGTTATTTTAGGTCATTTCAAACAATTGTGTTCTTCAGTTATGAACATGTCCATGTTGGCTTCCTAGCTGTGTTGGATTTAAAGTGATTGTTATTTTGATTAGGTTCCTAAATTCTTATTTTCTCAACCTGATGATCATTTGAAGTTATTCTATGAAATGACTTCTACAAGCAGCTTCGCTAAGATGTTGGGGTAACGAATTACAATTTAGGATTCTGGTTTCTATTGCTCTTATGCAGAGGTTATCTTACCCATTATATATATAAAACGAACATTTTTTTCTTTTTTTTTTTTTTTGTATTTTGAGGGGAAAAAAAGATGTATATATTAAGCATTTGAATGCTTTGGAGTTGGGAAGATATTGGAACTAATTGAAGACTTGGTAATGAAGTGAAAAGATTAAAATATGTAAAGGAAAATGAGTATTGTTGAATTGTTCGGGTTTATTCTAGAAATTTTCTAATAACTTTGGATTTATTTGTAAAGTATAGAAGAATCCTAGAAGGATTTTGTGAAGTGTGCATGCTTACGGTGATAAACTTTAGTTTTGGGATATGTTTGGTTTTCTGAAGAATCAGGAGGCTGGGGAGGTTGGTGATCTCGAGTTGATTAAAAAGCATAATGAATTTAGTCCTAGATTCATCATAGGATTTTAAGGATTGGGAGTTGGTGGTATTGAGTAGTTGGAGATTATTCAGGGTCTTTAGAGGCAGGAAGGGAAGAGGAGATGAAATTTGATGCACAATGTTGAGGGGATTTTGTATAAAGTCTCATTGTTGGGCTTTTATACATAGAGTAAATAGAAAATCATGTAATTAGGTGACAAAAAAATAAAAATAAAATAAGTAGACCGACCTTTAATCAATGCTTTCTATAAACCCATCCTACCTACAAAGTCAAGAATTGATAGTTTCCATGCTGAAGGGCAGTTGTAAACCATATAACATGAGACTCTAACAAAATATCTTTTAGCTTGGAAATATAGAGTTTCTACCTCTTCAAGAACTCTTTGATTTTTTTTTTTATTTGGTCCAAAAAACTGCCTCTCCAAGACTCCTAAGTATTCTTAATAGAATAAAGCTTAACTTGAGGAATTCTTAATATGGAAAAATAATAAAGCTTATTATTACTCTATTTTGGATCACTGCTACATCAGACTTTTGTTATTGTGCAGTTTAGTTTACTTTTTCTCGGGTCCTGAATAATATTTTGAATACTCTGATTCAAATATCTAAGTGAATTTTATCTTCAAGTTGCCTCAGAAGTTCCAATAACTAAAAAAATTGAATTTGATATATATGTTGGATGGATTCTAAAATTGATGCAATAATGTATTTTATCTTTGCAAAAGTAATAAAGTTTTGGATTTTGATGACATTTATATATATGTTGTACTTGAATTTGATATTTGATTCTTCTAATTAAGAGATAAAAATAAATAAATACCATGTGGTCAATATGTTGAATGAAGCAATGTCTAGGGTAGGCTTCTTTGACTTCTAAATTAATTTTTGGATTTAACAGCCAAAGAATTTGAATAGTGTTTGACTTTGGGCCCATGAAAGAATATGGGTTTTAACATTCAAGAATTTATAAGCATGCATTCACATTTGATCTATCCTACAATTAAACCCAATAGACTCCATCAGCTTATAGTTAATTTTAACATAATTTAAATAACCATTAAAAATTATGTTTATACAGATACAAACATATACAAATGTTATGTATAAACTTTATGACTACTAGAACTTTGATAGTCATATTATTGAACTTCAGAAAAGGTATGCAAACTAGTATTAGTTTGGTACAAATGAATTTGCATATATTATTTTTTCTTTGCTTATAGAAAATTAATAATGAGGTCAAACATAGAATATTTAATCTTTTTTGTTCCTATTAAAAACACAGAATGTTTTTTTTTCTCCTTTATGATTAGGACTCTTGCATAACCATGGACCTCATTGAGATGGAAATGAGAGAACAACTTACCTTGATTCTACATGTTATAGTGAACATACTTAATATGTTTATTGCACTTTGTATTACTACAAGGAAACCTTATCATAGGTGAACATTGATGGAAAAACTTACAAATAGAGTATTTTTGCAAGTTGAAAATCTTAATCGATTGATTTATGGAAGTGATATAGCATGTATGGAGAAACTTAGGATGGATAGATATACTTTCACCACATTATGTTCTATGCTTCGTATTATTGGTAAACTAAAGGATTCAAAATATGTTGATGTAGAAGAAGTAGTTGCATTATTCTTGCATATTTGTACACATCATGTAAAGAATCAAGTTATAAAATTTCTATTCTTAAGGTTTGGAGAAACTGTTAGTAGACATTTCAATGCAGTATTGAATGCAATCATTTGCCTACAAGGAGTATTACTTGAAAAACCAGAACTAGTCTCTAAGAACTCCACATATGAGAGATGGAAATGGTTTAATGTGTATAAATTATAAATTTACTTTATATAGGTTTAATTAATTCATATTATAGCAATACTAATACTTTATTTAAATAGAATTGTCTAAGAGCTTTAGATGGAACTTACATTCGAGTGAATGTACTTGAGGGAGACAAGCCTAGATATCGAACAAGGAAGAATGAAATTGCAACAAATGTCTTAGGAGTTTGTTCTCAAGACATGTTGTTTTTTTATGTATTGCCATGTTGGGAGGAATCGGCCTTTGATTCTTGAGTGCTTTGAGATTCAATTAGTAGGAGAAATGGACTAATAGTTCCACATGATAAATGTGCTTTTTTTTTTAGAAACTATTGATTTCTTTTTAATATGTGATATATTTTTTAAAATATTTTTTGGAATATTCATTTTAGGTTATTGCTAACTTGTTCATGCTAGCTATACAAATGGAAAGGGATTTCTTACCCCATATAGAGGGCAAAGACATGATAGGGACATGTGCCAACAACCCATGAAGAGTTTTTCAACATGAAGCATTCTGCAGTAAGAAATGTTATTGAGAGATGTATTGGTTTGCTTAAACTACGTTGCATTATACTTAGGAGCCCTTGTTTCTATCCAATAAAGACACAATGTAAAATCAATCTTGCTTGTTGTCTTCTTCATAATCTCATAAAAAGAAAGATGCATGTGGACCCATTGGAACAATAGTTGGATGTGCAAGACCACCAAGTTGTAGGTGAACTAATAATTATAATTGAACCATAAGATCAATGGAGTGCTGATTCGTGCCCAGTTGGGTATTTTAATAAAAAATGTTTATAAATCCTATGACCTTATACTAGCGTAGCAAAGCTACTATAGTACAGCAGCTCTAGGGTCAAACTCTGGGATGGGTTTTCACTCTACCAGTGATAGACTCAAGATTAGAAATTGAATCTGATGATTTCCTTTGTCAAAAACTTAAAGTTTAAAAGAAAATAAAATTTGTTTTGAAAGTGGTGGTTGAAACTAAACTAACATAGAACTAGGTAAAAATGGAAGAAAGAAAGTCTCCCGGAGCTAAAGATTGCTAGGATCAAGTTCAGAATGCAAAGTGGGAAATTCCGGAATTTTCTCCTCGTATTGGGGACAACAACATAAAGGATGGTTGTTTCCCGAACCGGTATAGGTTTAACAATGAAGATTTAATCCATAAAAAGTCAATAGAAATGGTAGTCAAGTTCCATTAATGGCTTTAGACACTATGGGTCTTCACCTTGAGCCACTTTCTAATGGCTCGTACATGATAACTAATGGTCTTAAGTGGATCTAGCAATAAGTATCCACATAGATCTAAAAGCTTATCATGTATTGGTCATTCAAAGTGATTCTAAGGGATTTAAAGTAAAACTTTAGATTTAAAAGCCATTTATGAACTCCAACTACCTGTATTTAAAGCACGAGAGTTTTCCACTTTGCATCTGGACTTTTCACCTAGCTTCCTTCACTCCAAGAAACCAAAGGTTTAGCCTCTCATCCTCTGGGAAAACATCCTCAGAGGTTGTTTGGCTTCCAAGAAAAAGAAAATAGAATAAAAATAATGAGAAGGTAAAAGCAGAGCAGAGCTCTGTATTTTTCTTCCTTTGAAAATTATACAAAAGTTGCGTCGTCTCGAGAACAGGCTCCCGAGAGATATTTATATGAAAATTACAATAATAATATCTACAAGGTTATTCAACCTTTTTCCAAACTTAATAACTAAGGAATCCTATAATTGGTGGGCTACAAGGAGAGTTTGGGGATTTAGACATCAAATATCTAAAACAAAATATCTAAAACAAAATAGCTAAAGAAAAATATCTAAAGATAAATATCTAAAGATGTCGGTCGCACATATTGGGAAGCTTCAGGAGAACACCGCGGTACTGTGCAAAATTGGCTGCGAAATTCTCCGGGTAAGCGCTGTCGGTGGATCCGGATATGTCTGATCGTGGAAGTTGAAACGCCCTCTTCTCCCATCCGGCTCCTGAATTCCGGATGCAATACATCCGGGTGGAATGGTGGCAGCAGATTTCCGGATGTAATACATCCGGGTGGAAGCGACGGCAGCCGGATGTAAAGTGGCGGCGACAGCCGGGTGTAAAGTGGTGGCAGCCGGATAGAATGGCGCGGCAGCCGGATGGAATTCCTTCTCGGGTGGAATGTGCAGGATCCCATACTCCTTGTATTCTGGATTTGCTTAAGGATTCCAAAGAACTCTCCTCAATCTCGGATTGCTTTGGTGATCAAAAAGCTATCAAAACACCAAAACTTAACACAATTTGATTAGAATTGATTGCAAGGGTCCTTAATATGTTAATTGGGTTAAAAGGTGATAACTACTACTCAAAAGTATTTAAAAGAGTTAATTACAAGTTATGAAATAGTACTTTTTGAGTAGTAATCAAGTGCTTGGTGAATAAATTTAGCAATTCAAATATTTAATGAATGGAGGACATTACAATATATTGTTTATTTTAGGAGAAAAAATATTTTTGATGTTGTAGACTTATCATTTGCAAATTCTGAATGACTTGTATGGATTATTATATGATGAACTAGTTTGAACTGAATTTGAAAATGTTTTTCTATTGTTAAATTTGAGATATAGTTAGACATATGTTTATTATAATTGTCTTCATATTATATTTGTTCTTAAAATATAGTTATATAATTTGATATGTTTGAAACATAGGATGGATTCTACATCAAGTGGTCAAATAAGGGGGAATGGAAGTAACAAACAAGTGTGGACTCCTAGTGAGGATGAAAGATTGGTTGAGTGTCTTGTTGAGTTGTGTGTTTCAAGGAAGGTAAAGTGTGCTGATGGGTTTAAATTAGGAGCATTTTCACAAGTGGAGAATACGTTAGAGGAAAAGCTTCCAAATAGTGGACTTAAAGCAAGTCCACATATTGAATTGTGTGTGGAGACTTTAAAAAAACAATCCAATGCCATAATGGATATGCTAACCCATGGTAGCAAGTTTTCTTGGGACAATGAAAAGAAAATGGTTTTATGTGATCAAGATGTATTTGAAGGTTGGGTCAAGGTAAATATATTTACAATACTTCTTATCTTGTATTTTTATTCTACAACATCTTGTTAATTTATTTCATACATTGGTATATTCTTTTGCTTCCAATATATTATGTATTTTATATGTTGTAATATCAATTACATTTTAATGCATAATATATTCTTTCTCTTTGGGTATCTACCATTGATGCTTTTCGGAAAATAATTAGGAGCTATAGTTGGGAGTGATCATAAAAATTCAAGTAGACCCTATTATATAATTAATTTCATCAAAGGAAAGAAATGATACATATTCTTGATCATTTATCCTGTCTTCAAACCAATATGGCATGAGATTAATATTTCTTTAAGTTAGTAACTTTTATGTTAAAGATGCTAATTATTTTTTGTATATTTTATAAGGGCATAAAGATGTTAATGGTTTGAGACTCAAACCATTTCCACATTTTGATGATCTAAGTCTTGTTTTTGGTAAAGATCATGCTAATGGAAAAAGAACAATGTTAATTGCTGATATTTGGAGGAGTTAGATCAAGATGAAGAAAGCAATGACATTGGAATTGATGACTTAGAAGTCGAAGTTGATGCCTCTCGTACTCATACAGTTGCATTTACTCCAAATGGAATAGAATGTTCATCACTATTCGTAAGAAAAGAGCAAAGAATGATGACACGACTTTAATTAATGTGATAACAATAACATGCAATGCATTAGAGAGCCTTGTTACTAACTTCAACCAAAAAATGGAAAGAGAAAACATAGTGGTTGGTGAATTGGAGAAACTTCCTAATCTTTGTAGGTTGGACATATTGAAGTTACGTCAAACTATTATGAATAACCTGATGAAAGTCAAACTTTTGTTCAATTTAGATGAAGATATCAAGGTTGAATAGGTGAAAAAACTTCTTCAAACCCCATGAATTTCCATGTTGCATCCTTGTTGATTTATTGTCTTTAGGTTGGATTGATAGAAATTTTAGGTTGAATATTTTGTTTCATCAATTTCCTATGAACTTTTTATTGATTTGTTGGTTTAATTTTGGAGGATGTACTAGTTGTGGGCTTTAGTAGATATGGTACTTATATTGAGAACTAAAATGAAGTTTGTGTTTTTTTCTTTCCTCTTTTACAAATAAGAAATAAGTATTTGGTAGCTTTGACAATTTATATGTTCTTATTTTTTTTTCTTTTTATTAATTTTTTTTATTTTTGGTAAAATATAATTCTATAGCCTTTTTTGCATGACAAATTATTTAAAATTTTGATAAAAGAAAAACTAAATATTTAAAAATTTTAAGGTTATGGATTTTATTGGATATGATACCTGTTGAAAATTAGAATGAAGTTTGAATTCTTTTATTTCCTCTTTTGAAAATAACAAAAAACATTTGCTAGCTTTGAGAATTTAAATATTATAATAAATATATTTTATAGCTACTTAAGCATGAAAAATTATTCAAATTTTTAATAAAAATAATAATTGAATATTTGTATATTAGGGTTATATGATTTTTTATTGTTAATTTTTTATTTATTCAATGTATATATTTTTTGTCTTATTGTTTAATAACAAAAAAGGTCTCAAAATTTATTTTTATTTAAAAAAAAAAATCATTTTAATCTATATGTAAGGATATTATTGCAAATTTATTTCTTTTTCTTTTCCATCATATTATTACCAAACATTAGAATGGAAACAAATAATCATTCCAATCTTGCATTCCTAAGTTCATCCAAACACTATAAATGGAATTATTGAATTCATTTCCATTCACTAAGAAATAGGAATGAAAATAAAATATCCATTCTCATTCCCTATTTCGACGTACCAAACACCCCCTAAAGGGGTTTAGCTAATCTATTAAGGTTTTTGAAATAAGGTCTAGCATAGTTTAATAATCCTAAAAAGCTTTGAAGGGTTTTTAAATCTTCTAGTTTATCTAGAAAATTATTTATTTTTTGCACTATATGGTCTTACACTTTTATTTGTCCATTTTCTAATTCTAATTCTAAAAATTCTATTTGGTTTTTGAATAATTCCAGTTCCTTTTTACTTACTATTAATCCATGACTAATTAATTCTTCAAAAATAAATTCTAAATACTTTATATGTTCCTAAAAAGTATGTGAAAAAACAAGAATACTATCAATAGATACAAGAACAAAAGAATATTTGCTAAAAATATTATCCATCATTCATTGAAATATCTATGGAGCATTTTTTAGTCCAAATGACATTACATTCTATTCATATAACCCACAAGGACATGAAAACGTTGTCCAAGGTTTGCTATCGTCATCTAATCTAATTTTCCAAAATCCACTTTTAATTCTAATTGAGAAAAATATTTACATCCTTGAATAAAATTAATTAAAGAATATTTGTTTGGTATTTTATAGGCATCATCATATGTATTGTCATTTAATCTTTTATAATTAATGGCCATCCTAGCTTTACCTTTTTTTTCTTCATTATGGTTTCTAACTAAAAAAACTAATGATCTATGAGGACTAAAGTTTGGTCTAATGAGGTTGTTTTGTAATAGTTCTTCTATTTATATTTTAAATTCTTTTGTATCTATAAAGTTACATGCTATATCTACTATTTTTATTGTTAAATATGGGTTCTTAATTAGTATTTTACAAGTTTTATTCCTACTCCAATATTTTTTAGGGTATTTTCCTATAATTCCCATTTTTTCTACTTGTGATATAAGGTTTTTTTAACTTGCTTGTATTCTTTAGTTGTTCTAAATAATCAATTATTATATTGTTTTTTTGTTCTTTTATTTTGTTAATTTGAAGAGAGGTTACATTATGAGATTTGTATTAACATGTTTTCTGTATTTGTATAAACAATTGTTGTAGTTTTAGAATGAAAGCTGCTAACTTGGTTATTTTGTATTGTTATGCCTCATAGTAAAGAATGTACAAAATTTAAGCCTAAAATAAAAGGATATAAACTTACAGTGGGTATAAGATAAGTTTGAGGTAGTACTAAGGTTATATTATTAATTATGATTGGTACATTTGAAATATACTTAGTTAATATTAGTTTTTCTTGGTTACATTGGACTAACTTTACTGGTTGGATTAATGTTTATTGGTCTTCTTGAGGTACTAAGGTTTCAAATAAAAGATTTTTGTTGGCTCCAGTATCTAACATTGCATCTACTTTTAATTCTATGGTTTCTAATTTAATTGTTGTTGGAAATATAATATATTTAACTTTATTTGTCATATTTACTTGTTATTTTGTCTATATGGTTGTGTCTACAAGATTTATTGGTTCTTTTATCTCCTAAGAGTTTGAATTGGTTTTCTTTTCTACTGAGTTTTTCTCTTTTATTACTTTTTGTAAATCTTTCCATATATTATAAAGGTTTATTTGACTTTCTAAGGGTTGCACGAGATTTTTTAGATTTAAAGGGATTTTCCTAGGTTGATTTTCTTTACTTTCAATAATCATACAAATTTCATCCCTTTCATTTTCACTATCATCTAGACTATATACACTTGAGTTATCGATTTCAAAATCTAATTCACTAATAAGTTCTTCTTCTTCACTATCTACTTGATATTCATTTATGAGGTTAATTTTTACTTAAGTTTTTCTACTTCGTTTATTTGGTGGTTTTTTTAAGTTCAGGACATTCAGGTCTTATATATGGTCTTCTTGTCCACACATAAAATTTACACTATTTTTTTCTTTCCTTGGTCATTATTCTTTTTATCCAAAAATTTTCAGGTTTTTTATACCTTGTTTGGAAATATCATTTCCTAGAAAAGGTTTTTGACTTCCTTCTTAAAAATCTTTTGTAGTTCTTGGGTCTTCTAAAGTTATATTCTCTACATCTTATATCTAGATTTTTTCCTATATGTAATTTTCTACAAAGTTGTTGATTTATGTCTTGTTTCTTTATTTGACTTCTTTCATCTATACGTATACACTCTCTTTCCAACCAATATTTTACAAATTCTATTCTAGCACTTATATAAAGAGATTTTGTGTATTCAGAGGTTGAGAATTCATTCTATAGTTTTAATTGTTCTAGCTTATGGAGATATATTGCAGGTTCATTTGTATCTTCCTAGGTTGTTACTAAAAAATATAGTTTTATTAAATTTATAAACACGTTTATGCTACTATTATTTCTAACTTCCTGAAAATAACTATTGTTTTCTTGTTCCATGTTTCTAAAATATTCTAACATGGTTCCTCTAAGGGTGCTTTTACAAAATTCATAAATTTCTTGTTGGTTTCAAAGGGTACTACTACACCAACTAAATTTAAGGATTGCTCCCAATTTTCTATGGTTTTCTTAAGATCTTATGTATTGTCATATCTAATATTGTTCCATATTCATATATTGGTTGCAAAGAACTAGAGGGTTTTGTTTTTGTTTTCCATTAAGGCTTCTTTGGTTTACTATACCTTACTATTTTGGTTTTCACATTTACAAATTCATTTTTATTTTCTTCTTTTATCATATTTACTAACTCATTTGGAGCTATTTATGTTTTTTCTTCAACTTTTGGTTGAATAGTAAATTGATCTATTGTTTCTATATCTATAAGCTTTTTTAATCAAATTGGTTTCCTAAAGTTATTCAATTATTTGTTCATCTGTATATTTTTACACATTATGTTTGCAAAATTTTCTCGATCCACTTGTTCTACTAATAATGATGGGCTGCTAAATTCTTCTAACATTATATTAACTAGTTCCAAATTCCTGTATAGATTTCCTACAGTTTATATGTTTAAAAAAATATCTTCCCATCTTTGTTTTCATATAAACTACTAGAGGTTGGATATTTTATTACTGGTTTATTTATTTGAGGTAATTCTCACTCTTGTCCTAATAAATAGTCTATTTTTACAGGTTTTGCTTGTATCATATTTATAGCTTTACTTCCAAAGGTTTTTACTATATCATCAAATTCCATCATACATTTCAAACTTAAAGTATTAGTAGTTTTTCTTATAAATCCTATAGCTACATTGAGGTTCTTACTTCCTAATTCCATATCATAACCTTTAGTATTTATAGTTATTTTTTATTTTATTTTATTTTATTTGTGAATTCCTTAAGATCTATACAAAATTGTGATATACAACCAATGAATGCATAATTTTGGTTCATATTAACTTTTGCACTAGTTAAAAGAGTTCTTCTTATTGTGTTATTTCTAGTATCTAAAAGGATAATATTTACAAGTGTCCCAATTTCTTTACGATGGAGTCCTATTATTCCTATTAAAATTATTCCTAAATGTATATATTTGTTAGTTTTATTTTTTAATAGTTTATGTTTTGTTTATGGAGAGACTAAATCTAAATATACACTATTTCCTATTGAACTTATGGTATATTTGTTTAAAAATCTAGCTATTTTAAAATTTTGAACTAGTTTTTTGTAAGGAGTTGCTTCCTCTACTACCCTTTTCAATTTTTGTTCTACAAATTCTTTTACATTTTCTTCTGGGTTTATAACTTCTACTATTTCCATGGTTTTATTGTTAAACTTTTTGGTTCGAAATGATTTATTTTTCGTTCTATCCTAATTATTGGTTTTTCTCCTAGACTAAAATTTTCAAATTGTTTTAAAAAGTTGTTTAGTTTTAGTTCTTTCGATTATCTTGCCTTTTTAACTATTTGTTCCAAAAGTTTATCTACTTTTTGGTTAACTTTTTCTAATATTTCCTTTAGATTTTGTTTCTCTAGTTCTTTTCTAACAAAATTTTCTTCTTTAACTAGTTGTTCTTTAATATAATCTAGGTTATTTCTTAACAAATTATGGTTTTTAAAGTCTTCTAGCTTCTTTTGTAAGCCCTAAAGTTGTATTAAAATTTGTTAAAGCCCTTGGTTGATTTTTTTTGAGTTTCTTCTACATAGTTTATATTATTTTTATTTTCTTCCTAACCTTGTTTCTTATGTTCTTTTAATACTATGTTTTTTATTTTTAATTGAGTTTTTACCAAATATTTTAAATGTTTTACTTCTTGTTTTTGTAAATGAGGATTTATAAATTTTCAATATTTCTAATAAGAGGAACTAGCATATAAATTATCAATATAATATTTTACAATTTCTCTTTTAATTAAGGTTTCTATAGCAAAAAGTTCATCAAAAGATTCTTTTATACTTGCTTCGTATCTCAAACGATATTTAAGAGAGGTAAAATTTTTAATATCTCTAGTTAAATATTTTACACTACTCCTTAAAGTATGTAGTTTATCACAAGTTTCTTTAAATTCTTTATGTTAAATATATAACCTATTATTAAGTTCTTTTACACGATCATAATCTAGATTATATATACCAGGAGGATAAGGAATAAAAGACATTAATTCATAGCAAACTTATCAGGTTAAATTTCATAAGATAAACAAATCAAATGAACAGAATTAGACTTTTAATGGGGTAAGATAAAGTTCGGTACTCTAAAAATTAATTTGAACCAAAAATTATTTTTTCCTAAACAATATATAAACAATATACATGAAGCCCTGATACCAACTTTTATTGCAAAGCATAATAATTCCAACAAAAAGGGGAAATAAAGATAAATAGTTTGCTTAAAGGTCAGATTTTTTTAGAATTTTTTTTTAATAAAATCAAAATTTTAAAATCATGACAACACCCCTCTTCCGACTAGACAAAGTCTCCCAAAAACATGCCATTTTTCGGCAAAAATGGGTTACAGGTCAAGGGTTAAGACTAAAGACTTTAGTTATATTATATAGCCAGAAGCTATATAATTACTATCATTTATAACCCGAAGTTATGCAAATGAGAAAATTAATATTCATTGTATTAATCAAAGGTTATGCCAAAGTTGTTAATATGTATTTTTCTTATAGCTAGAAGTTATTTTGAACAAAATTAATTTCGTACTAATTTATGAAATTCATGTAACCGAAAGTTATAATGAAATATATTATAGCCTGAAGCTATGATACCAAGCATATAAATAATATTTAATATTATCAAAAGATTAATATTTTGTATATCAAGCTATATAAATATATAAGTGCTTGATAATTTTTTTATGAACTCCTATTATTAGAAGTTATATTGTCATTAGTAGAAATATTTACATATAGATATGAAATTTTGGGTTGCATGAAAGTATGATATTTATACTTAATATTCTTGTATTAAATGTAATATTTTGAAATATTTTTTTATTCTAGTTGTTTAATACATAATAATCTTTTAATATAATAGTTGAAATTAATCTTAATATTTATTTTCCAATATCTAATATAAAATATGCTTGTTATTCATATAGAAAGTTGAGATTTTTGGATAGCAGATGCGATTATATCTTGAAAATTCTAGATGGCATCTTTTTATTTGGTTGTATATGATATCAATTTTTAATGTTTTAAAAGGCATGAATACGAATTCCTTTCATGATAAAAAGTTTGGATTTACATGTTAAGAATTTAATAATGAAATTATGTGTTGAAAATTTTGATTACATAATTTGTTTTGGATACATGTGGAATATATGACTTGGTCATATGATTAATAATTTGATTCCTATATGTCAACTTTTTTAAGGCCTTTTTTTTTATGATTGGAAAATTTTAAGTTAAATAAAATAATGTATATTATTGCATGTTGTCACATATGGTATTTTTATTAATGCAATAATTTCATTATCCAAGAACAATTTTTCAATTATAATAGGTTTGACTATTGTTTTTAATATATTTTGTTATATCTTTGCATATATATATATATATATATTTAAATAGATTTGTGGTATTTCAATTAAAGTTTTGAGAAATGGAAAAATTGCAAGACACTTTAAATCATAATGTGTTATCTTGAAATTTTGATCTATGAATTAATTTTTCCACATTGATTTAGATCATAATATTATTTTGAATAAAAATTATTAATATATCATTGAAATTAGTTTGATTATTGAAATATTTTTTAGTTATTTCATGCATAAATTGTTTCACACTTACAAATCAAATGTGTGAGATATGTAAGAAATATATAACTTTAAATTATCTTTTCTCTATTTTTTGTTATGTCATATATATATATATATATATTCTCATTGTTTTTACGCAACTTGTTAAGTTGGATCCTCATCAATGACTAGTATTTTTCTGTTGATTTCAACTTTTCATTTATAATAAGATTTCTTCAACTCTATAAGGGCGAGGTCTTTATGACATGTTTTATGATTTGTTATTTTAATAAAAACTCTTGTCTCATTAATTGTGCAACATTGATAACAAACGATGTTCATACTATATTAGATAATAGAAACTTGATTAAAGGCTCTAGAAGAGCTTATACTATGCCACTAGTAGTATTTGAATTCATGTGAATAATACTTTATACTATGCTAGATCCAGGAGAATCTTATAAAACCAACTTGGTCCCCCGAGGTAAACGATGATGCATGAATTCATTGTAAAGTCATATGGATAAAACTAGAAGTTTTTATCTAGTGACTAGTCTACCTATACACTTGAAAAGTAGAATGACATCTATGCAAATTATCATTTTAATGAGACAATTTTCCTATTGTTAGGGAGAGAAGAGCCAATGTTAGAAGAATGACGTGAAATTATTTAGAATGCATTGACTTTGACTCATCTTGATCCTCGTACTAATCAGTGTGATTTAAAAGTTTGAAAGATTATTCATTTGCAAAAACTTACAAATTAACTACCAAATGCTTTCATTGATGTAAAGAAAGTGATAAAATCATTTTCACTGATTGAGAATATTCCAATACAGATTGATGTCCTTGAAGGACAATTAAATATGAGTTAATATCCCTGAAAAACAATTAAATAATGAGTCTAAGGCATGCTTGAAGTGTGGTAAAGCCTGAAGAGGCAAACACATTTCCTAGAAGAGGAAAACATAAGGAAATATATATGAAAAGGTGGCACTCTTAAAAAAAGTTGCATCTAAAATGGGTTATTAAAATGATTGGTCAGTCTCAAGTAGCCCCTAAAGAGATATAGTTTAAACAAATAACCCTAGAGGAGGCATATATTATATAGTTAGCTCCTAAAAAGGTACAAGTACCTAATAATGATGAGATCTCAATTATCTACTTACATATGGAGAAAAATGGGATCGAAATACTTTTTTCATTGATAAGATATTTTCTTTCCAAGTGGTCATTGACATCATAAGAAATGATAATGACTATGAACCATAGGGTGTGGAAGAATGTCAACATTGAAAAGATTGGTCAAAATGGAAAGAATATATCCTGATAAAATTCGACTCATTAGAAGAATGAGAAGTAATTGAACTTGTAGTCCAAACACTTGAAGTTGTCAAGCTTGTTGGATATAAATGAGTATTTATAAGAAAGTGCAATGAGAAAAATGAAATCACGAGATATAAAGTGTGACTTATAGCTCAAGGTTTCTCGTAGAGACCTAGTATTGTCTATGAGGAAACGTATTCTCTTATGATGGACGCAACCATATTCAGATATCTAATTTGTTTAGTAGTCTTAAAAGGACTAGATATGCGTCACATGGATGTCGTTACTGCATATTTATACAGATATTTAGATAATGACATATATATGAAAATTCTTGAAGGATTTCAAATGCCTGAAACAACTAATTCAAAACATTGTAGCATGTACTCAATTAAGTAACAAAGATCCTTATATTAATTAAGCAATCTAAAGACATGTGGTACAATCACCTTAATGAATATTTGAATTGGGAAGTATATGTGTATTACCTTATTTACCTATACATATTCATTATGTGAAATATTTGCAACTATTATAGTATATGTGAAATATTTGAATTTTTTTAGAACTCTTGAAAAGCTTACAAGAATAGTTAACTATTTGAAAAGTAAATTTGAAATGAAAGATCTTGAAAAACAAAAATGTTTGCCTCGGCCTACAGATTGAGTAATTTTCAAATAAAATATTAGTTTATTAGTTAACATATACAAAGAAATTCTTAAAGTACTTTCATATGGATAAATCGCATCCATTAAGTTCTTCAATAATAATTCATTCACTTGAAGTGAAAAAGGGATCTCTTCTGTCCTAAAGAAGATAATGAAGAACTACTTGATCTAGAAGTACCATATCTCAGTATCTCAATATTATTAGTGCACTTAGGTATCTTGCAAATTATACACGACCAGATATTGCATTCTTTATTATATTACTTGAGAGATATAGTTTTGCACCAATTCAGAGACATTGGAATAGAATCTGTACCATAATGGCATGAGTTTATTTTATTCGAAATGATCAAAATTTCAATTGTTTTGATATGTAGATACTAGCTATCTTTCAAACCCCCACAAAGCTTGATCTCAAATGAGGTATGTTACCTATGGTAGTACAACAATATCATGGAGATCAGTCAAGCAAACAATGGAAACATGAAGAGTACCCTCCATCAAAGGTAATGCTACCAAGTTATATGAAGATAATGTTGCATACATTGCACAAAGTAAAGAATGATACATTAAGGGTGATAAAATTAAGCATATATCACCCAAGTTCTTTTACATTCATCAACTCCAGAAGAGTGATGAAATTGTTGTTTAACGAGTAAAATAAAGTGACAATTTAGTAGATCTATTCGTAAAAGCATTGTCAACGACAATACTCAAGAAGCTCATTGGAATGCATCGACTCAAAGATTTCCATGCTATGCTACTAGAGAAAATATAATCATGTCAACATGAGGGGGAGCTCATTGATAAGAATATCATTATGCCGTACTTTTTTTTCCCTTCGTCTAGGTTTTGTCCCATTGATTTTTACTACCAAGGTTTTTAGTAAGACAGTTGTAGTAGTCCAAAAGAATATTATACTATTTTTCCTTCACTAGGGTTTTTCCCATAGAGAGTAACGTTTTAGTGAGACATATTTTTATGATCATCAAAGGGGTGGGGAGGGGGGAGGGGGGGGGGTGTTATAAAGTATGAGAATTTATCGGATTATGGGAACTTGTGAATGATCATCCATATTGATGTATATCTCTTTATGACTCTCTATAAAAAGGGAGACCTATAATGAAAATTAATCATTTCGTTTTCTTCCTACATTCTAATTTTTTTTTTCTCCCACTTGATTATTTTACAACAAAATATACTTTTTAAAAGTAATAATTTTTTTTAAGTTATTTATAAATGGTGATATAAATATAAGGTATCATTAAACTTAGATAGTGAGTTGTAAATTAATCAAAGTTTAAATCTAAATATTTTAAAAAATAAATAAATATTTGATTAAATCTAAAGATCTAAACATTTTAAAAAATCTTACAAGCAAACCAAAAATAAACCTGCACCAAAGAAAAATGATAAAATATCAAATATTTAAATAAATTTTGGTTTTATAAAAAAACATATATAATTCAAATAATTGTGTAGTTATTTTTAATGTAATAATTACATGATTAAATGTAAAAATCCAAATCCAAACATTCAAAAAATCTCACAATCAAATAGAAGATAACACACCATTAAAAAAAATATTTAATAAAATATCGAAATTAAAAATAAAATCGTTTTATTAGAATATATATATATATATATATATATATTAGGAAATAAAATTAAAAATTAAAAACAACTAAATATTTTATAAAAATTTGTTTAATATCTGTACTTATGTAATTTTTTATTCAATTTTTTTTCACACACAAAATTAGTTTCTTAGGGAGGCAAACTTGCATTTTTTTTTTTTTAACTTTTTAAAAATCTCAAATAAATAAAGAAAATTATTATTTTTATAATCTCATATCATATGTGAGATATTTAATACATATCACATAATTATTTTGATAATATTACCATTTAGATCCCAATAATGATTTTTTTTTAAAAGTAAATTTAATTTAGAAGGAAAAAGCAACTATAATGAAATATATAAGAAACATAAAATTACAGGAAAGGAGAAAAACAAAGATTAATATAAAGCGAAAAAAAACCAAGAAGGAAGCATGTTTATCTTGATAATAAAAAATAACAATAAAGTTAGAATCTTCCATTGCAATTTTAAAATACTAAGATTTTGGTATAAAAAAAAAAAACCTCATATAAATCCCAAAGTGTTAAAAAGTTACCTTTACAAAGAAATATTTAAACTCACACATGAGAGAGCTTGTCATGAGAGAGACAATCATGACTTGTCATGAAGAAGGAAGAGACACATAAAGATGGTTGTAAATATGATCAAATTTGAAAAAGGGAATGTAAAAGAATGGTTATTGTGGGAAGAAGAATAAATAGGTGTCCAAAGGGAAATAAATAGTATGAACCTGAAAGTCACTATGGATAGGAAAATGAATCGGCGTTTACATATAAAGGGCATAAATGAGTATGAACTACAAAGCTAGTTGTGAACCCCGCATTTCGGCTCATGCGTTTCCCACTCGATGGCGAACTCGATTTTTGTTTGAAAAATTGACTTTTTATTGATTATTTGAAAATGACTTGGAGTCGCCACTTATTTTTGTTTTATTTTTAAAAGGGTAAACAAAATAAGAAAGAAAAACCCTAAGTGTGACTCCTTGTTTCGGAAAAGGTGGTCTATGAAAAACCGGATCGGGTTCGGGGATCAGGTTACTTATCGGGAAGGTACGGTAGAGACCGTAGCACCCCTCTAAGTCCCTAAAAATGGGTCTCTACTAATAAAATGAAGCAATCACGACAATCGATGAATAAATCAATGAATACCTAGAATGACCATGCTCATGTGGAAATCAAAATACTCAATAAGAACGAAGTGGGAGCGGAGCGTACCTTGGCATCAAACGATCAGCGCGCTATCAAGAAAAGGGGGTTAGCGCACAATTAAGAAATAATATCATGCATGTATGTTAGAGAGTAGGGTAAATCAATCATGTATAGCAATCGATAAAATATTGGAAATTAGAAAATGAACAAACTGAATGAATAAACGTGAGGATTGGAGATTAAATTTAAAAATTGAAATTTTGATGAATTTTAAAGATGGAATTTTACATAAGAGAACAGGTGGGCAATCAAACAAATCGAATAATGGCAATGACGAAAATAGAAATGATTAAGTAAAAGATCGTGGGAATTTAGAAATTTAGGGAATTGTAAATTGAATTTAGAAATAGGAGATTTGGAGGATTGATTAAGGAAGGAATTTTTGAATAAATAAATAAGCGGGCATATAGATAATTGAATGATGATTATAACGGAAATAGTAACAATTAAGTAAATAAATGCGAAAATTTAGAAATTGAATTAATGAATTGGGCAATTTGAAAAATCAATTAAGGATTGAATTTGAAATAAATGAAATAATGGGCAAATAAACAAATTGGATGATAATTATAACGGAAATAATAATAATTAAGAGAATAAATGCGGGAATTTGGAGATTGAATTTGTGAATTTGGCAATTTGAAAAATCAATTAAGGATTGAATTTTAAATAAATGAATAAATAAGCAAGTAAGCAAATTGGACGATAATCATAATGGAAATAATAATAATTAAGTGAATAAATGGGGGAATTTGGAGATTGAATTTGTGAATTTGGCAATTTGAGAAATTAATTAAGGATTGAATTTTAAATAAATGAATAAATAAGCAAGTAAGCAAATTGGATGATAATCATAATGGAAATAATAATAATTAAGTGAATAAATGCGGGAATTTGGAGATTGAATTTGTGAATTTGGCAATTTGAAAAATTAATTAAGGATTGAATTTTAAATAAATGAATAAATAAGCAAGCAAGCAAATTGGATGATAATCATAATGGAAATAATAATAATTAAGTGAATAAATGTGGGAATTTGGAGATTGAATTTGTGAATTTGGCAATTTGAAAAATTAATTAAGGATTGAATTTTAAATAAATGAATAAATAAGCAAGTAAGCAAATTGGATGATAATCATAATGGAAATAATAATAATTAAGTGAATAAATGGGGGAATTTGGAGATTGAATTTGTGAATTTGGCAATTTGAAAAATTAATTAAGGATTGAATTTTAAATAAATGAATAAATAAGCAAGCAAGCAAATTGGATGATAATCATAATGGAAATAATAATAATTAAGTGAATAAATGTGGGAATTTGGAGATTGAATTTGTGAATTTGGCAATTTGAAAAATTAATTAAGGATTGAATTTTAAATAAATGAATAAATAAGCAAGTAAGCAAATTGGATGATAATCATAATGGAAATAATAATAATTAAGTGAATAAATGGGGGAATTTGGAGATTGAATTTGTGAATTTGGCAATTTGAAAAATTAATTAAGGATTGAATTTTAAATAAATGAATAAATAAGCAAGTAAGCAAATTGAATGATAATTATAACGGAAATAATAACAATTAAATGAATAAATACGGGAATCTAGAGATTTGGAAAATTATTGGGTAATGGAATTTAGGACCTAAAACTTTTTAAGGATGGAGAGTAGTGGAATTAAATTAACTTGGGAGTTAGATTTCTTTTTTAGGATAAACAATTCTTTAAACTTGTGGGCTTTTGAAAAGGGGCCAAGCAAGGTGGCCATGCAAAGGTGGAGGAAATAGGGTTGATGGGTATTTGGAAAATGGGTATGTGGTGGGCTTTGGAAGTGGGCCAAGAAAGGTGGCCATGCAAAGGTGGGTTGATGGGTATTTGGCAAATGGGTATGTGGTGTAGAGAGATAACCGGGTAGGGAGTAGAAAATGAATGAGTTAGTGAGAAAATGAGGGCTTGGTGGTAGTGGGTATGAAGATGGGAGGATGAAAGACGGGTTTAATAGGTATGCATGGAGATGACTTAGAGAGAGAAACGGGTATGAAGATGGGTATGGGGGGATGAGAATGGTGGTGAGTAAAAAAAGATGGGTATGGGGATGGTTGGCATGATGGATGGGTATGAGTTGTAGGGAAGATGGGTATGGGGGGTGAGTGTGTTTATGCATGCATGAGGGTTGGTGGTATGGATATAAGGGAGAAATGAGCATGGCATGGCCATGCAAGAGTGGGGAGAAATGGGTTTGGCGGGTATTTGGGAAATGTTATGAAGGGTGCATGGTGTGGTGATGAGAGAGAAAAGGTGGTGAGAAAAAAATGAAGGCTTAGAGAGAGGAATGGGTTTAGGGGGGGTGTAGTTAAATGAAGATATGTATGGGATGAAAGATGAAGTATGGATGATGGGCTTGGGAGGCCCGTGGTGTAGAGAGAGAGAGTGTGTGGTGATGGGTATATGAAGGTTTAGGTGGGCTATAGTGAGGGTGAACACGTTAATGAATGGATATGGAAGACATGGGATGGGATAAGTGGAATGGGTAGTGGGATGATGACTTTGTGCATGAAAGAGAGGTTGAAGGGATGGATGAGTGACTATGCATGGAGAGTGCATGGTTAGAGAGATAAATGGGTATAATGGAAATGGGTGGTTAATGGAGAGGAATAATTGAAAGGTGGTAAGCAAACAAAGAGTGAACAGTGACTGAAGTGTGGAGAGCTTGACAGGAAGTTGGAGAATGAGAAAAGGGATTGGCCATGTGTTCATATATGGTGACCGCATGTACATGAGGTTCATGGCTTGCGAAGTAGCAGAAGACCAGAGATGAGGTTCTTGTGGTGCTAGGCAGCAAGGTGTCCTATTTGCATGCCTTCTCATCCCCAAACCCTACATTTCCGAGAGTTCAAGAAAATAGATATGATCACGTCTGGACCTCCAACACCATTCAGAAAATCCGGGGAGTGGGAAACCACAACTAAGATACAGTCCGGGTTCATCAATGTCTCCTCCAACCAGTCACTAGCTTCTAAATCAAGATGATCGGTGAGTCCATCAAATAACAAAATAGTTGGATCCATATGCAAAACCTGAATTAATGCCATCCTCATTCTCCAACCACCAGAAAAATGTCGTGTTTTCTTTGCTTGCATCTCTCCTCTTCATTCATTTTTTTTTTATATTTTATATCTTTTTAACCCAGACTGAACACGATTTCCTCATTGGTTTTTTCTGCCGTTGATGCATCCATGGCTTCCCAACTAAAGGTATCAAATCAAGAGAAGGAGAACTTTGTTCTCTGACAACACGCTTCAGCTTCAGGGCATATACTCATGCGGGAGTTCATAACCGGACCTGGGTTTCTTTCCATATGATCCCTAGATGTGAATGAGAGCCCGGGACAAAGAAACCACAACAATAGAACATCCCAAAAACAGGGCATCACACAAACCCAAGAATCACAAAAATAGGTCTCATCCCGCGTTGACATCAATGAGCTTATGCGTAAATAAGGAACTTAGATGGGCACAAGACAAAAAACATTAATCTGGGCATATCACAGGCAGCTAAGATGAAGCCAAACCGCACTTATACAAAAACTACAGAAAGAGCAACATGCTTCATCTAAGCAGAGCACAACAATCTAAAGAGATAATAGCAATGAACATATGGCCAATTATACCCACATTTAAGCAACGGATATGAGCCTGAAACAATAAGGAATGCAGACAAAGTAAAAAGTAAGAAAAAAAATGTATTCATACTCGAGAGGTCTCTTCTCAAACCAAAGTTTCTCCCCCTTCGCCAAACTTCTCCCTCAAGAAGCCCAATCGAGCTTCCTTTTCTTCTCCAGTAAAACCAGAAAACTCTCTTTTCACCCAAAAAATCTCCTCTCTCTTTTTTTTCTCTCTCTAAAAAAACTCTTCTGAAAAATCCCTTCCTCCTCACCAGATCTCCTTTTTTTCTCTGTTTGTGTCTTCCTCAGCAAGCCATCCTCGGCTCCACTGCTCCTCTCGTCAGCAAGGATCCAATCCCTGTACATCAGCATGGCCATCCATATCTCTTGCAGCTGGTCCCATGCGTGGAGAGGGGTCCCCCCACACTTCTCGGGTGCTGTCAGTCCCTCCAGAATACTCCCTTCCAATGCTATATAAAACCTTTAAAAAAACTACAAGCCTTTTTCTCCTCAAAGGGGGTCTACACTAGTGTAGATGGGAAAATGAACCCGTTACAAAAGGGCAATGAATGGTACACCTGAAAACTCATTATGATAGAGAAAAAATTAGTGTCAACACATATTCAATGGATGAGGAATTATAATGAATAGGCGTGAACCAAAAAGTTATTGTAGGTAGGAAATGAATCAATGTCAACATGCATACATGGGGAATGGATGAATTTTTTTAAGGTTTTTTTGAATGAGAAATATATAATAATAGATAATATTTTTTAATCTTTATTAAGGTAAATAAGTATTCACTTTTGCGGAAAAAAATGAATTTAATTGATGTAATAATAAATACATGAAGAAGTTATTAAGAAAATTAGTTAGAGGACATCGGTATAAAAAATATCTAAAATTATTTTTAATTAATTTTTTTTTGAAGAGAAACATTACCTAAAATCAATTTTTTTAAAAAAAATAGAAAAAATAAATCATCTCTCTTTCCATCCACAAATTTCACCAACATTATTTAAAATTATTTTATTTAAATAATTAAATTTGTTTAAAATAAAAATATTATGTAAATCAATTTTTAAGTTGTTGCTTAAAAAAGAGAAACTAAATTAATTAAATAAAATAAAAGTAGGACACAAGTGGATATAAATGAGATGATCAGGACATTTTAAGAAAAAAAAAATGATAAACACTTCATTCTTTTATATATGGTACATATATGTAGACTCCTTTGTGGACACCACCCGGGAAAGTTGAATTTTTTTCATTTTTTGACTAGGGGAACCTCTTTCTAGAGCAAGTGAGTTGCGCGGACGTGTGGCAACCACCACCAACTTGCCATGGTGGTGGTTGAGAGAGAAAGACATCTCTGAGCAAGAGATGATGGATGGAACGGGAGCTGACAAGGTAGTGATGAGTGGAATGAGGGAGCTATAGAGGATGATCTAAGAAAGAAAAGATGGAGAGGGGAAGTTTTGAGGGAAGAGGACATTGACAAGGAAAACGAAGGAGAGGAGTCCGGGAAGAAGTAGCAGCACAAGTATGTTTTCTATAACCTGCTTGTTCTATCTTTTTCAGATGGTTCCATTATTTTTGTGTATACCAGTATTCTATTTTAATGGTTGAATGTGAGCATTGGAAGCTTTCAGAATATTTTTATTGAATATGAGTTTGTTGGCATGCATTTTATGCTTGTTTCTCAACCCATTTTCCTTCAACTTCAAACCCATCTTTTTAACCCATCTCCTTGTGACCGCCATGTCTGTTTGACATTATGTCGCCTACGACAACCTTCAAGAAATACGAATCTAAGCTCCACGACATGGTCTCTTTAGAATGGATTTTCATTTTAGGTCTAAGCTTGGAAAACTATTCCTTCCCATTCTCCCACGTACATGAAGTCCCATGCACATGGTCATCTTCAACTCACCATTCACGATCTTTCATACCCACTAAACCCATTTTCTCTCACTACTCACAACTCCACTCAACACCTAACCCCATAAACCCACTCCTCTCATCACCTTCTCCATTAACCTAACCCATCCCTCAGTTGCCTGAAGGTACACGCCGCCGCGGAGGCCTTACGCATTGATGGAGACCTCCAGAAACCGTCATTCATGGCGTGGTGCAGCCGCATGGATTTCTTGGACTGGCTTGGGGTGTTCTTTGGGTTCCGAGATGACAATGTTCAGAACCAGGGAGAGCGCCTGGTTTTTCACCTTGCTAAACTCCCAAATGTGCCTCTCTTCGCCGCCGAAGACCGTCGGCTTCCTTGACCCGACCATGCTCTAGAACTCCCACAGTAAGCCCCTCCGGAATTACACCTCATGGTGCTCGTATCTTGGCCGGAAATCTCAGGGGACAGAGTATCCATGGCAAGCATTGAAGAACTGGGGTGTGCAGGCGGAACTGTTGACTATTTTTTATCACATGGGATGCTCTTCATTTTCTCCAATTTGTGCTTGATGCTGGTTCTCCAATACACTTGTACCTGGCTACAGAAGTGCTAAAGTTGTTGGAAAATGCATGCTTGTGAGCATGAAGCACACGTGGGAATGTCTTTATTTTTAGTGCTGCCAAGATGCTAAGGCCCATGAACATTATTTAAAGGCCCCTCACCACCTTGGGCCACACCTAAGTGCTCCCATTTTGCATCACTTTGGCACACAGTCCATTATCCACTTGTTCATTTCTTATTTCTTGATATTTTAATAACTTTCCTAACTCCAATTTTTCAAATACCTTTCATAGTTCTCTCAAATAATTTCAAAACTTCCATTTTCAAATAATTCTTCAAAATTCCTATTTTTTAAATTCAATTTTCCAAACTTCTAATATCAAATAAATTTCCAAAACTCCAATTTTTTAAATTTTCCAAAAGTTCAATTCTCGAAATAATTTTCCAAGATTCAAAATCTTTAAATTTAATTTTCCGAAAATTCCAACATTCCAAATTTAATTTTTCAAAATTCCACATTCAAATAAATTCTCGAAGCTCCAATTTATTTCAAATCTAATTTTCAAAAAAAAAAAAAAATCCATTCTTAAATAATTCTTCAAAATTCCAATTTTCTAATTTGATTCCCAATTTCCAAAATTCCAACTTTCACATTTATTTATTTAATCATTATTATTTTTGTTATTATTATTTTATTTATTTATTTATTCTATTTATTTTTAAAATTCCATCTTTAAATAATTCTTCAAAATTCCGATTTTCAATTTGATTCCCAATTTCCAAAATTCCAATTTTCACATTTATTTATTTAATCATTATTATTTTAGTTATTATTATTATTTTTATTTATTCTATTTATTTTTAAAATTCCATCTTTAAATAATTATTCAAAATTCCGATTTCCAAATTTGATTTGCAATTTCCAAAATTCCAATTTTCATATTTATTTATTTAATCATTATTATTTTCGTTATTATTATTATTCTATTTATTTATTTATTTTTAAAATTCCATCTTTAAACAATTCTTCAAGATTCCAATTTTCTAATTTAATTTCCAATTTCCCAAAATTCCAATTTTTACATTTAATTATCTAATCATTATTATTTTTGTTATTATTATTATTTTATTTTTTTATTTATTTTTAAAATTCCATCTTTAAATACTTCTTCAAAATTCCGATTTCCAAATTTGATTCCCAATTTTCAAAATTCCAATTTTCAAATTTATTTATTTAATCATTATTATTTTCGTTATTATTATTATTCTATTTATTTATTTATTTATTTTTAAATACCGTCTTCAAATAATTTCCTAAACTCCAATTCATGATTTAATTCTCAAAACTCCATTTCTCAAATAATTTTTAAAATTTCAATTTCTTTCAAATTTAATTTCCAAAATTCTAATTCTTAAACTTAATCTTCAAAACTCCAATTCTCAAATAATTTTCAAAATTTCAATTTCTTTCAAATTTAATTCCCAAAATTCCAATTCTTAAATTTAATTTTCAAAACGCCCATTTTCAAATAATTTTCGAGCTTTCAATTTTAGAATAAATTTCAAAACTTTAGTTTTCTTTCAAATAATTTTGATTTCACTCCAGTTTTTAAATATTTCTTTAATTCTACCACTCTTCATATTTCCTTAAGGTTCAGGGTCACCAAAAATCCGATTTTTAATAAACTTGTTGCCTTTTTCTTTTAGGTAAGCACCTTCATAAATTTTTCTTTGATTTTAAAATAATTTTTCTATTTATCTTGATTTTTAAATAAGCAAGAATGAATTTTTCATAATTCCCAAATAATGGAATTTGTGAAACTAATTCATGCAAGATAAATTGGGCTTTGGTGGGGGCCCTACATATGAGTTTTTTCTTTCGATTGTCAGCTGTTATGCTTAATGAATATTGCTTGATTTTTGTCTTGCTCTTTGATAGGCATATAATGATTTTATACTTGAGCTAACCTTGTTTCCATGATAGTGCACTATTGATTACTGCTAAGGCACGATCTCATTCCCACTTCTCTTATTATGATGCATGATTCACTTTATTATTTGATTATTTCATTGGTATCCATTAATTTCTTCATCAATTGCCACATCTGCCTCAACTTATTTAGTAGAGACCCGTTTTTAGGGACTTAGAGGCATGCTACGGTCTTTATCGTACCTTCCCGATAAGTAACTTGACCCCCGAACCCGTATTTGGTTTCTCATAGACTGTCTTTTCTAACTAAGGAGTCACACTTAAGGTTTTCTTTCTTATTTTGTTTACCCTTTAAAAATAAAACAAAAATAAGTGGTGACTCCAAGTCATTTTCTAAACAATAAATCATTTTTCAAATAAAAAGCGAGTTCGCCAACGAGTGGAAACACAAGAGCCAAAATGCGGGGTCCACAAAATGGCGACTCTACTGGGGAAGATTTAGTGGGTCAAGCTTGAACTTAAGATGAGGCAAATGTGGCGTTTTATTGGTCGATTAGTGGATACCTATCTCTCTTTGTGCTTTTGTTCGCTTGACTATTGATTGCACGTTGAAAGCTCTTGATATCATTATCCTTGATGAATGCTTGGTTATTGTGTTCATTTAGGACATTGACATGCTAATTATGCTAATTGATTATCTTGATTGAGGATTCTAATGTAGTGATTTTTTTTTTTTGTGTTTCATTGCTATATCCATTTAGGACATTGACATGCTGGTTGTGTTGATTGATTATCTTACCTATCTTAGCATAGTGACTTTGATTTTCCCATGATTGTTCTGATCACCTCGCATGTATAGATTCACTATTGTATATCATTTGACTAGATGTGTTGATTATCTGGTTTGTGTATTATCTTGATTGTCTTTGAGCATGATGTCTGTATCGCTATTCATCTTGATTATCATAGCTTGTATGTGGACATGAGTGATATATTTGTACTTTGCCTGATTGTATGTCGCATGACTGCCCTTCTCTGTGTGATTGCATGTCACTTGTTCGTGTGGGTTACACATTTATCCCTTTACCTCCAACCCTCTAGTTTTAGTCATTTTCTTCATTTCAGTTCTCACTATTGCAAGTGTGAAGCCTTGTGTGTGTTTGTTATTTTGACCGAGCTAGAAGATAGGAGTAGGGTCTAGCGACGGGCTATATCGATGTTTGGGAGCATTTTGGAGGAGACTGACACATTGATGTCGATTGGAGTCCGATCATTGAAGACCTGTATAGCCCAGAGCTTGGTCTCATGGATATTTGTGCGACCAGTATGTTTCATCTTTTTGTTTTAGCTTCATAGAGTTTTTGGATGCAGCCGCACCACTCACTGTGCACTTTAGTTGATTATTGAGTGTTAAGAGGTTTCACCATAGGAAACCCCCTAGGATGTCGAGGTAGTGCATGTGTGGAGGTGATGACCACCTTGCATGGAAGCGCCTCGTCTTTTCAGAGGCGTGCAGACGGTTGCATACCGCCAGAGGGTATGGTACCGCTAGAAGGTATGATCGCTTCTGCTAGGGATCTTTTAAAGTCCACCCTTATCCTTTTAGAGCCACCTTGACCTTGTAGGTTGAGCCGTATATCCTTCGATTAAGACCCCCCTCCTACACGTGGGTGCATCTAAGGGCCTTCAAAGTCTCTTTGGTCGTAGTTTGGATTCGATATTCCCTCTTTTAGTCTCCAGTTGAGAGTGCACCGAGATTAGTATGAGTTTGAGTTACGGCCAAACAGTCCATCTACACTTTGATGCCTTGCTCATTTCAGTTCAGATTAGTATTTCTTTTGTGTTTTTCCTATGTCATACCCTTATTCCATTTCTCATGTTCCAGGATCGACGCTTTGTTCTTAGTCTGGATTTACCATATTGGGTCGGAGTAGAGGGGAGATTAGTTCGGTTTTTTGATAGATCAAACATGGACCAGTAGGTTATCATAGTTGACTAGTTTACGACCACCATGGCTTCTATGCAAGAGGCCTTGGCCAGTCTCAAGCAGGAGATAGGCAGTCAATAGAGTAGACTACCCATAGTTTAAGATGAGACACCTCATGACTCGTTGCCACCTCTACTACCACCACCTATTCTGATAGTGCCACAGGCCTAGCCCTATCTGTTACATAATCATTTTGAGGTTGCCCCACCTGTAGTAGTTCAGACCACAATCATTGATGATGCTCACTCACATATGGATTGTATTGAGTAGTGTATGATACAGTTGAGAGTATCTAACTGTTCAGCTATTTGGGATGATCTTGAAGGTATGCTAGTGGCTAGTTTACCGGTGAAGTTTAGGATGCCTGATATTGAGAGGTATATGGGCATTGGTTGCCCTCGCATTCACCTCCAACTCTACAGCACAGTGATGGGGGCCCACAGATTGAACGAGTCACATATAATCACACTATTCCTACTATCTTTGAGTGGAGCGGCCTAGCATTGGTTCACGTCTTTGGAGTCCTCATGACGCAGGACATGGGATGACTTGGCCTAGGAATTTTTGCGGCAGTTTTCATTCAACACTGTCGTGGATGTGTCGAGGAGAGAACTCGAGGCTTTAAGACAGAGATCAAATGAGTTCGTTTCTTCCTTCATCTCCCACTGGCGCGGGAAGATAGCCGAGATTATTAATAGGCCATCAAAGAGGGATTAGATATAGATGGTTCTGAGGAGTCAACAACCCAAGATTGCTAGACATGTGGTCGGGGTACCCTTTACAAACTTTGGTTCTCTGGTTTTGGCTCTATATGATGTTGATAATGGTATTTCTAGAGGTCTATGGATAGATTCTTCCCCTACTGATGTTAAGGGAAAGAAACCATTCAGGGGACAGAGATCAACTGATGTGAGTGCTATCAGTTCTACTAATCAAAGGCCTTCTAGGGGTCATCAGCCAATCCTATAGCTTACTAGGACCCACCCTTTTTATGCACCTCAGCAGTATAGGCCACGAGTGCCTCATCAGACTTACAATCAGACCTACATGTCTCCCACATTAGCACCACCTCACTGTGCCACGCAGGGTACAAAGAGACCTCCTATTTCATATTCTACCACATGGTAGCCATGCTATGCAACACAGTTTGCCACGAGACCTACAACATCCTATCCTAGACCCAGACCTCAGTAAACCTCTGTTCCTTTTGTTTTGAAGACCCAAAGGTAGTTTTCACAATTGGGTATGCCGTTGAGCCAGGCTCTTCGGAAACTCATAGAGCCTAAACTGTTGATGACTCTCACACCTAGACCATTGCCTCAGCCTGTCTCGCCTTAGTTCAAGATGGATCTAGACTGTGCATATCATCAGAGACCAGGACACAAGACCGCTCGTTGTACTGCTCTGAGGCATACTATCGAGGATCTGATTGATTAGGGTTTGGTTCACTTGGGTCAGCCAAGTGTAACCATAAACCCATTACCGGCTCACACTACACACGCGGTTCTCCCTCCGACCGATAACATGCACTCTCCATTGACTTCGCTGAGCTTGACGATCATATCCACATGTTGAGCTAGGACGATTCAGAGCCAGAGCCCATAGTATTAGACGAGATTCATGAGATAGGTCGAGTGACTTTGGGCCATCAGATGCCCACACCATTCAGACTAGTTCCTGAGGTAGCGTTAGTACAGACGACCACTGTTGCGCCTCTGACTTTCCCACATTATAGTGTTCAGACGCCATTTGTCTTGATTCCGAATGTTGAGAAGGTTCGAACTCCATATGTTGATGATGCTCGCATTCCTGATATACAGTATGTTATTCGTGGGGGTAGGGTGGTACGACAACAGCCCCCCACAGCCACTAGACCCTTGGAGGGGACATCCTCCCATGAGAAGGTTAAAAAGGAGGATGACGAGATTCTGAGGCAATTATAAAGCACACAACCTCGTATTTCCATTTGGAGCTTGTTGGCATCTTCCATCACTCACAGAGATGCATTAATTCAAGCCTTGAGCCAGATTAGAGTCGAGACTACCACCACTCCGGAGGGGTTGATTCACATGGTGACGGTTGGCAGAGCCATTTGCATAGTATTCTTTAATGACGACTTGCCACCAGAGGGTTCAGGCCATACATGTCCACTATATATATCTATCAATTGTTTAGGTCTCCAAGTCCCATATGTCCTTTTGGACAATGGCTCGGTCTTGAACGTTTGTCCTCTAGCCATTGCCATTGCCCTTGGCTATGCGCCCTCTGACTTTGGTCCCTCCACTCAGACAGTTCGAGCATATGATAGCACTCAGAGGAAGGTCATAGACACTCTAAAGATTGAGTTGTTGATAGGTCCGACCACATTTGTTACTTTGTTCTAGGTTTTGAGGATTCCTACATCTTTTAACCTACTTTTGGGTCGACCTTGGATCCATAGAGCTAGGGTCATTCCTTCTTTCCTTCAACAAAAGGTCAAGTTCATTCATGATGGCCAGGTCGTCACAGTGCAGTATGTGGTAGATATGTTCATTTCTTCTAAGCCAGTACTTCAGATTAGTCATAGTGATGACGACTTATTTCTGATTGGATTTACATTCGATGAGGTGCAAATCCTGGAGATGGAGGATTTTTGCTAAGACTTCGTGGCTATGTCGTTTGACCAGCATGGCAGCATAGTGGTACTTGACATGATGAGGAGCATGTCTTACTTACCTGGCATGGGATTGGGGCGACGTCAGCACTAGCCCAATGAGTTCATGGCTATCCCAGATCACGATGTACCATTCGGACTCTTGAGGAAGAGTCAACCTACTATTTGGGATGATCAATGTTAACACACATTTGAGAGGATCAGAGAGTACTTATTGTCACCTCTAGTCTTGGTGCCTCCTACACCAGGCCATCCCTTACTCCTATACTTGTCAGTCTCAAACGTAACTTTAGGTTGTATGTTGGCTTAGCTCGATGATTCGGGAAAGGAGCGAGCCATTTATTATTAAAGTAAGAGGATTCTAGATTATGAGACAAGATATGTCATGATTGAGCGCTACTGCTTGGCATTGGCTTGGGCCACTTGCAGACTGAGACATTACATGACTGAGTACTCAGTGCACTAGATATCCCATTTGGATCCTCTGAGATATTTATTTGACAGGCCAGCTTTGGTTGGGCACCTCATGAGATGGTTGGTACTCCTGACTGAGTTTGACATCCATTATGTCACTCAGAAGTCCATCAGATGGAGCATTGTTGCAGATCACCTAGCCTCATTACCATTTTCTGATGGTAGAGCCATTGATGATGATTTCCCATATGAGGATGTTGCTGATGTGACTAGTCTATCAGGTTGGCGCATGTACTTTGATGGTGCGGCTAACCATTCTAGATACGGGATAGGTGTCTTGTTGATATCCCCTCATGGCGATCACATTCCTAGATCTGTCTGTTTGGCATTCTTGGATTGACATCCTGCCACGAAAAATATTATTGAGTATGAGGCTTGTATCTTGGGATTAGAGACAGCTCTAGAACTCAGGATTAGATAGATGGAGGTGTTTAGTGACTCCAATATGGTATTGAGACAGATTCAGGGTGAGTGGAAGACTAAAGATATGAAGCTTAGGCCTTTCCATGCATACTTGGAGTTGGGAGATTCGATGATTTGAGATATACACATCTGCCTAGAGCGCATAATCAGTTTGTTGATGCCTTGGCTACTCTAGCTTCCATGATTGATAATTCATGTTGATTCCATTGTTCGCCCTTTACTAATTAAGTCGAGATCTGTTCCTGCCTACTATTGCTTGATTGATGAGGTAGAGTTTGATGATGGCTTACCTTGGTACCATGACATATACCAGTTTCTAAGACTTTGTGCATATCCTGAGGCTGCCACAGCCAAGGATAAGAGAGTATCGAGACAGTTGGCCACTTGATTTGTGATTTGTGGAGAGACATTGTATAGACGATCGACAGATGGGATATTATTATTGTGCTTGGACCGCGCCTCTACCGATCGAGTGATGAAAGAGGTTCATGCGAGAGTATGTGGACCACATATGGAAGGACATATGTTAGCCCGTAAGATCATGAGGACTGGCTATTTTTGGCTGACCATGGAGACAGCTTGTTGCCAGTTTGTTTAGAAATGTCTAGAGTGTCAGATACATGGGGACCTCATTCACGTGCCACCTTCAGAGTTGCATGCATTGACTTCGCCATGGCCATTTTCAGTATGGGGTATAGACATTATTGGGAAGATTTCGTCGAAGTCTTCCAGGGGTCATGAGTTCATCTTGGTTGCCATTGATTACTTCACCAAGTGGGTGAAGGTTGCTTCATATGCGAGATTGACATCATCTAAGGTCGCTAGTTTCATCAAATCACACATTATCTATCCCTATGGAGTCCTTCATGAGCTGATTTCAAATAGAGGAGTACATTTCAGGGCAGAGGTTAACATCTTATTGCAGAGATATGGTATTCAGCATCATAGGTCGTCTGCGTCTAGGCCGCAAACTAACGGAGCGATAGAGGCTGCGAATAAGAATATTAAGAAGATCTTACGGAGGATGATTGAGACTTCTCGAAATTGGTCAGAGAACCTTCCATTTGCATTGTAGGCTTATCAGACTTCTTTTTGCACCTCTATAGGGGCTACACCTTACTCCTTGGTGTATGGCATGGAGACAGTGCTACCAGTTGAGATAGAGATAGGTTCGTTGAGGATAGAATTGGAGTAGTAGATTTTGGAGGCAGATTGGGCCTAGGCTCGATTAAACCAGCTCAATCTCCTAGATGAGAGGAGATTGAGGGTAGCGAACCATGTTCGTGCCTATCAGAAGAAGATGGCCATGCATTCAAAAAGCGAGTCAAGCCTAGACCGCTATAGAGAGGTGACTTGGTTCTATAAGTCATTAGGGGATTGATCAGAGACCCTAGAGGGAAGTTCAGACCCAATTGGAGCGGACCTTATTTCATTATGGAGCTGACCCTAGAGGGTGCTGCATGGTTGATGGATATAAATGGAAACCGATTCTCGGAGCCAACTAACGTAGATCAACTAAAGAAGTATTATGTTTGAGACCATGGTCGCAGAATGGGTGGCCATCGTTTCGGTTAGCCATATACCTTGTTATCACCCCTTGACATATAGACTGTTGCTAGCCCATTGATTACTACTCAAAAAGTGCTATTTTATAGCTTGTAAATAACTATTTTAAACACTTTTGAGTAGTAGTTATCACCTTTTAACCCAATTAACATATTAAGGACCTTTGCAATCAATTCTAATCAAATTGTGTTAAGTTTTGGTGTTTTGATAGCTTTTTGATCACCAAAGCGATCCAAGATTGAGGAGAGTTTTTTGGAATCCATGGCAAAGCAATGGAAGGCTCAGAAACATGAAGAACCGAAGCTTTGAAGTCCTTTGCCATAAGCAAATCAGGAATGCAAGGAGGGGAAGCAAAGAGAAATCTGCCATGAAGCATTCTAGATGACAGTCATGACAGCCACTTTTGGAGCACTTCCTGGAGTTCAATTTATGCATGCTATATGTCGTTTTGAAGTTCAGGAAGTCAACAATCCAATGCTTCAAACGGTACGCGATTCAGAGTTGAAATGAAGGAGTTACAACCATTGGAAGCCGATCACTCCAAGCTGAAGGAAAATTTCACACGGCTACGAAATCAGCCTTGGGCTACGAAATGTTGTCCTTTTTACTGTGAAATTTCGCAGCCCTCTTGCACGCACAGCTGCGGTGTTCTCCTGAAGCTTCCCGATATTTGCGACCGATATTTTGAGATATTTTGCTTTAGATATTTGATGTCTAAATCCCCAAACTCTCCTTGTAACCCACCTATCATAGGATTCCTTAGTCTTTAAGTAAGAAAAAATGGGTGAATAACCTCTTATATATAGTTTGTAATTTTCTTTACAATATCATGATGTAATCGGCGGGAGGAAGAAATATATATTACAGAGCACTTGCTCTATTTTTCATATATATATTTTTGTTTTCTCGTTATTTTTATTTCTAGCAAATCAAACTCTGAGGATTTTTCCTCAGAGGATGAGTGGCTAGGCTCTTCGTCTCTTGGAGTGAAGAAAGCCGGGTAAGTTTCCTCATGCATAAATAGGAAGTTTTGTTGTTTTAGTTTTTAATGAAGAGAAAGTGTGACCCGTTAATGGTTTTTATCTTTTTAGTTAACTTAAAACGCCTTTAAATCACCTGGGCCAACACTTGGTAAGGCAAGTGATCTCCGTCCATTGAGATGCACTAGTTTATCTCTTGCGAGCCTTTGGGAGGTGGTTTGAAGGTAGGATTTTCTAGAATAGCCAACACTTGGTAAGCTTTTGGACTCTTAGGAGACATCCATTAGTTATCTCTTGCGAGCTTTTGATGGGTAATCCAAGGTTAAAGATCACCTTGAATGGCAAGTGCTGGGTGAGAGGCATAAGCCATTGCAAGATGCATGAATGAGAGGGAATTAGTGTTTGAACCCATTAAAGGGAAGCATTTGTACCACACCAGTTAGAGAATTAACTATATGTTAATTCTCTAATGCGAGGAAAAGAAACAAGTGACCGGAACTCTCTTTTTGTATAAGGAACCTGAGCCTAGTGATGTAAACTCCAAGAAACACTTTTCTTTGTAAGTAATTTCAGTTATTTTATTATTGGTTAGTTTAAAACCAAACCTTTTTCACTCAAACATCTTTATGTTTTCTTTTAAAGCTAACCTTGAAATGAAAAGACACCAATTCAAATTTGAATTAATATCAATTGTGAAGTGAAAACCCATCCCAGTGAACGACCCTAGAGCCACTATGCTACGCTAGCTAAGGCTATCCTAGTACATGGTGTAATAGGTTATAAATTTTGTTAATTACTCCCTTATGAGGACCACAATCAAGGGACACCAGCTGGACACGAATCAAATGGAACCCCTGTCAAGGACCATTGAGAGGACATGAATCAGCTGAGACACCAATTGGGAACGTATCACCCATTGAGCCTCGCATGTGCATCAGAGCCTTTCTTTCTTATTGTCTTGCTTTTGTTTACACTTCTATACCAGTATAGAGACCCTTCAATGTATGCAAGCTTCATTTAGAAGTTTCGTGAGCCTTGGGCCTACGGGCACATCTTTATCTCATTATTTTTCCTATCACCACATTACTGCATTCCATCATATCTCATTGGTTGTGTTCTTCATCTCTTCTTCGTTATTCTATTTACTACTTGTTTTGCCTCATATTCTTTTCACTCTGAGTGGTGATCCTCCTCAGTTCATTACATGGAGAATAGTCACATCATTTCCACTATCTATCCTACGAACACTGATTCAGAGATCCTTAGTTTGAGAAGGTCATCTCGTCAAAGAGATTTTTTTGTTAAATTAGCACTTGAGAGTGTGTTTGTCCATTATTGATGTCATCTTTGGGGTTCATTTGTTTATGTTCAGGGTATGTGCATTTGTGTGTATGTAAAAAAAAAAAAAAAAAAAGAGGAAAAAAATGAATAAAAAAATGAAAAGAAAAGAAAAATAAGCACATTTGTGTATGTGCATAGTATTCTCCATCATTGGGCTTGTATATTGATATCTGAGGGTCACTTTATTGAGTATGTTTGTTATTGAGAGTTCGTATATGAGCTTTCCGAGATCCTCTTTTCTTTGTATTCACTTTGTCATATTTCTTTGAGAGTGAGATGAGTGACCTTCTCCTAGGGACTCTGAGTCATTGTCCTTTCCATCATTACATTCATTTTTTATGTGACTTCACTCCATGTTTGATTTGAGTTGATCATCACTTTTCTTCGTATATTCATATTTTCGCTATCATCCTCGTCATTGCTTATGATTCATCCCATTCACTTCACCCCCCTTGTTATTTTCTTACGCTGATCTATTCCAGATTTGATATTTCCCTGGCATCATTCTTGCGTATCTCATTATTAGTTTGATTTGCCTCGTTGCCTCATTATTGATGTTATATTCACATTAGGCACCCTCAAGTCCATGGCTCACAAGATTTTCTACACATGTTGCATTATATACATTAGGGCATGATTTTTTTATCATTGGGTATTTAGGCCTAGTTTCCCTTCATTTCTATTACCCTATCACCCTAGCCTACGTTACGTCATGTGTCTTAAGACCACCATGAGGTCATGGGATCAGATGTCATCTTTAACAGCCCCTACTTGGATAGGTATTTGAGATTTGGTTGATATTTAGATATGCTTCTTCTTCTAGGAGACGTCTCTTTCACATTCGAACTTGATTCAGTTATGGATTTGAATGGATGAGATTATACATTTGATGATGGATGATTTGAGGCTATCCGATTTTCCAATCTACCATACATTTATGCCATACTGGGGCATATTTCCTTTTCAGTTGAGTTTTGTAGATCTTTATGGAGCCACATGATCCTCACCACTCACGGAATGCATGACGAGTTGATAGTCTATTGTTATCCTATCATGATCCCCCAACAGAGTCTCTCTTGGGCTATTTAGTTAGGCTCACACTTTTCGGCACTTAGATATCATCATGCTTCTTCTTCTGGGAGATGTCTCCTTGAAGTTTAGGCTTGATTCAGCCGTGGACATGGATGACAGAGATCACACATTTGATGAAGGATGATATGATGTTGTCTGATTTTCGGCTTATTCCACATCTGATTCCATACTGGGGCATATTTCCGTTTCGATTAATATTTACAGATCTTCATGGAATTGCATGCTTATCCTCACTTACGAGATTCACGTCGTGACAATGACCTGTTTGTCATCTTATCATGATCTCCTAAGGGAGCCTTTCTTGGGTCATCCAGTCAGGCTCACACTTTACTGTATTTGGTTATCATCATGTTCCTCATTCTGGGGTACGCCTTTTGATCTGTGGGTCCTATTCAGCTGCGGACATGGATGACTAGGATTACACACTTGGTGATGGATGATTTGGTGTCATTTAGTTTTTCAACCTATCACACATTCGATGCCATACTGGGGTATATTTCTGTTTTGGTTGGGATTTGTAAATCTTCATTGATTTGCATGATCATACCCATTTACGAGATACACACCGAGCTGATGATTTGCTTTCATTTTGTCTTGATTCTCCAGTGGAGCCTTTCTTGAGTCATTCAGTCAGGCTCATGCTTTCTGATATTGTTGTGATTCTTGGATGAAGTTATCTTAGGTGCATAGAATCCCACATCATCATTTTAGTGGAGTACATGTCAGATTTCTTATACATCCCCATGGAGTTATTCTAGAGTTATCAAGACAGACTAGATGCACTAGTTGCTATACTAGGGCATATTTCCCTCCTTTAGCTATGAGGATGATTGTTTTCTCGTATACCTGTTACAATCCTCATTGCTTTGCCGAGAGATGTTTATTTACATTACTGTGTCACCATTTCAGTGATTTTTACCCAGATGAGTCGTCAGAGGAGCACGACTTTTGGGTTTTGACTGTCCCACCATCCATGATTCTTCAGTAGATTGTTGTGTTGAGATAGTGGTAGTTACCCTAGCGGCTTATCCTCTTATGACTCCCTAGTGGATCATTCATTTGAGATGACGATGGATTCCTCCAGCATAGCATGTCGAGTTAGAGGTGTCCAACTTATTGCAACACATCATCAGGTCGCGTGATTCAATCAGATGGGCTGTGAAGCCATATTGATAGTCGATTTGACTGTTCCGACTCGTCAGCGGAGCATCTTTTGAGACTCATGGAGTCTCTTTTAGACCCTTCATATGGATTGAGAGTTGTAGCGGCACGCTACATTGGGGCATATTTCCCCCTCGTTATCTCCTCGCATTTTCAGCTTGGCATTTAGAGCCATCATGATTACTACCAAAAAGTGCTATTTTGTAGACCTAATTATAATGGTTTTAAGCACCTTTGAGTAGTAATCATATTCATTTAACCCAATTAATTCATTAAGGTCCTTAGTAATTGGTTTTAACCTTTTTGTGGCAAAGTTGACATGTTTTTATCAGCTTATGAATCGATTCAAGCATGCCAATTGATGGAGGAGCTACTTGGGTGAGTCAAGCAAGGATTTTGTACGTTTATAGGCTTGAATTTCAAGTGGAAACACGAGCACAAGCAATGGAGAAGAGGAAAACAGAGTGAAGAAAACAGCTGCAGTCTTCCTTTGAACTTTTGGAGCACTTCCCGAAGTCCATTTTTTGTATGCTATATACCATTTGAAAGCTTAGGAAGTCAAGAATCCAACGCTTCAAACCGTGTATGATTTGGAGCTGAAATGAGGAAGATATGGCCTTTGGAAGGCAACTGCATCATGTCAAATGACCAATTTCGCAAGGAGATTTTCTTCATGGTGCGAAATTTTGCCACTTTGCACCATGAAGAAACACATTGCGAAAATTTCGCAAGGAGGATTTAGGCACATTGCGAAATTCCTTTGAATCCCCTGTTTTGAGACGTTGTTGATGTTATTCCACTACCGGTTCTCCAAGATATTTTGCTTGATTTTTAGCTTTGTAAATACCTATTTTACCCTTGTAATCAACCAATGAATAGGTTGCTTTTGTAATAGCTCTTGTAATTTAGCTTGTTATTGTCTTTAAATAGAGGTGAAGAGCCTCAGACAATCATCTAATCTTGTAACCTGTAACTTTATAAGTTATAAGAGCACTTTTGTTCATACGTTTCTTTTCTCTTTTCTTTCTCATTTTCTTAGTAGCCAAACATCCTTGGAGGGTGAAATCCCCAAGGATGAGAGGCTAAAACCTTTTAGTTTCTTGAAGTAATGGATGCCATGTGAAGCTCCCATGTCAGGATGGAGATTTCCAAGCCATGAATGTAAGTAGCTGAGCATCATAAATGTTTTCATTCAAAGTAAAGCTTTTAATCCCTCTGACTTGCTTTGAATGGCCAATACTTGATAAGCTTTTGGTCTCAGTGGATTCTTATTGTTAGATCCACTGATGTTCATTAGTTATCTCCTACGAGCCATTGTATTGCAAGTCGAGGAGATGACCTATATCATTAAAAGAGCATTTATGAGGTTCAGCTACCCTTTTTGTAAGTTTTCAAGGACTAAAACTCAGTTGTTAAACTCATACCGGTTCGGGAAGTAAGCATCACCTTAGTTGCTTCCCCAACTCGAGGTGAAAAGTCCCAAAATCTCCATTTTTACACAGTGAGTTAAGCATGGCTATCCAAAGCTTTGAGAAACTTCTTTTTCCATCTTTTAACCTATTTTCATGTTAGTTTAGTTTACACACCTTCATCTTTTTATGTTTTCATCTTAACCTAATTTTTATTAAGAAAAGTTCACTCCATCCTCCGAACTTCACCAGTTAAAGTAAAAACCCTTCCCAGTGTTCGATCCTAGAGCCACTATGCTATAGTGGCTTTGCTACTTTAGTGTAAGGACCTTAGGTATAAATTTTGTTGATACCCTTACATGCCAAGCTACCAAGAGTCGGGTTATCACATCATGTCGCATTTTCATTACGATGTTCAGAGTCGCATCTTTCGTTTGGCATCAGACCTGCATCTCGATTATGGTGTTCAGAGTCGTACTTCTAGGTTGGAGTTCAGAGCCACCATCTCTTATTTGTTACGATATTCAGAGCCTTCATCCTTCTCAGTTCGACATTCAAAGTCGTGTTTCTGATTTGGTGTTCAGAGCTGTATCTTCTCAGTTTGGGCATTGAGAGCCACCATCTCTTGTAGTTTGGGCATTCAGAGCCACCATCTCTTCTCCGTTCAGTTTGGGCGTTCCAAGCCACCATTTCTTCTTAGTTTGGGCGTTCAGAGCCACCATCTTCTCAGTTTGGGTGTTCAAAGTCGCTATCTCTTCTCAATTCAATTTGGGCATTCAGAGTCGCATCTTCTCAGTTTGGGCGTTCAGAGCAACCATCTCTTCTTAGTTTTGGCGTTTAGAGCCACCATCTCTTATCAGTTACTATATTCAAAGCCTTCATCCTTCTCGGTTTAGCGTTCAGAGCAGCATTTCCAGTTTGGCATTCAGAGTTGCGTCTTCTCAGTTTGGGAGTTCAGAGCCACCATATCTCATCAGTTTGGACGTTTAGAGCCACCATCTTCTCAGTTTGGGTGTTCAGAGCCACCATCTCTTCTCCGTTTAGTTTGGGCGTTTAGAGCTGCCATCTCCATTCAGTTCGGGTGTTCAAAGCCACAATCTCTTCTCAGTTTGGGCATTCAAAGCCGCCATATCTTCTCAATTATGGTGTTCAGAGTCATCTCTTCTCCAGTTTGGCGTTCGGAGTCGCATCTCCCGTTTGGCTTTCAGAGTCGCATCTCTAGTCTGGCGTTCATAGCTGTATCTTCAGTTTGGCGTTGAAAGCTGCATCTCTAGTTTGTCGTTTAGAGCCATCATCCTATCACGATCGGGCATTCATTGCCACCTTTTCGACGTTCAAAGCTACATTCCTGGCATTCAGAGCCATCGTCCATATTCAGACGTTTGAAGCCGTCGTTCACATTCAAGCGTTCAAAGCCATCATCTCTCCATAGTTTGGCACTCAGAGCCATCGTTCACAGTCAAGCATTCAGAGCCATCACATCTTCAGCTTGGCATTCAGAGCCATTACTCAGCCTTGCATTCAGAGCCACCATTTTCCACTAGTTTGGCGTTCGGGGCCACATTCCTAGCACTTAGAGTTCCTAGCATTTAGAGTTGTCTTTCCCTTTTAATTCGGTGTTCAGAGCCGCATTGCTAGCATTTAAGGTTACCATTTTCTTTTAGTTTAGCATTCAGAGTCATTCTTACCATTTGGGGCCACTTTCATTAGTTTTAGGCGTTCAGAGTCATGTCTTCAGTTTGGCATTTAAAGTCATCATCTTTTTTAGTTTGGCGTTCAAAGCCATGTCCTCACTTTGGCGTTCAGAGCCATTGTCCAACTTGGCATTCGATGCCACCATCTTCCTTTAGTTTTGGCGTTCAGATGCTGTCGTGTATACTCACTTAGACATTTAGAGTCACCATCTTTCCTCCTTTTGGTATTTAGAGTCGTTTTTCCCCAGCCTTGTCATTCATAGTCATGGCTCCTGACATTCATATTCGCTAGCATTACACATCTTGCCTTCACAATTTTTACATTCATCCTCATTTTCCTCACCTCATTACCTTGCGCTTGTCACTTGTTCATCACGTTCTTCTAGACTTTCCCTTCCCCTGCACATGACATAGTCCATTGAGTTCGCGGCATATATTTCGGTCATGTCGCTAAGTGATTCGACTCAAAAGATCATATCACTGCAAAGTGGCACCATCCCCGGCAACGGCGCCATTTGATTCGACTCATGGTAGCTTAGCTTTAAAGGCGTATCAACAAAATTTATACCTTGAATACTATTACTAAAGTAACCAAGCTACTATAGCATAGTGGTTCTAGGATCGTTCACTGGGAAGGGTTTTCGCAAACACAAGTGATATTCAAATTAGGAAAATAGGTGATTTTCTTATGGATATTAGCTTTAAAAGAAGATGTAGATGTTTTAGAAAGATTTAAACTAATCTAAGCTAACATTAAAGACTAAAATGAAAAGGTGTAAAAACAAGTTTCTCAAAGATAGGATAACTATGCTCTGGCTCTTATGCAAATTGGAAATCTCAGGATAGGCTCCTCGCGTTGGGGTTGCAACTATGGTGATGCTTGCTTCCCGAACCGGTATGGATTTAGCAAATCAAGTTTTAATCCTTTAAAATGGCAAAACAGATGGTAGTGAATTTCATCAATGGTTATTCACCTTAGACTTCCTTTGAATGGCTCGTAAGAGATAACTAATGGTCTAAAGCCAAAAGCTTACCAAATATTGGCAACTCAAAGTCATTCCAAGTGATAAACTCACCTTTCAATGGCCATTGAAATTGGTTCTAACGGATTAATACAAAACTTGGAATTGAAAACCTCACCTTCCAATAGCTCGTAGGAGATAACTAATGGATAGAAATCCAAAAGCTTATCAAGTATTGGCCGTTGGAAGTTGTCCAAAGGAAATAAAAACCAAAATTTACATTAATGAACCTTTAATGAAAAACGACTACCTTACCTTCCGGGTGCGAGAAATTTCCATGGGATTGCATCCAAGCCATCACATAACATCCATACTTTGAGAAACTAAAAGTTTTAGCCAATCATCCTTTGAGGAAAAACCCTCAGAGGCTGTTTGGCTACTAAGAAAATAGAAACGGGAGAGCTCTGTAAATATTCTAAGTGTCAAACGTAATATGTATTCTATATCTATATATCAATATTTGTTACAACGGATGCAAGGGGATGTAAATAGAGAAGTTTTTCCAACCTTCCTAGCTAATAAATCTTATGATTGGTTGATTACAAGGAGAAGAATGGAAATTTATACAAAAATATCCAAAAGAAAAGATCTCGTGTGGAGTCGGCAGAAACAGGAGAAAATTCGCACCACGCATGGGCTGTGCGAATTTGGAAGGTGTTGTGCGAAATTTTCGCACAAGCCTAGAGCAGTTGTCTTCCGAAGGCCATATCTTCCTCATCTCAGCTCCAAATCGTACACGGTTTAAAGCGTTGGATTCTTGACTTCCTGAGCTTTGAAATGGTATATAGAATGTAGAAAATGGACTTCGGGAAGTGCTCCAAAAGTGCGAAAGAAGACTGCAGCTGCTGTCCTCTGTTTTCCTCTTTGCTTCCCTTTGCTTCTCTTTGCTTCTCTCCTTTTGTTGGCTTGCTTTGGTGTAGCTAAAAGCTTGCTTTAACTTCTCCAAGAAGCTCCTCCATCATTTGGCATGCTTGAATTGATTCATAAGTTGATAAAAACATGTAAACTTGCCACAAAATGGTTAAAACCAATTACTAAGGACCTTAATGAATTAATTGGGTTAAATGAATATGATTACTACTCAAAGGTGCTTAAAACCATTATAATTAGGTCTACAAAATAGCACTTTTTGGTAGTAATCACTAAGCACCCTACACTTAGCGTCCTCATGTAGTTCACATAAGGCAGTCCTTTTTGGACGCATTCTTTCCTATACTCGAAGGTGGTTCAACCATTACTCGTCTTTGACATCGATTTTTGAGTCACTTTTGGGAGACATCTTAGAGGGAGTCTAGATCCATAGCACAACTTTTGAAGCACTCTAAGAGCTGCCCTTCTCTTAAGATGTTAGAACCCCTTTCATTCATTTGTTGGTTTGGGCAAGTTTGTGCTCTACTTGTGCACCTTTAGGGGTCTTTCTTTTTCCTTGGTAGAGTCCACTTCATTCCACTCACTATTCACACTTTTTTTTCACTCTAATATTCATATTCCTTACACTCATGAACTCTACCGAAGAGGGGCATATTTGTAGACCCCTTTATGGACACCACCCGAGAGAGTTGAATTTTTTTCATTTTTTGAGTAGGAGGACCTCTTTTTAGAGGAAGCGAGTTGTGCGGATGTGTGACAACCACCACCAACTTGCCATGGTGGTGGTTGAGAGAGAGACATCTCTAAACAAGAGATGATGAATGGAACGAGAGCTGATAAGGTAATGATGAGTGGAATGAGGGAGCTATAGAGGATGATCCGAGAAAGAAAAGCTGGAGAGGGGAAGTTTTAAGGGGAGAGGACATTGACAAGGAAAACGGAGGAGAGGAATCCGGGAAGGAGTAGTAGCACAGGTATGTTTTCCATAAACTACCTGTTCTATCTTTTTCAGATGGTTCCATTATTTTTCTATATATACCAGCATTTTATTTTAATGGTTGAATGTGAGCATTGGAAGCTTTCGGAATATTTTTATTGAGTATGAGTTTGTCGGCATGCATTTTATGCTTGTTTCTCAACCCACTTTCCTTCAACTTCAAACCCATCTTTTTAACCCATCTCCTCGTGACCGCCATGTCTATTTGGCATTATGTCACCTACGACAACCTTCAAGAAATACGAATCTAAGGTCCACGGCATGGTCTCTTTACAATGGCTTTTCATTTTAGGTCTAAGCTTGGAAAACTATTCCTTTCCATTCTCCCACATACATGAAGTCCTATGCACATGGTCATCTTCAGCTCACCATTCAGGATCTTTGATACCACAAAACCCATTTTCTCTTACTACCATATCTCCATCTCTCATTGCCCACAGCTCCACTCAACACCTAACCCCATAAACCCACTCCTCTCATCACCTTCTCCATTAACCTAACCCATCCCTCAGTTACCCGAAGGTACGCGCTGTCGCGGAGGCCTTACGCACTGATGGAGACCTCCGAATATCGTCATTCATGGCGTGGTGCAGTCACATGGATTTCTTGGACTGGCTTAAGGTGCTCTTTGGGTTCCAAGATGACAATGTTCGGAACCAGGGAGAGCGCCTAGTTTTTCACCTTGCTAAACTCCCAAATGTGCCTCTCTCCGTCGCCAAAGACCATCGGCTCCCTTGACCCGACCATGCTCCAGAACTCCCACAGTAAGCCCCTTAGGAATTACACCTCATGGTGCTCGTATCTTGGCCGGAAATCTCAAGGAACGGAGTATCCATGGCAAGCATTGAAGAATTGGGGTGTGCATGCAGAATTGTTGACTATTTTTATCACATGGGATGCTCTTCATTTTCTCCAATTTGTGCTTGATGCTGGTACTCCAGTACACTTGGTTATAGTGCTTGAGTACCTGGCTACAGAAGTGCTAAAGTTGTTGGAAAATGCATGCTTGTGAGCATGAAGCACACGTGGGAATGTCTTTATTTTTAGTGCTGCTAGGATGCTAAGGCCCATGAACATTATTTAAAGGCCCCTCACCACCTTGGGCCCACCCCTAAGTGCTCCCATTTTGCATCACTTTGGTACATAGTCCAATATCCACTTGTTCATTTCTTATTTCTTGATATTTTAATAACTTTCCTAACTCCAATTTTTCAAATACCTTTCATAGTTCCAATTCTCAAATGATTTCAAAACTTTCATTTTCAAATACCTTTCATAGTTTCAATTCTCAAATAATTTCAAAACTTCCATTTTCAAATAATTCTTCAAAATTCCTATTTTTTAAATTTAATTTTCCAAACTTCCATTTTCAAATAAATTTCCAAACTTCCATTTTCAAATAAATTTCCAAACTTCCATTTTCAAATAAATTTCCAAAACTCCAATTTTTAAAATTTTCCAAAAGTTCAATTCTCGAAATAATTTTCTAAGGTTCTAATTTTAAATCTAATTTTCCAAGATTCAAAATCTTTAAATTTAATTTTCCGAAAATTCTATATTCCAAATTAAATTTTTCAAAATGACATATTCAAATAAATTCTAGAAACTCCAATTTATTTCAAATCTAATTTTCAAAAAAATTCTATTCTTAAATAATTCTTCAAAATTCTAATTTCATAATTTGATTCCCAATTTCCAAAATTCTCATTTTCACATTTATTTATTTAATCATTATTATTTTCGTTATTATTATTTTTTTTTATTTTTAAAATTCCATCTTTAAATAATTCTTCAAAATTCCGATTTCCAATTTGATTTCCAATTTCCAAATTTCCAATTTTCACATTTATTTATTTAATTAAGGTCTTTTGTTCTTCTTGTCTTCTGTTATTTTGGCACAAATCTTATTATTTTTGTTATTATTATTTTATTTATTTATTTTTAAAATTCCATCTTTAAATAATTCTTCAAAATTCTGATTTCCAAATTTGATTTCCAAATTCCAAAATTCCAATTTTCACATATATTTATTTAATCATTATTATTTTCGTTATTATTATTATTCTATTTATTTATTTAATTTTAAAATTCCATTTTTAAATAATTCTTCAAAATTCCAATTTCGTAATTTATTTTCCAATTTCCCAAAATTCTAATTTTCACATTTATTTATTTGATCATTATTATTTTTGTTATTATTATTATTATTATTTTTAAATTCCATCTTTAAATACTTCTTCAGAATTCCGATTTCCAAATTTGATTCCCAATTTTCATATTTATTTATTTAATCATTATTATTTTGTTATTATTATTATTCTATTTATTTATTTATTTATTTTTAAAATTTCATCTTTAAATAATTCTCCAAAATTCCAATTTTTACATTTGTTTATTATTATTATTATTATTATTTTATTTATTTATTTTTAAATGTCGTCTTCAAATAATTTCCTAAACTCCAATTCATGATTTAATTCTCAAAACTCCAATTCTCAAATAATTTTCAAAATTCTAATTTCTTTCAAATTTAATTTCCAAAATTCTAATTCTTAAACTTAATATTCAAAATTCCAATTTCTTTCAAATTTAATTCCTAAAATTCCAATTCTTAAATTTAATTTTCAAGACGCCCATTTTCAAATAATTTTCGAGCTTTCAATTTTCGAAAAAATTTCAAAACTTTAGTTTTCTTTCAAATAATTTTGATTTCACTCCAATTTTCAAATATTTATTTAATTCTACCACTCTTCATATTTCCTTAAGGTTTAGGGTCACCAAAAATCCGATTTTTAATAAACTTGTTGCCTTTTTCTTTCAGGCAAGCACCTTCATAAATTTTTCTTTGATTTTAAAATAAATTTTCTATTTCTCTTGATTTTTAAATAAGCAAGAATGAATTTTTCATAATTCCAAAATAATGAAATTTTTTAAACTAATTCATGCAAGATAAATTGGGCTTTGGTGCCTTACACATGAGTTTTCTTTTTTGATTGTTAGTTGTTATGCTTAATGAATATTGTTTGATCTTTGTCTTGCTCTTTGATATGCATGTGATGATTTTATACTTGAGTTAACCTTATTTCCATGATAGCGCACTATTGATTGCTGCTAAGGTATGATCTCATTCCCACTTCGCTTATTCTGATGCATGATTCACTTTATTATTTGATTATTTCACTGGTATCCATTGATTTCCTCATCAATTGTCACATCTTCCTCACCTTATTTAGTAGGGACCTGTTTTTAGGGACTTAGAGGGGTGCTACGGTCTCTATTGTGCCTTCCTGATAAGTAACCTGACCACCAAACCTGTATTTGGTTTCTCACAGACTGTCTTTTCCAAATAAGGAGTCACACTTAAGGTTTTCTTTCTTATTTTGTTTACCTTTTAAAAATAAAACAAAAATAAGTGGCAACTCCAAGTCATTTTCTAATAAATCATTTTTCAAATAAAAAGCGAGTTCGCCAACCAGTGGAAGCGCATGAGCCGAAATGTGAGGTCCACAATATAATAATACAAAAATAACTATGCTTTAGTTATTTATTGAGACCAATAGTAATTATTATGCTAATGTGAAATATATTTTTTATTTTTCTTACTTAAAATATATAAAAAGTAGTTACATATTTTTAAATATTACTATTATATGACACTTACATTTTAGTATTTTATTTTGTACTTATGATAGAAAAATCTTGCATACATTTGAAAATACAAAGATTTAATATAATAAACTTATGATATACATAGTTCTAATATTTCTATATTTACTAAAGAAGAATTATCAATAGAAAATTACAAGGGTGTGTATTGAAAAAATTGCCTTACTAAAAGCTAAGTGTCTATTTGGTAATTAAAAAAACAATTATCAAAAAGTAATTTTCAAAAATCATTCTTAAAAATGGTTTTCAATTGTTTTTATGAATAAAATTATTGTTTTCAATTTTTGTACTTGCATATAATTAAAAAGTTTGCAAAGTATTATCCATATCTTCAATTATTGCTTAGAACAAGTGTTTCTAATTTTAAAAACTATTTTCGTACTAAAAACTAAAAAAAAAAAAAAATTTAAAATCAGTTCTGAAACATACCCAAAGATATTTTATTGGTCCACTTTTGTTATCAAAATAATAAAAATAACCACTTAAGGCCCAATGTTTTGAGTTTTAGGCTTAGAAATGCGGGTCTTGGGCCAACTGTCCACACCAGTTTTGGGTTAACTTGAGCCTACCTATTTGCAACCCAATGGGTGAGGATTGGCTTGCCTTCTTGAGCATTCAAGAACGTTAGAATCATGTTGCAATTGGAGGCCACTTTACTCTTATGCCCTCCAAGATTAGATACTCCAAAACAATTAATGATTCATTTGATTAATAAAATTTCAAAATTTAATGTACCTTACATTAGGCATATCCCTGAGCAAATGGGCCTGCATCATACTAATCCAAAACAAAATTAGAGTCCACACAATGGTCTATCTATTGGGCATGTGCCTCTTATGGTTAACTATTTGGAACACCAAAAGCTAATTTCAACATGGGGAATGAAGTTGGGTGGAGAAGATTAAGGGGGTGATTTTAGTTAAATTATATTTAAGTTATTTAATTCTTACTTTAAATATTAATGTTATTTAATAAAGTTCATTTTAAATTTATTTTAAATAATCAAATTGACATATTTTTCCTTCTAAATTATAAGTAAAGGAGATTAAATAATAAGGAAGGTTATGGAGTAACAAAAGAAATCATAAAGGTAAAAGTAAGTTAATTATTTTTATTTATTATTTAAAATTGCTTTTAACTTTAAATAATTTTGTTAAATTATTTTATCAAACACATTTAATGCTTAATAACTTAAATTAAATTATTAAATGGGTTTACCAAACATCCACTAAGGCACGTGTCACATACCTATTTGTATTATAGACTTGATTAGGCCCAAATAATCAACATAAATACCCAATGAAAGGCCTAAGAAGTCTCCTAATGGTCCCTCATCAGAAGGTTGAAGGGATGAAAGACCCATTGCTGTCGAGTCCTACACGACTCATAACGGTAGTGGGCTAGCTACCGCCTCAGGCAATGAACACATAAGTGTATGACTCAATATTATTAGATAGACTCCTTATGGGCCAAGTTTAACTAAATTGAAGTGAATATGGGTACGTGGCTCTATCCCTATAAATAGGAGCCTCCCTCACCTCTTTCAGCCATACCCTTCATTCCATTATTATATTTCTTCTTTATTAGCATTTTCCATTGAGGTACTGATTGAATGGGGGGGGCCACGGGGAGAACTCACATTAGCCACGAGCACCCACTAGAGCTCAAAAACCAAAAAAAGCCTTACAACTACGACGGATGCAAAGAGCCAGGATTCAGGTCAAGGTACAGGTGTGAGGTCTGTGACTTCGATCTCCACAAGGACTGCATGTTCCCCATGTTGGAATTTTTATGTGTGGACTTACATAATCAATTTGATAATGTCATAAATCAATGTTAATTTATTTTTTGCATTGTGGTCCACAATGGGACTAGACACATATTGTTGCTTGATTTTTTATGGGCTCACCCTAATTCACTTGATTGGCCCATTAAGTCAAGTGGTCCAAATAATGTGTGTAATGTGTAATATATATATATATATATATATATATATATATATATATATATGTGCATTTGGAAGGTGTCTCATTTCTTTTCTTGGAGAGCACGCACTGCACACACACACACACACTTGGACTGAATTTTTGGGGAGGAAAGGGAAGAGCTCATTGAACCCTAATTCTTGTACCATCACGCACCTAAAGCAACTTCTTGGATACCAGTGGAAGAAGAAATGGCTTTTCATGGCATAAACCAAGGTAATCGGTTCATTTTTTGTCATTCAATGCATGCTTAAATGTTTACATGTGATCCTATGCTATTTAAATTCTCTTCAATTGGTATCAAAGCTAGCATGGATGACATTTGAGCTGGAATTTTGGGTTTTTTTTTTTTTTTTTGGTTTTTCGTTTTTTGGTTATAGAAGCCATTTTTTTGGGCTTCTTTTCGTTTGGTGTTTATTCTTGGTTTTCAAGCCCGATTGAGGTTGGAGACTTGTAGAGAATATTGTTTGGAGCAAAACCCATCAATTTTTTTTTTTTTTTTTTTTTTATGGTTTTTGGAGCTCATTTGATGAGATTTTGAAAATTAGGGCTTATTTTGGTTTTTCCTATTATGTGTTTTTTTGTGCATTTTTTGGTTTAGATTGAAGGATTGATATTTGAGGATGGAAATCTAAGTGTTTTTGTCAAAAAATGCGCAAAATTTTGGGCGGAATTTTTTTTTTTCTTTTTTCTCCAGAACCAAGGCATGTTTAGCTGGAAAAGAAGGCGAACAGACCACTGCTGACGTCATCATGATGTCATTATAAAAAAAACAATTTTTTTTTTTGTTGCCTTGGTATTCTTGGATTGATTATGCATATGTTAGAATTATTATGCATTTGTTAAATTTGACTTTATTGGAACAACTATTGTTATTATTATTATTTTTTTTGGTATAATTTTTATCTTATACCGATAATGTTGTCCAAGGTCATTTTTGTTAAATATTTAAATTTATTGTGGCAATAAATAACACTTGTGTGATTGCCTATCGCAATTCCAAGTGTGTCAAGTTGCGCAAATTAAATATTTGAATTTATCATGACAATAGTGAACATATATGTGGTTGTCTATCATGATCCTATATGTGTCAAATTGTCTTTGCTGAGATATTTTAACTTCCACTTTTAGTTGCTTTATTATTGTGATTACTAAGATCCATACGGGTATTGTAATTGTCCTATCGATGATAATAATACTTGGTAGGATGCTTAGATTGGTGAAGGAAATTAATTGTATATTATGAACCGTACTAATTTTCTTTGCCCTTTCGGCAATAAAATTAGTACATCTTGGTTGTGATATTTAATTAGTTGTCCTTACCGCCGTGGAATTTTCAAAATTCCAAGCTATTGCTAAATTGAGAAATTCTGAAAACTAGCAAATGCATGATATTGTAATAACATGCATATTGTTGAATTTTGCTATTTTCCAACTACTAGCAATCCTGGTATTACTCTACAATTGTCTACCATCAAACCTCTTACTGGAAATAATTTTGAAGAATGGTTTGAGTCTTTCAATGTGCATATGACTCTGCACAATCTGGACATGGCTTTGAGGGTTGATAAGCCAAGTAGGCCCACTAATGTGAGCTTTGCATATGAAATATCATTGTATGAAAGATGAGAACACTCGAGTAGGAGTTGTTTGATGGTGATGAAATACACTATGGATAAATCTATCAAAGAATGTGTGCCAAAGACGGAAAGGGCCAAAGATTTCTTAGAATATGTGAAGGCAAATTATATCAAGATTGATAAGGCAGAAATGACAACTTATTTGAAGCTTCTCACAACCACTGTGTATTATGGAGTAGGTGGGGTTAAAGATCACATCATCAAGTTAAAGCACTACTTCAACAAGGCAAATGAGATGAAAGTGGAGTTGGGTGAAAAATTCCTAAAATGGTTGATACTTGAGTCTCTTCCTACTTCATTTGATGCAGTGAAGTTGACTTACAATGCCTTGAAAGAAGAATGGACTCTAGAGGAATTGATGTCCATTGTGGTGCAACATGAAGTCTCACTGAAGAAAAATTAGACTCACTCAAGAAAAATGAGACTCACTCACTTGCTCTTGTAACTGACCAAGTCAGTAATATGAAGAAAAAACCTCCACACAAGAATTTTGGAGGCTTTAAGCAGTTCAAGAGGAAAGGGAATTCGAATCAAGGTACCTCCAATGCATCTACTTCTTCTAATGCTGCAAAGAGTGAGAAATTCAAGGGGAAGTGCAACTTTTGCCACAAGATTGGTGATTACTACCAAAAAGTGCTATTTTGTAGACCTAATTATAATGATTTTAAGCACCTTTGAGTAGTAATCATATTCATTTAACCCAATTAATTCATTAAGGTCCTTAGTAATTGGTTTTAACCATATTGTGGCAAGTTTACATGTTTTTCATCAGCTTATGAACCAATTCAAGCATGCCAATTGATGGAGGAGCTATTTGGGCGAGTTAAGCAAGGATTTTGGACAATTATAGGCTTGAATTTCAAGTGGAAACAAGAGCACAAGCAATGGAGAAGAGGAAAATAGAGTGAAGAAAACAGAGTGAAGAAAACAGCTGCAGTCTTCCTTTGAAATTTTGGAGCACTTCCCGAAGTCCATTTTTTTCATGCTATATACCATTTGAAAGCTTAGGAAGTCAAGAATCCAACGCTTCAAACCGTGTATGATTTGGAGTTGAAATGAGGAAGATATGGCCTTTGGAAGGCAACTGCATCTTGTCAAATGACCAATTTCGCAATGTGAATTTCACATTGCGAAAATTTCGCAAGGAGATTTTCTTCATGGTGCGAAATTTTGCCATTTCGCAATGTGAATTTCACATTGCGAAAATTTCGCAATGAGGATTTAGGCACATTGCGAAATTCCTTTGAATCCCCTGTTTTGAGACATTGTTGATGTTATTCCACTACCGGTTCTCCAAGATATTTTGCTTGATTTTTAGCTTTGTAAATACCTATTTTACCCTTGTAATCAACCAATGAATAGGTTGCTTTTGTAATAGCTCTTGTAATTTAGCTTGTTATTGTCTTTAAATAGAGGTGAAGAGCCTCAGACAAGGAATCTAATCTTGTAACCTGTAACTTTATAAGTTATAAGAGCACTTTTGTTCAGAAGCTTCTTTTCTCTTTTCTTTCTCATTTTCTTAGTAGCCAAACACCCTTGGAGGATGAAATCCCCAAGGATGAGAGGCTAAAACCTTTTAGTTTCTTGAAGTAATGGATGCCATGTGAAGCTCCCATGTCAGGATGGAGATTTCCAAGCCATGAATGTAAGTAGCTGAGCGTCATAAATGTTTTCATTCAAAGTAAAGCTTTTAATCCCTCTGACTTGCTTTGAATGACCAATACTTGATAACCTTTTGGTCTCAGTGGATTCTTATTGTTAGATCCACTGATGTTCATTAGTTATCCCCTACGAGCCATTGTATTGCAAGTCGAGGAGATGACCTATATCATTAAAAGAGCATTTATGAGGTTCAACTACCCTTTTTGTAAGTTTTTAAGGACTAAAACTCAGTTGTTAAACTCATACCGGTTCGGGAAGTAAGCATCACCTTAGTTGCTTCCCCAACTCGAGGTGAAAAGTCCCAAAATCTCCATTTTTACATAGTGAGTTAAGCATGGCTATCCAAAGCTTTGAGAAACGTCTTTTTCCATCTTTTAACCTATTTTCATGTTAGTTTAGTTTACACACCTTCATCTTTATATGTTTTCATCTTAACTTAATTTTTATTAAGAAAAGTTCACTCCATCCTCCGAACTTCACCAGTTAAAGTAAAAACCCTTCCCAGTGTTCGATCCTAGAGCCACTATGCTATAGTAGCTTTGCTACTTTAGTGTAAGGACGTTAGGTATAAATTTTGTTGATACCCTTACATGCCAAGCTACCAAGAGTCGGGTCATCAAATGGCGCCGTTGCCGGGGAAGGTGCTACTTCACTGTGAATAGATCAGCCGGAGGTAACTTGTGAGACTTCTCATGAGTAAGGTGAATTCTATCTCATTTTTCATTTACTAACTTTTTATTTTAGTTTTAGAACATTTTTAACTTAGTTTAGATAAGTTTCTTTTAGCTTTTAACTTTCATTTTTAGTTTATTTTTCATACTCTGTTTTTTCCTTCCGCATGCTCTGTTTTTTCTTCTTTTTCTTTGTTTTGTTTATTTGTTTTGTTCCAGTTGAATCCGTGCATGCCCTATTGGATTAGAGACCAAGAGGGAAGGTTAGTACGGATAGAGACTCCACGAGCTACTGAATTAGAGATTATTTTGGAAGTCATGGAGAATCAGACAGAGGATCAACATTCACAACACGGGCAGGGGAATGATCCGAACTTGTATAGGTCCATGAGGGACAGGATGCACCCTCCAAGGATGAGTGCACCATCTTGCATCATTCCTCCTACAGAGCAATTGATTATCAGGCCACACATCGTGCCTCTGCTTCCTACTTTCCATGCGATGGAAAGTGAAAATCCATATGCGCACATAAAGGAATTCGAAGATGTGTGCAATACTTTTCAAGAAGGGGGAACAACTATTGAGCTTATGAGGTTGAAGCTCTTTCCATTCACATTAAAGGACAAAGCCAAGATATGGCTCAATTCCTTGAGGCCGAGAAGCATAAGAACATGGACAGAACTTCAAGCTGATTTTTTGAAGAAGTTTTTCCCTACTCACAGAACAAATGGATTGAAGAGACAAATCTCCAACTTCTCAGCACGTGAAAATGAAAAATTTTATGAATGCTGGGAGAGGTATATGGAGGCCATCAATGCATGTCCTCACCACGGCTTTGATACATGGCTTTTGGTGAGCTATTTTTATGATGGCATGTCATCTTCAATGAAGCAGATATTGGAGACAATGTGTGGGGGTGATTTCATGAGCAAGAACCCTGAGGAGGCTATGGACTTCCTAAGTTATGTCTCAGAGGTTTCCCGTGGATGGGATGAGCCCAATAGTAGAGAAATGGGGAAGAGGCCAGTTCAGCAAATGTCAAGAGGGGGGATGTACAGTCTGAGTGAAGACATGGAGATGAAAGCCAAGGTAGCTGCCATGGCTAGAAAAATAGAGGAAATGGAGTTGAGAAAAGTTCACGAAGTCCAAGCTATTTCAGAACCTCAACAACAAGCCAATCCTTGCTCCATATGTCAGTCATTTGAACATATGGTGGAAGAATGTCCCACCATTCCGGCAGCAAGAGAAATGTTCGGGGAACAAGCTAACCTGATTGGCCAATGGAAGCCAAATTCAAATGCTCCCTATGGCAACACGTACAACTCTAGCTGGAGGAACCACCCAAACTTTGCATGGAAGCCAAGGCCAAACCCATATCAGTCACCAGCCCAATCAAGCCAACAGAGTCAAGGTCAATCCTCAGTTGAGCAAGCACTCGTAAGCCTTAGCAAGGTTATGGGTGACTTTGTGAGTGAGCAAAAATCCATCAACTCTCAACTAAATCAGAAGATTGACAACGTAGAGAGTACATTGAACAAGAAGATAGATGGGATGCATAATGAGTTGTCTCAGAAAATTGACAACATCCAATATTCCATCTCAAGGCTCACAAATTTGAACACTGTCAATGAGAAAGGGAAGTTTCCCTCTCAGCCTCACCAAAATCCTAAGGGGATACATGAAGTGGAATCCAAAGATGAGGATTCTTCAAAGATGAGGGACGTGCAAGCTATTATCACTTTGAGAAGCGGTAAGGAAGTGCATCAGCCGGAGCATGATCAGAGGAAAGCCAAAGAAGATAAGGCTGATAGAAAAGAAGAAAAAAAGAATGAAAAAAAGGGAAAGGAAGTTCAGATGAAAGAAAGCATCATTCCTAGCATGGATGAGGAACCTCAAATTCTTTTAAAGGAAGGCATGATGAAGAAGCACATGCCTCCTCCATTTCCTCAAGCCTTGCGTGGGAAGAAACCGATCAAGAATGCTTCTGAGATTCTTGATGTGCTAAGACAAGTGAAGGTGAATATTCCTTTACTTGATATGATCAAGCAAGTACCCACATATGCAAAGTTTTTGAAGGACTTGTGCACTATGAAAAGAGGACTCAATGTTACAAAGCAAGCCTTCCTAACCGAGCAAGTGAGTGCTATAATCCAATGCAAGTCTCCAATCAAATACAAAGATCCGGGGTGTCCTACAATCTCAGTCAATATTGGAGGAACCCAAGTGGAGAAAGCATTGCTTGATTTGGGGGCAAGTGTTAACTTGCTTCCGTACTCTGTATACAAGGAGCTGGGGTTGGGAGAACTCAAGCCAACATCAATCACCCTATCCTTAGCTGACCGATCAGTGAAAATCCCTAGGGGGGTAATAGAGGATGTATTGGTTCAAGTTGACAAATTCTACTATCCAGTAGATTTTGTGGTGCTTGATACGGATCCCATTGTCAAAGGGATCAACTATGTTCCAATCATCCTTGGAAGACCATTCCTTGCAACATCCAATGCAATCATCAATTGTAGGAATGGGGTCATGCAACTCACTTTTGGGAATATGACATTGGAACTCAACATCTTCCATCTATGTCAAAAGCACATCCATCTTGAAGAAGATGAGGGCCCGGAAGAAGTGTGTATGATAGATACCCTGGTGGAGGAGCATTGTAATCAGAGTATCCTTGATCAGTTTGAAGAGAATTCAGATGAAAGCCATGAAGATCTTGATGATGGGTTAGCTAAACCCATGGGAATGAATGTCGTTATGTCAAACTGGAGACAAAAGCCAGTGATCCTCCCTTTGTTCAAGGATGAGGAAGAGATGAAAGAAGCTAAGGATGCAATCCTTAAGCTTGAATTGAAGACCCTTCCTGCCGAGTTGAAGTATGCTTACTTGGAGGAAGGCAATAAAGCCCCGGTGGTAATTTCTTCTTCTTTAACCGTTTCACAAGAGGACAGTCTTCTAAGAATCCTTAGAAAGCACAAGAAGGCCATCGGATGGCAAATTTCTGATTTGAAGGGGATAAGCCCATTGATTTGCACGCACCATATTTATATGGAGGAGGGAGCTAAGCCAACTCGTCAGCCACAGAGAAGATTGAATCCTCATATGCAAGAGGTAGTAAGGGCTGAAGTGTTGAAGCTTCTTCAAGCGGGCATCATTTACCCCATTTCGGATAGCACTTGGGTGAGTCCAACCCAAGTTGTTCCAAAGAAGTCCGGGATAACCGTAGTCAAGGGGGAAAATGGAGATGAAGTGTCCACACGCCTCACAACTGGTTGGAGGGTGTGCATTGACTACAGGAAGCTGAATGCAGTAACGAGAAAGGATCACTTCCCTTTACCTTTCATGGATCAAGTCCTTGAGAGAGTATCTGGGCATCCTTTTTATTGCTTCTTGGATGGGTATTCCGGGTATTTTCAAATAGAGATTGATGTGGAGGACCAGGAGAAGACTACCTTCACTTGTCCATTCGGCACCTATGCTTATAGGCGGATGCCTTTTGGATTATGCAACGCTCCTGCTACCTTCCAAAGATGCATGCTTAGCATCTTCAGTGACATGGTTGAACGAATCATGGAAGTCTTCATGGATGACATAACTGTGTATGGGACTTCTTTTGAGGATTGTTTGTCACATCTTGAAGATGTATTGAAAAGATGCATAGAGAAAGACCTCGTACTCAATTGGGAGAAGTGCCATTTTATGGTAAATCAAGGTATTGTTCTTGGTCACGTAATCTCAAAGAAGGGTATAGAGGTAGATAGAGCTAAGGTGGAACTAATTGTGAAGTTGCCACCTCCCACCAATGTAAAAGGAATAAGGCAATTCCTTGGGCATGCCGGGTTCTATAGGAGGTTTATAAAGGATTTTTCCAAGATTGCCAAACCTCTTTGTGAATTATTGGTGAAGGATGCCAAGTTTGAGTGGGATGATAAATGTCAAAGGAGTTTTGAGCTTCTTAAGCAATTCTTGACATCAGCGCCCATTGTGAGAGCACCAAATTGGGAGTTGCCATTTGAAGTGATGTGTGACTCAAGTGATTATGCTATTGGGGCTGTTTTGGGACAAAGAGAAGATGGCAAACCTTATGTGATCTACTATGCAAGCAAGTCTTTGAATGATGCTCAAAAGAATTACACCACCACTGAGAAGGAATTACTTGCTGTGGTGTATGCTTTGGATAAGTTCAGAGCTTATTTGATAGGGTCTTCCATTGTGGTATTCACGGATCATTCAGCTTTGAAGTATTTGCTAACCAAGCAAGATGCCAAGGCTAGGTTGATTAGGTGGATACTTTTGCTTCAAGAGTTCAACCTCCAAATTAGAGATAAGAAAGGTGTTGAGAATGTGGTAGCTGACCACTTGTCAAGGCTCAACATTGCTCATGACACCCATGGACTTCCCATAAATGATGATTTCCCTGAGGAATCCTTGATGCTTGTGGAGGAAGTGCCATGGTTTGCACACATTGCCAATTACTTGGTCACGGGAGAAATACCAAGTGAATGGAGCTCTCAGGACAAGAAGAATTTCTTTGCCAAGGTCCATGCATATTATTGGGAGGAGCCTTTTCTCTTCAAGTATTGTGCGGATCAAATTATAAGGAAGTGTGTGCCTGAACAAGAGAAGCATGGGATCCTATCTCATTGCCATGAGAATGCATGTGGAGGCCACTTTGCCTCACAAAAGACAGCAATGAGAGTTCTTCAATCGGGCTTTTGGTGGCCCTCACTTTTTAAGGATGCCCATGAGGTAAGTAAAGGATGTGATAAGTGCCAAAGACTAGGCAAGCTTTCAAGGAGAAACATGATGCCTTTGAACCCCATCTTGATAGTGGATCTTTTTGATGTTTGGGGCATAGACTTCATGGGACCTTTCCCTATGTCTTTTGGCCACTCCTACATCTTGGTAGGAGTTGATTATGTTTCAAAGTGGGTTGAAGCTATACCCTGTAGAACCAATGATCACAAAGTGGTTCTCAAATTCCTAAAAGAAAACATCTTCTCGAGGTTTGGAGTGCCTAAAGCAATCATCAGTGATGGAGGCACTCACTTTTGCAACAAGCCCTTTGAAGCTCTTTTGGCCAAGTACGGAGTTAAGCATAAGGTAGCTACACCTTATCATCCTCAGACGAGTGGCCAAGTAGAGCTAGTCAACCGGGAAATTAAGAACATCTTGATGAAGGTGGTGAACACCAATAGGAAAGATTGGTCTGTTAGGCTCCTTGATTCCCTATGGGCGTATAGGACGGCTTATAAGACTATCCTTGGGGTGTCACCATACCGTCTTGTTTATGGCAAAGCTTGCCATCTTCCCGTTGAGATCGAGTTCAAAGCATGGTGGGCCATTAAAAAGCTCAACATGGATTTAACTAAGGCTGGGCTAAAGAGGAGTTTGGATTTAAATGAGCTTGAGGAATTGAGAAATGATGCCTATCTCAACTCAAAAATAGCTAAGGAAAAGCTAAAGAGATGGCATGATCAGTTGGTGACCAAGAAAGAATTTTTCAAGGGACAAAGAGTCTTGCTATATGACTCTAAGCTTCACCTATTTCCGGGAAAGCTCAAATCAAGGTGGGTAGGGCCTTTTGTCATCCACCAAGTACACTCACATGGAGTAATTGAGTTATTCAACTCAAATAGTGCAAAGACCTTCAAGGTAAATGGGCAAAGACTCAAGCCCTACATCGAGCCATTTTCCCGTGACAAGGAGGTACTCATCCTCCATGACCCATCACATCCTTGAGAAAGTGTGGTAAGTTGATGAGCTTAGCATGAAAAGCTAAGTGCTCATCTCTTTTTGTTTTAATTTTAGTAGTACATTCTTGTTTACTTTGCATTTTTAATACTTTTGCACATATTTTGTTTAGGTTTCTTAGTTTTGATTTTGATTTTTTTAATGTTTTTAATGGAGCTTTGATGTCCAATAGCAGGTACGAAAGCTCACAAGCTCACAAATGTGGAAAGAAAGGTGAAATAGGGGAGAAATATACCTAAGTCCAAGCTTAAAAGTCCATTTCGCAACTCAAAAAGTGAGTTGCGAAAATTTCGCAAGGTGAATTTCACCTTGCGAAATGCACATTTTGGCAAGATGCAAAATGCAACCTCTCGGGATTGCACTTTCGCAAGGAGTAACCAGTGCGAAAATTTTCGCAAGTCATTTTTCACCTTGCGAAATTGTTTTCAAAGCAAATATCAAAATGCAACCTCTCGGGATTGGTTTTTAAGGGGAGTAGCCAATGCGAAAATTTGGCAAGGTGAATTTTCACCTTGCGAAATTTCCAGCACTCCGCCATGCTCTCTCAAATCCACCATCACCTGAGCATATCACCTCCTCCACCTCAGGAGCCACATCCATAATTGGATATTTCTATCTCCATTTTGTATATGTTTTTTGTAGATGTACATGTTTTATATTCTGAGATTGTATGTACCTCATGATTCTATCTTGTACTCAACTCTCTCAGTTTATATAAGCATCATTTTTTGTATCTTATTTCCTCTCTCACGTTTCTTATGGTTTTTGAATCATGTGGATGCACTCACACGCCTTGAATACCACATCACCATAAGGTATATCATTCCTTCCTCGTCTTTTTCGATAGAAACATTGGGGACAATGTTCATCTCGGTTGGGGGGAGAGTTGAGGAAGTAAGTATTTCCTATTTTAGTTAGTTATTTTGTTGATTTAGTAGTTTTTGCCCTTTTTCAAAATTTTTTGTTTCATTCTCTATGGTTGTTAAAGATAATTTCTCAAAATAAAATAGGATAAGTCGAGTTTTAACTTAATTACTTAAGTCTTAGAGTTTGTTTTATGCTTTCAAAGTTGATAATCTATTGAAGCCCTCTTTGATTTCGAACTTATTTCTTCCATTTCAAGCTTTACACACACCATGCACATTAGATCCCGGATTTATGATGTAAAACTTTCTCACCCTCTAAGCTTAGGAAAATTTTGACTTGGTTTATTACTTAACCTCTTTTTAATAGTGTTGGGACACCTCAAAAAGACCAATGAGTCTTAAAAAAAAAAAAAAAAAAAAAAAAAAAAAAAAAAAAAAAAAAAAAAAAGGAAAAGAAAAAAAAAAAAAAAAAAAAAAAGAGAATAAGCTTCTATTCTTTCCTTGAAACCTAAGCATGATCCGAAAGGGTGGCGAAAGCCTTTAAAACCCGATGCCCTAAACCTTGATTGGTTGGGAGTCATCGATCCTCTGCTTGCTACATAGGTGAATTGGTTAAGTTTAGTGAGTAAAAAGAATTGTGAATAAGAAGGTGCGTTCCTAACCTATTAAGAGTTGGTTAATTTTGCCAATGTCCGAGAAAAGCTTAGGTTGGGGGGAGAGGATAGTTGTGCATACTATATCCGGAAGCTAATCTCATTAACACTTAGCTCATTATGGAAGAGTTTGATCCGGAACCTTGAGAGTAGAGATTCTTTTGATACTTAATTGCATAATCTCCACTCTTTGTACTTTTTGTTTAAGTTTTAGCTTTGACAACTCCTATTGCATTTTGAATCTTCGTATCTTTAGTTCACCATGTGAGATGTGTTTTGATATCAGTCATGCCACTCAATTATTTTTTGGAGTGATTTGCATGATCCTTTTTATGTATATTATTATAGTTTACTTAGTTTTTATCTCCTCCATTGCTAAGGGACTAGCAATGAGTCGGTTGGGGGGTGTGATTACTACCAAAAAGTGCTATTTTGTAGACCTAATTATAATGATTTTAAGCACCTTTGAGTAGTAATCATATTCATGTAACCCAATTAATTCATTAAGGTCCTTAGTAATTGGTTTTAACCATATTGTGGCAAGTTTACATGTTTTTCATCAGCTTATGAACCAATTCAAGCATGCCAATTGATGGAGGAGCTATTTGGGCGAGTTAAGCAAGGATTTTGGACAATTATAGGCTTGAATTTCAAGTGGAAACACGAGCACAAGCAATGGAGAAGAGGAAAATAGAGTGAAGAAAACAGAGTGAAGAAAACAGCTGCAGTCTTCCTTTGAAATTTTGGAGCACTTCCCGAAGTCCATTTTTTTCATGCTATATACCATTTGAAAGCTTAGGAAGTCAAGAATCCAACGCTTCAAACCGTGTATGATTTGGAGCTGAAATGAGGAAGATATGGCCTTTGGAAGGCAACTGCATCTTGTCAAATGACCAATTTCGCAATGTGAATTTCACATTGCGAAAATTTCGCAAGGAGATTTTCTTCATGGTGCGAAATTTTGCCATTTCGCAATGTGAATTTCACATTGCGAAAATTTCGCAATGAGGATTTAGGCACATTGCGAAATTCCTTTGAATCCCCTGTTTTGAGACATTGTTGATGTTATTCCACTACCGGTTCTCCAAGATATTTTGCTTGATTTTTAGCTTTGTAAATACCTATTTTACCCTTGTAATCAACCAATGAATAGGTTGCTTTTGTAATAGCTCTTGTAATTTAGCTTGTTATTGTCTTTAAATAGAGGTGAAGAGCCTCAGACAAGGAATCTAATCTTGTAACCTGTAACTTTATAAGTTATAAGAGCACTTTTGTTCAGAAGCTTCTTTTCTCTTTTCTTTCTCATTTTCTTAGTAGCCAAACACCCTTGGAGGATGAAATCCCCAAGGATGAGAGGTTAAAACCTTTTAGTTTCTTGAAGTAATGGATGCCATGTGAAGCTCCCATGTCAGGATGGAGATTTCCAAGCCATGAATGTAAGTAGCTGAGCGTCATAAATGTTTTCATTCAAAGTAAAGCTTTTAATCCCTCTGACTTGCTTTGAATGACCAATACTTGATAACCTTTTGGTCTCAGTGGATTCTTATTGTTAGATCCACTGATGTTCATTAGTTATCCCCTACGAGCCATTGTATTGCAAGTCGAGGAGATGACCTATATCATTAAAAGAGCATTTATGAGGTTCAACTACCCTTTTTGTAAGTTTTTAAGGACTAAAACTCAGTTGTTAAACTCATACCGGTTCGGGAAGTAAGCATCACCTTAGTTGCTTCCCCAACTCGAGGTGAAAAGTCCCAAAATCTCCATTTTTACATAGTGAGTTAAGCATGGCTATCCAAAGCTTTGAGAAACGTCTTTTTCCATCTTTTAACCTATTTTCATGTTAGTTTAGTTTACACACCTTCATCTTTATATGTTTTCATCTTAACTTAATTTTTATTAAGAAAAGTTCACTCCATCCTCCGAACTTCACCAGTTAAAGTAAAAACCCTTCCCAGTGTTCGATCCTAGAGCCACTATGCTATAGTAGCTTTGCTACTTTAGTGTAAGGACGTTAGGTATAAATTTTGTTGATACCCTTACATGCCAAGCTACCAAGAGTCGGGTCATCAATTGGCCACAAGCAGGCTAATTGCTTCAAGTTTAAAAATTGGCTAGAGAAGAAAAAGAAAGGTGAAATTATGGTTGTGGTTATTTTGAATGCAAACATGATTGAGACTAATATTGTTGATGTTCATGCCAATTCTTGGTGGTTAGATACCGGTGCCACTATTCATGTCACTAATTCTTTGCAAGAGATGACAAACAAAAGGAGGCCGTCAAAGCATGAAGAATGTGTGTATATGGGTGATGGAAGCAAAGTGAAAGTGGAATTTTTTAGCATGATAAAGCTAAGGTTGATCACAAAAAAAATTTTGTTGTTACACAATGTGGCTTTCATACCATCACTTCGGAGGAATCTAATTTTTGTATTTATTTTGGATAGACATGGTTATTCTTTTCACTTTGGAGGTGGAAAAGTGGATATATTTAGCAACTTAGTTCTAATTGGCAATGTTATTTTATTTGGCAACCTTTATAGTCTCAGTTTGTATCATGGTCCTTTATGTGTTTCATCTTCTGTTAATTTTGTTGCTGGTTACAAGCATGCTAGAATGAATTTGAGTTCTTCCATGTTGTGGCACAAACGCCTAGGTCATATTTCTAAGCAAAGATTAGAGAGATTGGTTAAAGATGGTGTGCTTTCTAATCTTTATTTCTAAGACTTCGAGACTTGTGTTGTTTGCTTAAAAGGGAAGATGACAGCAAAGACCAGAAATGAGAAGATTGATAGGTGTGGAAGTACTTTAGACTTGATCCACACAGATATATGTGGTCCTTTGACACCAACTGCTTTAGGGGGTTATAAATATTTCATCACTTTTATTGATGATTTCTCTAGATATGGTTATGTTGAACTAATCCATGAGAATTTTGACTCCCTAAATGTGTTTAAAGCCTTTAAGGCTAAGGTGGAGTTGTAGTTGGGAAAGCCCATTAAAATTGTGAAGTCTGATAGAGGTGGTGAGTATTATGGGAGATATGATGAGACTGGACGGAATCCTGGACCATTCGCTAAGTTTCTGTTGGAATGCGGCATTGATGTGAGATACACAATGCCAGGCACTCCTCAACAGAATGGGGTTGCAGAAAGGAGGAATCGCACATTGTTGGATATGGTGAGGTGCATGTTGTCTAATTCCTCTTTGCCAGAATTTTTGTGTGGTGAAGCCTTAAGGATTGCGGCATATATTTTGAATCAAGTGTCCAGTAAGTATGTGCCTAAGACACCTTATGAGCTATGGTCAAGGAAGAAACTGAGTCTTCATCATTTCCATGTTTAGGGATGTAAGGCTGAGGTTATGCCCTATAACCCATAGTCAAAGAAACTTGATCATAAAACCATCAGTGGTTTCTTTGTTGGTTATTGCATTGGATCAAGGGGTTCTAGATTTTATTGTCCATCTCATACCGCTAGGATCATTGAGTCAGATAGGGTTGTATACTTTGAGGATGAAGTTAATGTTGATCCAAATTTTGTGCCTCATGAGATACTTTTTGGAGAAAAGCATGTTGTGATTCCTTTTCCTACATCTCATGTTCCAAATGTGGATGTTCCTATTGTCCAACAGCCAACCACTAATCAAGGAGAGCATGGTGATCAAGTGGAATCTGGCATTCCTGTTGATGATACTGTTGTTAATGGGGTTCCTTTGAGAAGATCATAGAGGGTTTGTAGGTCGGCTATTTTAGATGATTACATGATTTATTTGTAGGAGCATGAGTATGATGATTATGATGCTTCTGATCCAGTCACTTATCAAGAAGCAATTCATTGTCCTCAATTCACTTCTTGGAAAGAAGCCATGGATGATGAAATGAATTCTATGTATATGAATGGTGTTTGGGACTTGGTCGAATTGCCACATGGTTGTAAACCAGTTGGGTGCAAGTGGGTCTTTAAGACCAAACATGATTCTAGAGGGCAAATAGAGAGATATAAAGCTAGACTTGTGGTTAAAGGTTATAGTCAAAGAGAAGAATTGATTTCAAAGAAACCTTCTCACCTATGTCGACCAAGGACTCTTTTAGAGTGATTATGGCCATAGTAACTTATTTTGATTTGGAGCTACATCATATGGATGTCAAGATAGCTTTCTTGAATGGTGATTTGGATGAGGACGTGTATATGGAGCAACCTACTGGTTTTGTAGAAGTTGGAAAGGAAGATTTAGTTTGCAAGCTCAATAAGTCAATTTATGGTCTTAAACAGGCTTCGAGGCAGTGGTATCAGAAGTTTGATAGGATTATCACCCAAAATGGGTTTAAAGAGAATATAGTTGACAGATGCATATATTTGAGGGTCATTGGGAGTAGTTACATATTTCTTGTTTTATATGTTGATGATATACTACTCGCATCAAATGATTCTGACTTGTTGATTGAGACAAAGCACATGTTGTCAACCCATTTTGACATGAAGGATCTTGATGAGGCTTCTTATGTTTTGGGCATAAAGATTCTTCGTGATAGGGCTAATGGAGTGCTTAAATTGTCTCAAAGAACCTATATTGAGAAGATATTGAAGAGGTTCAATATGCATAATTGTAGATCTACTAAAGTGCCAATTGTGAAGGGTGATAAGTTTTCAAAGGCTTAGTGTCCTCAAAATGATGATGAGAGAGAGGAAATGAGAACCATTCCTTATTCATCTGTGGTTGGCAGCCTTATGTATGCTCAAGTATGTACACGCCCTGATACTGCTTTTGTTGTGGGCATGTTGGGAAGGTACTTGAGCAATCCTGGGAGTCAACATTGGAAAGCCGCTAAGAAGGTCCTTAGGTATTTGCAAGGAACTAAGGACTTAATGTTGACATATCGGCGCACCAGCTTACTTGATGTAGTTAGGTTTTGTGATGCTGATTTTGCTGGCTACATAGATGTTAAGAAATCCACTACGAGCTATATTTTTATGATGGCAGGAGGAGTTGTATCTTGGAAAAGTGTCAAGCAAACACTTACAACATCCTCAACTATGGAGGCAGAGTATGTGGCATGTTATGAGGCTTGTTGTCATGATATGTGGATGCAAAATTTTATTCCAACTTTGGGAGTTGTTGACTCCATTTATAGACCACTGAAATTATTTTGTGATAATTCCGCAACTGTTGCTTTCTCTAAGAACACTAGGAGTATTTCTCGCTCCAAACATATTGATGTAAAGTTCTATTTTGTTAAGGAGAAAGTGGCAGTCTCTTATTGATATTGAACAAATGTCCACAAAAAGTATATTGGCGGATCCATTAACAAAAGGCTTACCCATAATTGTGTTTCAGGAACATGTATCTGAAATGGGGTTGTTGGAAGCCTAGGTTGTATTAAGTTAGTGGGAGCCACTTTTGGTATTGTAATATTATGCTATTGTTGGAAGGATTGCTATTATTGTATATTTCCCTATGAATCAAGCAATGAAGCATATATGATTGCTTTTGATTTTTTTTTTTTATGAGATTCTATGGGACATTGATTTATGATTATGTAGTCCAAGTGGGAGAATTGTTGGAATTTTTATGTGTGGACTTACATAATCAATTTGATAATGTCATAAATCAGTGTTAATTTATTTTTTGCATTATGGTCCATAATGGGACTGGACACATATTGTTGCTTGATTTTTTATGGGCTCACCCTAATTTACTTGACTGGACCATTAAGTCAAGTGGTCCAAATAATATGTGTAATGTGTAATATATATATATATATATATATATATATATATATATATATATATATATATATATATATGAATTTATTTACATATATATATAGAGATATATGTGCATTTGGAAGGTGTCTCATTTCTTCTCTTGGAGAGCACGCATTACTGCACACACACACTTGGACTGAATTTTTGGGCTGGAAATGGAAGAGCTCATTGAACCCTAATTCTCGTACCATCACGCACTTTGAGCAACTTCTTGGATACCAATGGAGGAAGAAATGGCTTTTCATGGCATAAACTAAGGTAATCGGTTCATTTTTTACCGTTCAATACATGCTTAAATGTTTACATGTAATCCTATGTTGTTTAAATTCTCTTCACCCCACTGAAACCACTACCCACGACTTCTTTGGAAACGCCGCCTTCAAATTTCTCCATGAACCACCCAATACCAAGTGTAAAGAGAAGCACTGCAGGAACGAGGGCAAAAGATATTGTGACGCCTGTGGAAAGGCCTTGAAGGGCTTTGTTTACCACTGTGCAGCACGCGACTTGGATTTGCATCCATGTTGCCGCAACCTTGAGACTAAAATGGATATCTATGGCGAGGAGTTCCGGCTTCAAGATAAGGTGTCAAGGCTGTGCAATTGGTGAAAGAAGAGGGGGGGCTTGAGGGCAGAAGCTCAGATGTCCAAGGTTGGACTTACGCATGAAGCAACAAACACTACTATTTTCATGTGGGCTGTGTGCAAGAGATGATGCTGGAGGCTTGGCAAAATGAGGGTGGTGGTGGCAGTGATGATGATAAGAGTGTAGCGGCAGTGAGTAAAATGAACCTGCAGCTACAACGCAATTCAAAGGGAAATGGGGGGAAAGGAAACAAGTATTGGAAGATGTTGAAGTCAATACTGAGGATTATAATGTGTGATTTATTATATTAATTGTCAATGATTAGTAATAATTTCATGTTGATCGCAGCAAAACTGTTTTAACTGAAAATAATTGATAACTATCTAATCACTACCGAGAGTTGTTAACAAAACTATAATGGGAGAATTGTGTTTTGAGTTCAACTAAATTGGGTAATTGAGATAAGGTCCTCATATCACTCATAATTAAACTCAAAACCCAATGAAATAGTAGAAATTGAGAGGAATGATATTGTTTTTAAAAACCCCTAAAATACCCTTAACTATTAAATGAAAAAACGAACCAATCACCTCACATTTCTCATTCTCTCTTTGACTCTTTTACCCTTCTCTCACCTATTTAATAGTGGAGAATCATTTTTCTTTGTCAAATTGAATATGAAAGATGGTTAAAAATTATTATTGCCAAATGCATTTTTGAAGTGAATAACTTTTAAATACCTTATAAAATATTATTAATTTTTTTTTCTAACTTGCAAATTAGACACATGGTGTTTATTATTTCTCACGTTATTTGGAAAATAATGTAAACACTCACATGCATATTATATATATAATATTAACCAATAAGATAATATTTCTAAGACTAATTTACCAACCTTCTAATAATTTTGAAAGTGTAAATAGGGTAATTGGCCGAATTAAAGTCTTCAAAATATTCAAAATTTCTCCATTCCAAAATTACCTAATTGCTCTCCACACTAATCCTAAATATTTTTGAATAAAGATTTAAATATTTAAAACCATTAAAATAAATACTTTCTTATTAAAGCAATTTTTTCAAAGTAATAAGATAAAAATCATGAAATCTTCAAAACTATAATTACAACAAATATTTTTAATTTAAAACTAATTTCATAATTTAAATTAATAATTTAAAAAAATACAAATGTTATAAAAATAATTTTTGTTTATTTTTAATTCCATTTAATATATGATTTTTTAAATCTCTATTGATAACAATGAAATTATGTTTATAAAGGCAAAAAAGTAAAAATATATATTTCATTTAGTTTACTTATGGTGAACAATTCAAACATGATTGATATTAATTTAATTCCTATGTGTTAATTTTTGTAGGGAATGTCTTAATGACATAGTTTGGTAAAAAAAAAAAGAAAAAAAAACTATCAATAATCGTCTTAATGTCAAACTCAAGTTGTTTAAAAATCGTACAAAACCTATTAGAAGCCTTGTACACCCTTGTACACTTAGTACATTTCCCTTATACAGTTAGTGTAATACCCTTGTACAATGACACAAATTTCATATCCCTCCTAAGTTATATGTCCATCTAGGTGTATTAATCATATATTCAATGGTTTGGTTGAGAAAATGGTGAATGACTTAGGATCAAATTTTTTTTCCCCAAATATCATTATTGGGGAAAATATTGGAATTTTCATGACAGAGTTAAATAAAGTGCATGACATAGGTGTACAATCCTTGGGTGACAAGGAAAATAAAAAAGTGGTTTAGAATCGATTAAAATCATTCACAAAGAGTAATCTTGTGCACCTTTGTACAATTAGTACATTTTCCTTGTACAATTAGTGTAATACCCTTGTACCATGACACAAATTTCATATCTCTCTTAAGTTATGTGTCCATGTAGGAGTGCTTAACCATATTTCCAATGGTTTAGTTGAGAAGATGGTGGATGACTTAAGGTCAATTTTTTTTCCCCAAATATCATTACTGGGGAAATTATTAGAATATCCATGTGGGAATTAAATAAAGTGCATGACATATGTGTACAATACGTGAGTGATAAGAAAAATAAAGGAATAACTCATAATCGATTATAATCTTTCACAAAGGGTAGCCTTGTGCACCTTTGTACACTTAGTACATTTCCCTTGTATAGTTAGTGTAATACAATTGTACAATGGCGCAATAAATGAATAAATAATTTTTTTCATATAAAAAAAATAGTACTAAACAAGCTTTTCAATTTTTATTTTTAAAAATAGTTTTCATTTTTTAATTAAACGTATTTTCAAAAAGAGACAATATAGAAAATAAAAATTATTTTTAAAAATAAAAAAATAAAAAATAAAAACTAGAAAAATGTTTTAAAACCAAACTCAAATATAATATATATAATTTTTAACTACTTGGTTTCATCTAAAATAAGTAAATATACCTTTCAACCCTTTTATATAAGAAAATTTCAATTTCTACTATGTATTGATATAATCCACTTCTAAAACTAGGTCATATGAAAACATTTTAATTGAGTACTTAAAATAAAAACTCTCCATCCATCCTCTTTCTTTCCTTTTCTTTTTATTATTTTAATACATTTTCAATTAATTCAAATCATTAAAAAAATCCTTAATAAACAAATATGTTACATTTCATATAACTTATTACTAAAAGTTATGTTCAAAAAGTTATTAAAATAAGGAAGGAAGAAGATTAAAAAAAATTAAACTTTTTATTTTATAATAGTAAAAATAAAACTTTAAAATACCTTTTAGTATAAAAGGAATTAAAATAGTGAATATATTATTTTAAACAATATTTTAATCATTAAATTATTTACTTCTAAAATGTAAAAGATAATTTTTATTAATTTAAATTAATATTTTTTTAGAAAGTATTTTCCAAAATAGTCTTTGAATCATTAGTATAATTTTTGTTTATTTATAATTTAAAAATAAAAAATAATGTTGATTTTTCAATTATTTATAAAAGAGTTTTAAAAAAATTATGAAAAATCCAAAATTGATTAAATAAGAAAGAATAGTGGCATGTGAAGAGTGATAGAATAAAGACAAAAATGAGTCAAGTGGGTATTTTTGTCAATTACTATCTCATATCCTCATAATCAATTATGGGTGGTTGGAGGACCTTACCTTAATTATCAAGCTTGTATGGGTTGATAACACGATTTTCCCAACTATAATTGAAGTGTTTTGATGGGCCCACTAACAGTTGGCCCACTTTGAAGCCCTCGGGAAAACCCAAAATAAAAAGAAAGGAAAAAATTCCCAAGTCTTGTTGATTAAGGTTTGGAGCATAGATTTGGTTGGGATTGATATAAAAAAAATAAGGAAAAAAATCGGTTGGGTGAAATTCCAAGAATTTATTGGAAAATTTCTCATTTTTTTTGGAATTTTGTCGATATATATATATTTGTCTAAGTTTGACGATTTTACGCTACCAAACTCGGTCAACAACCAGTCAAAGTGACCCCAAAACTTCCAAAATTTAATTTTTAGATGAGGCTGGGATTCAAACCCTAAATGATAGGTTGGAAGCGTAGCAAAAAAACCCGATAGGCTAGTCTTTGTGATATTTTATGAATAATACATACATATATATAATAAATGAATTAATTATAATTATTTTATATTTAAATTTAATTTAATTTAAATTATTATTAAAAAAATAAAACTATCACATCTCAAGAATTTTTTCAATATATATTTTATACTACAATTAAATACAAGAAAAATAATTATTTATAAATTTTATTATAAGTATATTAAAACAATATATATATATATATATAATTAAATTTTGCAATAAAAATAACTTTAGTGTATGTAGTATGTATACTATTGCTTTTCTTATCATTTTTTTTTGAAGTTTTTTCTAATATTCTTATGAATTTTGATCAATTTTTATGATATTTTTTTGTCAAATTTTTAATTGATATTTTCCGATATATTTGTAAAATCGAATAACCAATATATTAATAAAAAATGATATTTTCATCCTTGATTTGTAGTCCTCTTAAAGTTATTGGTGTTAATTAAAATACCACAGCGGATCGAAATTACAAAATATTATTGAAAAGATACCTCTTAAGAAATCATAATGCAAAATGTTTTAGCTATTTTTGGAATTCTACTATTCAGAATAAACTTATTAGAAAAAAAAAATATCAAATACTAAAATGTTATACATATCATTTGATTATCGAGTATGTGAAGTTATGTTTAATAACAAAATAACTATGTGGACCCTGAATTTTCACGATACGGTCCTACTCAAATGGCGATACTCAAGTGTCACTCTTGAAAAGAAAAGACGGTTTGTGAAAACTGAGTCAGGTCTGGGGGTCAAATTACTTATTGGGAAGGTACGACGACGATATATATATATATATATATATTTAAATTTAGCAATAAAAATAACTTTAGTGTATGTAGTATGTATACTATTGATTTTCTTATCATTTTTTTTGAAGTTTTTTCTAATATTCTTATGAATTTTGATCAATTTTTATGATATTTTTTGTCAAAGTTTTAACTGATATTTTCCAATATATTTGTAAAATCGAATAACCAATATATTAATAAAAATGATATTTTCATCCTTGATTTGTAGTCCTCTTAAAGTTATTGGTGTTAATTAAAATACCACAACGGATTGAAATTACAAAATATTATTGAAAAGATACCTCTTAAGAAATCATAATGCGAAATGTTTTAGCTATTTTTGGAATTCTACTATTCAGAATAAGCTTATTAGAAAAAATATATCAAATACTAAAATGTTATACATATCATTTGATTATTGAGTATGTGAAGTTATGTTTAATAAAAAAATAACTCTGTGGACCCTGCATTTTCATGATGCGTTCCTACTCGAATGGCGATACTCGAGTGTGACTCTTGAAAAGAAAAGACAATTTGTGAAAACTAAGTCGGGTTTGGGGGTCAAGTTACTTATCGGAAGGTACGACGACGAGCCATAGCACCCCTCTAAACCCCTAAAAACAAGTTTCTATTAAATAAGACTAAGACAAATATGACAATTAATAAGGAAATCAATGGGTATCAAGGAATAGACAAACAATGGAAGCAAGTCGTGCAAAAAGAATAAATAAACAGAGTGGGAGTGGGAGCGTATTTTAGTAGCAAATAATAATGTACTATCATGGAAACAAGGTTAACTTAAGTATAAAATGATCACATGCATGTCACAAAATAGGGCAAAGATCAAGCAATGTTCACTAAGCATAACAGTTAGTAATCAAAGGAGAAAACTCATATGTAGGGCCCCACCAATGCCCAATTATGTCAGCATGAATTAATTCAATAAATTCCATTATTTTGAATTATAGAATTGTATTCATGCTTATTAAAAACGTGAAAATCAGAAAATTATTAAAAATCAAAGAAATTTTGCAAAAGATGCTTGTTGAAAAGAAAAATGGCAACAAGTTATTAAAATCAGGAAATTATTTAAAATAAGAGAAAATAAGAAAAGATGCATGCTAAGAGGAAAATGATAGAAAAAGCCTTTTTAAAATTAAGTTTTAAAGACCAGCTAATAAAAAATAAAAATAGTTGAAGAGTTAAAATTATTTGAAAAATGGACTTTTGAAAATCAATGTTTGAAAGCAAGAATAAAGAATTGAGAAGATGAGGTATGTGGGCTTTGAGGAAAGAGCATGGGAGGGTGGCCATGCACGAATAAGCAGGAGTGGGGTCCTGGGTGCAACTGGGAAATAGGCTTATTAGCAAAATCTTCAAATTAAGTTATCCACATTAGCAAAGCATTTGGATTTTCCATTCACAAACCCAATTCAAACCCAAGACGCTAAACCCATTTGCATGTCAATGGGTATCTTCCTTGACGTCAAGCATGGCATTCTGGCTATACTGGAAAAGAAAACCATTTGCCTCACTATTTCTCCTTGGTTCAAATTTAGATTGTCTATCATGGGTTTGGGGTTGCATGAATCATATCACCACTAGAAGGACTTCCGCACCCCTGGAAATTTGGATAATCACAAACAAATGTTTTAAGTCCCTCCACTAAGCTCAATTAGGTGCCTAATTGAACCCACTCTAAGGATGTGCTTGTTCTCAACTCCCTTTGTTATTCTCAAACCGAAATGAACAGTTGAAATTAAGCATTAGACTTATTTTCATCTGGAAGATCTGCGTGAGATATTTCAGTGAATAGCAGGTGCTTTTCTCAAATTCACATTCCAAAAGCTTGCTAACTTTGGTTGTCCCATACCCAGTCTTGCCCGTAGGGCTAACAAAGGTAATATAGTAGAGGTTTAGGTGCAAGTGGATGGCTACCTAAGGTTCATTGAAGATGGCTATGCAATGTAAAAGTTGCATGCACGTAGGGAGTGGGTAGAAAGGAAGCTTGTGGGAAATGAGTGGTGGAGGAGCTAGGTTAGGTAGGCGTGAGGGATGATTAGTGGTCATGGTGATGGGGGTAGTATGGCTATGAACTTAGTGGGTATGAAGGTTGGGAAAATGGTGGGTTTGTCTTAAGGCTTTATGCATGGAATTTTTTGCTTGAGATTGGATGTAATGACCCGCACCCAACCACGTAAATATTGTACGCTTTAGGCCCAAAGGGGCCCTCATGGCTTTAAAAAACATCTACATGGTTAAGAAGAGTCCATACTTATAGAGTACTAGGAACTTTCCCCCCTATTCAATGTGGGATGTCACAAACACACCCCCTATGCGGACACAATGTCCTTGTTGTGCCCCATGGGATTGCGGGGCCAAATAAAAAAATCCCCACACCGGGGTCGATGATCGGCTCTAATACCATTTGTAATGACCTCATCCAACCATGTATATATTGTCTGCTCTATACCCAAAGGGGTCTTCACTGTTTTAAAACACGTCTACAGGGTTAAGAAGAGTCCATACTTATATAGCGCTAGGAACTTTCCTTCCTATCCGATGTGGGATATCACATTGGATTTGATAGATGAGGGATTTTGATGGACTTTGCGAAGGCCTTGTGTGGCCATGAACGCATGGGTCCTATGAACATGGGGAGGACCTTCTTGATGAAGGATATTTGATTGATTGCAGCTGTTCAAGATGCCTACAAGCAAAAAACACCAACAAGAAAGGTGGTATCATCTTACTTGACCCCACTTATGCTTTCCTTTTAGACTGAAAACCGATTCCCCTAATTTCAAATATGTTACATTGCTCAGAAAAAGACTCTCCTGAACTAGTCTTTCCATTTAGAAACCAAAATTTGGGTTCCACTTCCTTTCATTTATGAAGATTCATAACACCCACATCCCCAACTTCATATTAGATAAACCGATGTGTCTTTTTTAATATTTGGGTAACAAATTTTGAAGCGAACAATGACGAAATCTTTTGTACTTAAGGTGCAAACCCGCATAGAACAACAATCAATTGGGTCTAAGAAGCGACCCCAGATGAATCCCTTGGTGGAAACCATGTTAATATTGCCTTTAAAGATGCACCACCAGGAAGCATATGCAATAAAAAAGGTGGTCATGCATACCATGTAGAAATAGAGATGGGAAATGCGATAGTGAGACCTAGTAGAGGTGCAACTGTAGGTTATTGCTGCTCAGGACATGAATAAGTTCCGTACAGAGGCTTCAATTATGAGAGGCAAGAAAAATAAGCATTTCAAAGGAACCCGAGATGAGTAGAGCTGACTAGGGATGGATTGGTTTCTACATAATTTGGTATGGCTCTAGATAGGGAAGGTATGATGAACGTTGAACCTATAGATATGTTGTTGTGGAATCGGGGTGAATATCTCATCTACTTCTGCCTCGAGCAAACAATCAAGAGAGTTTTCGATTCTTCAGGTGGAGTTGGAGCCAAAGGCCATTACCTATGTCGTGTTTTTTCTATCTCCACTTTGAGACAAAGAACACAAGAAAAAGGAATCTCGTTTTAGCTTGTATTTGACCATTCATGTATCGGGAAACCAAAACATTACAAGGCCACATGAGAGATGTAATGTCACGACCCCAATTCTGGGCGACCCATAATTTGAACCATGACCCCAGGTCATCACTCCACACTCAGCATATGCGAATGGTATGTGGCACCAATATAGTTGGAATGTAGACTTTATTTATATAAAAAAGCTGATACACAAATATTTGATACATCAATATGTTATTTAGAAAAGGCTTGTTAAAACATAGAAAATGATATGGAAGCTTTCAGCATGTTATATATATAGATAAGTATCTACCTACAAATAAAAATAAAATAAAAATAACCATGAGCCTTTATCTAATCGAAAATGTCTAATTCCAGCAACCAATGTGTCAAGTACAAATTAACCCAGTGAAAGTCTTCACCAAGCAAAGTACACACAACTCATGACTACCATCCAACTTTGATGTTGGAGCAAGTAATGTAGCACATGAAAAGAAAATAAACAGCTTTTTGAAGTCATCCATGTTTTCTATTGAGATAAGGCTATCTCTAAGGACTGATAGGCTTTCCATCCTATTATTCCTATTAGTAAGTGAAAGTAAGAGCCTCCTACCAACATATGAGATTCCTTAAATTTCACCTACATCAGAACAAGTTATTGGAAATTGTCGTTCATGTCCTATATCTAACCTATAGTGGGCATTATTAAAATGATTAATCACCTATCTACATAAGTTATGTCTTAGCTTTGTGAAAGAGAGTTGAAGTAAATCACCAAACCCAATCTCTTCAATTGTATTCTTCTTTTGATCACTTAGATCATCAATTAGATGTCTAAGTTTTTTGTGGAGTAGTGACTATTTATTTTGACCTTCTATAAAATTAAATAAACAATATTATAAAATAAAAGTTAATATAGTAAGATTAAACAACAATGTTAAATATTAATATAGTCAAAATAACGTAATACTAATTAAAATGATGTTCAAACTTGGTGGTATCGCATTGTTTTTTGCCTCCTATCAATGTGTTATGCTCCACACTATATTATAGAATTTAAAACAAATGATTAATGCTCTTAATTCAAAAATCTAAAATGTGCAATAAATCAAGTAATGTTTTAATGTATTGTACTTCTAGTGTACTTGTATTGTAAATATAGGACATTTGTATTATACCCTTATTTATTTTGGTATGACTATTATTAATGATCCCATTGGAATTTCATATAGGTTGTGTAAACATACTAAGCTAGTGTACTAGTCGAAAACAAATTTAGGTTGTTTGATGGTAATCTAATGATGTACACATTGCTAATGCTCATCATGGGCAACCTTCTAAACCATATATAATTTATAAAAACTAGTTATAAAATTAAAATTAGGTTGAATTTTAATTTGGCCTCATTCAAAAATCTAAAATGTATAATAAATCAAGTCATGTTGTAATGTGTTATACTTCTAGTGTTATTGTATTGTAAATGTGGGGCATATATATTGTACCCTTATTTATTTTGGTGTAATTACTGTTAATGATCCCTATTGGAATTTGATATAGGCTACTGTAAATACACTGAGCCAGTGTACTAGTGGAAAACAAATTTAGGTTGTTTTATGGTAATCCAATGATGTACACTTAGCTAATGCTCATCATGGGCAACCTTCTAAACCATATATAATTTATAAAAACTAGTTATGAAATTAAAATTAGGTTGAATTTTGATTTGGCCTCATTCAAAAATCGAAAATGTACAATAAATCAAGTCATGTTGTAATGTGTTGTACTTTAGTGTAATTATATTGTAAATGTAGGACATTTCTATTGTACCCTTATTTATTTTGGTGTGATTAGTGTTAGTGATCCCTATTGGAATTCCATATAGGCCATTGTAAACACACTAAGCGAGTGTACTAGTGGAGAAAAAATTTAGGTTGTTTGATGGTAATCCAATGATGTACATATGGTTAATGCTCATCAACTATATTTTCTAATTCTCTAATAAAAGAATCATTAATTAGGAATACTTGGGAGGATAAGGAATGTTTGGAATTAAAAGGCAACTAAGTCATGGAGTGACCTTCATTTTCCATACCAAGTCCAACTCTACACAAGGTGGCGATTTTTATTTTTTTATTTCATTTTAAGAATAATCAAGTAGTTAATGAGCTAAAAAAAATCATAGATCTATCAATAATCATAATCCAACCAAAAGTGATTTTTATTCATAAATAAAGTATAATTTACAAAACCCAACATAGTCCTATTTTTTAGAAAGTCTTACTTGCACTTTGGGATATCTAAGAACACCTTTAAATTCCTATTTAATATGGATTCTTCAGTGATCACCTACAACAAAGAACCAAAATAACTGCAACAAATTGAATAAAAGGTCAGATTGGTTTTCCCCAAATAACCAATTAAGATAATGCAAACAAACTTGATTCATACTTTATCTTTCCATTTCCCTTGGTTATCTGTTTCTTAAATAATCGATCATGAACTAAAGGTAGGTTTTTCATTATTATACATAATCAACAAGACAATTTTTATAGAGAATAAACCCTTGAAATGACTACAACAACACACAAGTCAACATAAGAGCCTTAAAATAACATCCTTTTTATGTCTTACTGTTGAAATCCTAATATCCTCCATGAATTTAGCAACTAAAATGATTATAATAACTAAAATGTTATAGAAATTTTTTCTAGCAAGATAAAACCAACTTCCAAACATCCTTCCAATTGAATATGCTTTGCATATCCTAATGCCTCTCATTTCTCCATTATAATCAAAACTTAAAATGATTATAACATAGTTTTTCTTATTTGTATTACCATATCCTTATCTAGTTTTTACCAAGCAATTTTCATAATATCAATCCACCTTTTATTTTATCTTGCAAATTGAAGAACATAACACCATAACAATCCAGACCAATGTGAACGGTACCTCAAATAAACCCTAGAAACCGAAATCACAATAAATAAGATTTCTCTTATTTAAATGAAAAATTTTCATGTATTTGACATACAATAAAAAAAATGTGGTTGAAGATGTTGTCAAGGGCCTAATGTAAAAAATAAAGACATGCCGACGATGATGTGAAATGGAAGCTTTTGACGGAGAGGCCACTGGAGCAATGAAATTATAGATGAGTAGATGAGATTGAGTATGTCGTCAAGGACACAACACCAACAATGAAAACACCTTGACTATGTGAAAATGAAGCCTTCATGGAGAGGATGCCAAAAAAAATCCTTGATGGGGAGGGCAATGGAACGATAGGTTTCTTTTCCTTTTTTTTCAATTTTTCTCTTCTTATAAAATTATAATTTTAAATTTTAATTAAAGAGAAAATCGGCCTGATAAAAAAAAAATTAAGTCTTCAAAGGAATTATCACATTCACTAACCCTTTAGGGAAAATTACCCTTTGGAGTAGGCTGGGCAAAAATATGACTCGGAAAGGTCAATGAATGTGATAATTCCTCTAAAGGCCTAATTTTTTTTTATCAAACCAATTTTCTCTTTAATTAAATTTTAAAATTATAATTTTATAAGAAAATCAAAATTGAAAAAAATGGAGAAGAAACCTATTGTTTCATTGCTTTCCCCATGAAGGCATCCATTTTGCATCATCTCTGTGAAGGCTTCCCTTTCGCATAGTCAGGGTGTTTTCATTGTCGGCATTGTGTCCTCGACGGCATACTCAATCTTGTCTACCCGTCTATAGTTTCGTTACTCCAGTGGCCTCTTCATCGAAGGCTTCCATTTCACAACATCGTTGGCGTGTCTCCATTTTTTATATTGTGACCTCGACAACATCTTCAACCACATCTTTTTTCATTGTATGGTAAATAATGGAAATTTTTTCATTTAAATAAGAGAAATCTTATTTATTGCGATTTCAATTTCTAGGGTTTATTTGAGGTACCTATTCACATTGGTTTGGATTTTTGCGGTGTCGTGTTCTTCGATTTACAAGATTAAATAAAAGGTGGATAGATATTATGAAAATTGCTTGGTAAAACTAGATAAGGATTTGGTAATACAAATAAGAGAAACTATGTTATAATCATTATTAGCTTTGATTATAATGAAGGAATGAGAGGCATTAGGATATGTAAAGCATATTCAATTGGAAAGATGTTCAAAAGTTGGTTTTGTCTTGCTAGAAAAAAATTTCTGTAACATTTTAGTTATCATAATCATTTTAGTTGCTAAATTCATGGAGGATATTAGGATTTCAACAGTATGATATGAGGAGGATGTTGTTATTTTAAGGCTCTTATGTTGACTTGTGTGTTGTTGTAGTCATTTCAAGGGTTTATTCTCTATAGAAGTTGTCTTCTTGATTATGTATAATAATATAAGACCTACCTCTAGTTCATGATCAATTATATAAGAAATGGATGACCAAGGGAAATGGAAAGATAAAGTATGAATCAAGTTTGATTGCATTATTTTAATTGGTTATTTAGGGAAAACCAATCTGACCTCTTAATCAAGTTGCTACAATTATTTTGGTTGTTTGTTGTAGGTTGTCAAGCTCTAAACTCGACTCGTGACCCCAAGTCAAAGGTTTGACCTTAAGGGTTACTTCTATCCACACTGGCAATCAATCAAAACACCTTGAATTTTTTATTTTATTTTTCAATAAAACATCTAATCCTAAATAAATTTATTAAGCTAGATTTACTGTAACATATTATTTTATTTTTCCAAAACCAACCATCACATTATCTCCTATTCACAAGTATAATAAATCCACCAATCATCTTCCTACCCAAAAGCTCAAATATTTACAATAATCTCTCTAAGTCAAAAAGAATATTTCCAAAAATGTTTTACAAACTAACAAAATATATAATTTAACTTACAAGAGTCCATATAACCCAAATTAGTACATATCAAAAAGGTAATATAACTTTAAAAACAACCAGTGTTATGGTTCTTTTTCTTTGTGGAACACTTCCTAATCTTCCTGTGGTCCCGCAAAAACGATATCTGCATATAAAAATTTTAGAAAATAAAGGGGTGAGCATTTTCACATTGCTCAATAGGGTGTTTCACACCCAAATGGGTTAGAAATTATAGGTCAATAAAACACAACCATATGCCTAAATATAATATTACATTTACATTATACACACTAAAAGAACCTTACAAATTTAAACCAATCAAAATTATCATTTTCCTTATTCAATCATATGTTTAGCATATCAACAATTCTAAATTTACCAAATAAATAAGTCATTTTAGTCTTGAATAATATATTCAAACATACACTTGATAAATAATACAAATCCTTTTTGCAAATGTAACCATGATGCAAGTGCTTACATGCAATCATGAAATGCACTGTTGTTTTCGGGCTTTCATCGAAGGATATGTGTCCATACCCAAATACACTCCCTATTCAGAGTCTTCCCAGGGTAAACTTTTGGGTATTTCACCCTAAGGATCTCATTCCCTTCTTAATTCACCCTCTCTAAGGTCATTCCATTTCTTATTTTTCTTTTCTTTGCATTTTTTCCCTCTTTGGGGTCTATTCATTCTCATTTCCTTTTCATACAACCATATCTTTAATTTTTCTCTTTTTTCACACAACCATGATGCATATGAAGTGAAATCAAATCATATTTTAATTCAGAAACAGACTTGTCAATAGCTGCTTAACCAACAAAATTAAGGTTAAGAGAATTTTATGATAAGACTTAATAAGAATTGAAACAACTAATGGTGTTTTTGAAACCCTATAAAGTAAGCTAGATGAGACTTATAATAATAATAACAGAAAGTGGTTTCATTTATCTCTTGGCACGTTGTTCTTTACGGCTTGGAATAGTAGAATAAAAAGTGTTGGGGTCATAAGTAGTTACAGTTTCATAGGACGTGGATCAAGGTAGCTGTCATACAGAAGTTCCTCAGTTTATGAGATATGAACTCACTCTGTCCAGGTTGGTTGGCATTCATAATTTTCAAGACATAATTCTATTTACTCTCATTATGTTTCATAACTTCCAATAATCCACACAATAGTTTTTCTTCACTTTAATCACCACAAACATCAAAGAAAATTCACAATTAATTTGTATGGCACCAAAACATGGTTTTAAACCTTAGCCACATAAATTCTCATTATTCCCGACATGATTAATAATTTTCAACAACCAATATAACCATTTTTTTTCAATTAAATAACTACACATATCCAAGAAAATTCTCACTAATACGAATATCAACAAAAGCGTAATTTATGTCATAATTTATTTATCTCCAATAATTTAAAAAATTTTAACACCCAATACAACAATTTTCCACAATTAAGCCACCACAACATTCTAGGAAAATTTTCCAATAATTCAAATATTAACAAAAACCCAATTTATATCATCATTTTATTTATTTCTAATAATATTAATAATTTTAATAACCAATACAACAATTTCCCACAATTAAGCCACCACAATATTCGCGGAATTTTTTTTAATAATTCAAATATTAACAAAATACAATTATACCTTAATTTTTATTATCTCCAACAACATCAATAATTCCTAATACTCAATACAACTATTTTTTTTCATATTTAATCTTCTCAAACATTACCAAAATTCCAAGAAAAATCCGCAAATCAAGAAATAAAATTATTCACAACAATAATCACACTTCAAGTACTAAAAATAACATATATTATCTTTCAACAACATAATATATAAATTTTTTTCAAAGAAAATATTAAATCAAAGTTTTAGGGTTATACCATCCTACCTTAGATTTGAAAAATCTAGCCGTTGAAAATAAAATCTAACACCATACGAGTGTTTCTCGCGTTGAATAGAATATCCTTCTATAATTTTATGTGAAATGGACATCATTTGGTAGGTCTGCCGACGTCCCAAAGTCGACAACCCATTTTTCCCAATCTCTGCCGACGACTCCCTTGCAGCTCTCTCTCTACTTCCTTTCTTTCTTTTCTTTTATTTTTTTCTTCTTTTAAACTCCCACGCCAATTTCACTTTATATATATATTATTAAAACAAATCCTAAAATACCATGCACGCCCCTTTCTCAATAAATTAAAACCACCATTCTTAAATTCACCTTCTGTAATTATAAATTATACCCAATTTATGATTTTCCACCTCACAAAAAATAGTACCATATTCATAATTAAATTTACTACAAGTCTGTTCTTCAAAAAGTATAATTTGACTATAATTACCTTAAGCATTTTTACTCTAAAATTCGCTTATAACATAATATAATTAACTATTAACAAAATTTAATTCCATAAAATATTAGAAACATAAAATAATTTTTTGGCAACTTCTTAAGTTGAAATTTGTAATAACTCTTAACCTGTAAATTTACCAATATTCATTTACCAACAAAAATTTAAACAATATACTAAAACTTAATTCCAAAAATTATTGTCATTCAATTTATAAAAAAATAAAAATCAAGTTCTCAACCCTTTGATATATATTTTTTACCATTTATTTTATTTTATTTATCAAATTTCTCAATTGCATCAAACTTTCAAAAGTTAAGTTCACTAAATTCACATTTAATTAATTTATCCCTTTGTATATTTTTTAAAATTCACATATCATAATTTAATCTTAATTTAATTCAATTCAATTTTGTTTGATGTTTTGTAATTCTATGAGGTTTAATTCCAATTATAAAAAATTAAATTCAATTTCCTTTTAATTATCAATTATAATAATTCAATATAATATAATTTTTTTACCAAGTTTTTCTTTCTACAGTTCTCTAATAATTACTTGATAATAATTAAATTAATTCCCATAACATACTGAATATTCAAATTTTCAAAAACTAATCACAATTATTTAATGGTTAATTTTTTTCTCCAAATCTAAATTTAATTTCTAAAATTTCTACTCTTATATCTAACGTGGCAAAATTTTCAAACTATTAACTTTTGACCAACTTTTCTAAAATCTCTCCTAATTAAGTACTAACACGTGGATCTTCACCACTCTTTTTTACCATTTGACTAACAATTTTTATGAAAACTTTTCTAATCCTTGTATCTGATGTGTCATTAAAATCCCTGGTATTATATAGGTGGTCATTGAAAAATCTAGATTAAATAGGAATTTAAAGGTGTTCTTAGATATCCCAAAGTGCGAGTAAGACTTTCTAAAAGATTGAACTATGTTGGGTTTTGTAAAGTAGACTTTATTTATGAATGAAAATCACTTTTGGCTGGATTATGGTTACTGATAGATTTATGAAATTTTTTTCAGCACATTAGTTGCTTTATTATTCTTAAAATGGAATTTTTTTTTTTAATCACTTTGTGTAGAGTTGGACTTGGTATGGAAAATGAAGGTCATTCCATGACTTAGCTTTCTTTTAATTCCAAACATTCCTTATCCTCCCAACTGTTCCTAATTAATGATTCATTTATTGGGGAATTAGAAAATATAGTTGATTACCCACATGTAATAATGTTTTATTGATCCATTATAAGATGCTTTAGTGCATTGAATTAAAAGCATGCAGAAAATCATTTGTGTACATATGAATTGAACCCATGAACTCCTTATCATTACATCGAGTTTCATTGTCCAAAAATTAAACACATTAAAATTGAAAGCATTAAACACTCTTCTATAAACACATTTGTATGATTATCTTTTGTATAAATAAACCTATAGAAAACTTGAATCCCAACTAGTCCAATATTTTCAAATGAGTCCAAGCACCATAATTGGTTCTCTTTATATATATTCTTCGTACTTTTGCTTTCCTATATGAGTATGGGTGTGAAATTCTTATAGGATACTCACTACTTGGTTTTAATTGATTTATTTTTTATTTTCAACTTTCTTAACAAATAGATCATTGAAAAAGAGATTTTACTAAAAGTGATTTTTTATAAAAATATTGAGGTATAAGAAAGGAAATGTGGGGATAAAATAGAAAAGAAAAAGAATTCTTATGTCTATATTTTTTTATTGATTTTTATTCTTTTTCTTTTTCTATACCATCACTATAGTCACTTTTATTTTCCATTAATTTTGTCCCTTGCTTTTTGCATCTTGTTTAGATTCTCGTTTGTCATTTTGTAGTCTAGTGGTTTGGATTTTGTAAATTAGGGCACAAATTGATAAGATGAAAAAATTAAACTTAATTCTAATAGGGATCAATAATAGTAGCTACACCAAAAATAAATAAGAGTATAACACAAATGCACTACATTTACAATACAACTATAGTAAAAGTACAACACATTACAACAATAGTTTATTTATTGAACTTTTAAAATTTTTGAATGAGGCCAAATCAAAATACAACTTAATTTAAATTTCATAACTAGTTTTTATAAATTATATATGGTTTAGAAGGTTGCCCATGATGAGCATTAACAATGTGTACATCATTGGATTACCATCAAACAACCTAAATTTGTTCTCCACTAGTATACTGGCTCAGTGTGTTTATAGTAGCCTGTATGGAATTCCAACGAGGATCACTAATAGTAGTTACACCAAAATAAATAAGGATATAATACAAATATCCTACATTTACAATACAATTATATTAGAAGTACAACACATTACAACATTACTTGATTTATTGTACATTTTAGATTTTTGAATGAGGTCAAATCAAAATCCGACCTAATTTTAATTTCATAACTAGTTTTTATAAATTATATATGGTTTAAAAGGTTGCCCTCGATGAGCATTAACAATGTGTACATCATTAGATTACCATCAAACAACCTAAATTTGTTATCTACTAGTACACTGGCTTAGTGTGTTTACAGTAGTGTGTATGGAATTCCAATAGGAATCACTAATAGTAGTTGCACCAAAATAAATAAGGCTACAATACAAATGTCCTACATTTACAATACAATTACACAAGAAGTACAACACATTACAACATTACTTGATTTATTGGACATTTTTTATTTTTAAATGAGGTCAAATCAAAATTCAGCCTAATTTTAATTTCATAACTAGTTTTTATAAATTATATATGGTATAAAAGATTGCCCTTGATGAGCATTAACAATATGTACATCATTGGATTACCATCAAACAACCTAAATTTATTCTCTACTAGTACATTGGCTTAGTGTGTTTATAGTAACTTGTATAGAATTCCAATAGGGATCACTAACAGTAGTTACACCAAAATAAATAAGGGTACAATACAAATGCCCTACATTTACAATACAATTATACTAGAAGTACAATACACTAAAACATTACTTGATTTATTATACATTTTAGATTTTTGAATGAGGACAAATCAAAATCCACCCTAATTTTAACTTCATAACTAGTTTTTATAAATTATATATGGTTTAGAAGGTTGTACATTTTAGAAAGTTGCACATTGACTATACCTCCTTCAACTTCTACTTTTTTAGACCATTTTAGTACATAAATATGAGCATAATTATAACTATGGTAACATCATATGCATGTCCTCATCATCATCTAACTGCTAAAGTGCATATGGATCAAACTCAAGGTGTAATGAAATGTGTACCTAATTACTACCAAAAAGTGTTATTTTGTAGACCTAATTATAATGGTTTTAAGCACCTTTGTGTAGTAATCATATTCATTTAACCCAATTAATTCATTAAGGTCCTTAGTAATTGGTTTTAACCATTTTGTGGCAAGTTTACATGTTTTTATCAGCTTGTGAATCAATTCAAGCATGCCAAATGATGGAGGAGCTACTTGGACAAGTTATGGCAAAGATTTTGGGAAGCTCAAATTCATGAAGAACCAAGCTTTGGAGCTCCATAGCCCTTTTCCAAAGTCGTTCAAAGTATGCAAGGAAGGAACAATGGAGAAGAGGAAAATAGAGGACAGCAGCTGCAGTCTTCTTTGGCACTTTTGGAGCACTTCCCGAAGCCCATTTTCTACATGCTATATACCATTTCAAAGCTCAGGAAGTCAAGAATCCAACGCTTTAAACCGTGTACGATTTGGAGCTGAAACGAGGAAGATATGGCCTTCGGAAGACAACTGCTCCAGAGGTGTGCGAAACTCGCACACAATTCGCACACCATTTCGCACACCCCCTTGCATGGTGCGAATTTTCCCCTGTTTTTGCCGACTCCACACGAGATCTTTTCTTTTGGATATTTTTGTATAAATTTCCATTCTTCTCCTTGTAATCCACCAATCATAAGATTTCTTAGCTAGGAAGGTTGGAAAAACTTCTCTATATATATTCCCTTGCATCCGGTGTAACAGATATCGATCAATATATAGAATTTTTACAGAGCTCTCCCGTTTCTATTTTCTTAGTAGCCAAACAGTCTCTAAGGGCTTTTCCTCAGAGGATGATTGGCTAAAACTTTTAGTTTCTCAAAGTATGGATGTTATGTGATGGCTTGGATGCAATCCCATGGAAATTTCTCGCACCCGGAAGGTAAGGTAGTCGTTTTTCATTAAAGGTTCATTAATGCAAAGTTTGGTTTTTATTTCCTTTGGACAACTTCCAACGGCCAATACTTGATAAGCTTTTGGATTTCTATCCATTAGTTATCTCCTACGAGCTATTGGAAGGTGAGGTTTTCAATTCCAAGTTTTGCATTAATCCGTTAGAACCAATTTCAATGGCCATTGAAAGGTGAGTTTATCACCTGGAATGACTTTGAGTTGCCAATATTTGGTAAGCTTTTAGCTTTAGACTACTAGTTATCTCTTACGAGCCATTCAAAGGAAGTCTAAGGTGAATAACCATTGATGAAATTCACTACCATCTGTTTTGCCATTTTAAAGGATTAAAACTCGATTTGCTAAATCCATACCGGTTCGGGAAGCAAGCATCACCATAGTTGCAACCCCAACGCGAGGAGCCTATCCTGAGATTTCCAATTTGCATAAGAGCCAGAGCATAGCTATCCTATCTTTGAGAAACTTGTTTTTACACCCTTTCATTTTAGTATTTAATGTTAGATTAGATTAGTTTAAATCTTTTTAAAACATTTACATCTTCTTTTAAAGCTAACATCCATAAGAAAATCACCTATTTTCCTAATTTGAATATCACTTGTGTTTGCGAAAACCCTTCCCAGTGAACGATCCTAGAACCACTATGCTATAGTAGCTTGGCTACTTTAGTAATAGTATTCAAGGTATAAATTTTGTTGATACGCCTTTAAAGCTAAGCTACCATGAGTCGAATCAAATGGTGCCGTTGCCGGGGAAGGTGCCACAAGCACAATGAAGCAACCATTAAGGGTAACTTGTGATCTTCATCACAAGTTTGGTGAGTTTTCTTATAATTTTTTTTTAGTTTAGTTTTTATTTAGTTAATTTTTTTTTTATTCTCTTTTCTTTTATTTTTGTTTTAATTTCAATTTGTGCATTCCTTGTTGGATTCGAGACCAAGAGGGAACCCTGGTACAAGTTGAAGAAAAGAGCCTTAGTTGAATATCATTTTTTTTTTATAAATGGACATTCCACATGAAGATCAAAGCTCTCATTATGATCATGAGAAGGACAAATTTGCATACTTATCCATGAGGGATCGGATTGAATTAGGGAAAAGGCAAGCTCAACAAAGCCAATGGGGTAGTAAGTATGCTTTGAATGAAGACATGAGCATGAAGGCAAAGCTAGCATCTATGGCTAGAAGGATAGAAGAGTTTGAATTGAGGAATGTGCATATTGAAGCACAACCACAAGCCATGCCAACTTCATTTGAGTATATAAACCATCCCAACCTTACAACCCAACCTCAACCTCAACCATCAATGAGTACATCTTCATTGGAGCAAACCATTTTGAAGATAAGCAAAGTCATGGAGGACTTTGTAGGTGAGCAACAAAAGATCAACTCTCATCTTAATGAAAAGATTGATAATTTGGAGAGTTCAATAAATGCAAGAATGGAGGAGGTTTATAATGATCTATCACTAAGGATAGAAAAAGTTCAAGACTCCATTGAGAAGCTCACCAATCTCGACATAGCAAGGGGGAAAAGGAAGCTTCCTCCTCAACCCCACCATAACCTTCAAGGAACCAATGCAAAAAGATCAAGGAAAGTGTTGAAGATCGACACTTTGGTGGGGGATTGTTATGACAACTCTATGGACCAACCTTCCATTGAAAATCATAAGGTTCAAGATGACAAAGGGTTACCTGAACCCTTTAAAGCATCCACTTCTCCATGGAAGAGAAGAGAAACGAATTCCCTTGGACCAAATGGGAAGGATGCCAATTTTGTTTGGGATCCAGGGGGACTTCAGCATGAAGTGGGTGTGTGAGTGAGGATGAGCTAAATAGTTCATCTTTTTTTTGGGTACATGCTATCAGCTTCATTTAAATTATTTTGGTTTGATTTAACTTTTTTTTTTTTTTTGATGATCAACACAGGGGAAGCCAAAAACAGAGGAAAACAGAGCAATTCGCACCACCCCATTTTGGAAACTGTTGGACACATTTCGATCACTTTCCAAAGTTCATTTCATGCGTACTATATCTCGTTTCAAATCTTGGGAAGTCAGGAGTCCATAGCTTCAAACGGTACTCAATTTGGTTTTGAAACGAAGAAGTTATGGCCGTTTGAAGATGACTATGCAAAGCTGAACGAAAATGTTGCAGCCGCACCCCATTTCACTACTATTGGACACATTTTTGAAGCACTTCCTGGAGCTCAAATTATGCAAACCATATATCGTTTTAAAGATTGGGAAGTCAGGAATCCAGTGCTTCAAACGGTGTGTGATTTGGATTTCAAACGAAAAAGTTATGGTCATTGCAAGAAAACTGCACCGAGCTGAAAGAGAATTTCGCACACCTCAATCCAAGGTGCGAAAATTTTCGCACCGTGCGAAACCATCTCCTGGCACACGGGTGCCATTTCGCACACCTCAAGCCACTTTTCGCACCGTGTGAAACAAGGTGCGAATTCCTCAGTCCAAAGTGTGGAAATTTCGCACACCTCAATTCAAGGTGCGAAATTCATTCCAACGTGCGAATTCGAGTGCGAAAATTTCGCTACAGTTGGACACATTTTTAAAGCACTTCCTGGAGCTCAAATTATGTATATGATATCTCGTTTCGAAGCTTGGGAAGTTAGGAATCCAGTGCTTCAAACGGTGAGTGATTTGGATTTGAAATGAAGAAGTTATGGCCGTTTGAAGACGACTGTGCAAAGCTGAATGAAAATGTTGCAGCCGCACCCCATTTCGCTACTGTTGGACACGTTTTTGGAGTGCTTCCTGGAGCTCAAATTATTCATACCATATATCATTTTGAAGCTTGGGAAGTCAGGAATCCAGTGCTTCAAAAGGTGCATGATTTGGATTTGAAACGAAGAAGTTATAGCCGTTTGAAGACAGACTACACAAAGCTAAGCGGGAATTTCGCACCTTGAAATCCAAAGTGCGAAAAATCCTTTCCAAGCCTCAGGAACATGCATTAGAGGAGAGAACAGCCCCGTGCACCTTGGGATCACACACCAAGCCTCTCATTCCATTTCTTACCTCCTAAAACCATCAAAGCCCATAGCTCCAACTGAGAGCCCCAACAGAGGAGACTATGCCATCCAAGGAGAATACCAGAATAGAGGCCAAAGTCCTGATCCAACCAACTCAAAAGGCCACCACAAATGCATCAGCTCCACAGGACCCTTCTATTACTTGATCATCTCTTTATTTTTTGTATTTACTTATTATATTAGTATACATAAATTCATGTTTTGATGTCTTATATTATGGGATTGGATGTATTACTGATGATACATCATATATAGACATCATTTTTGTTTAAACTTGGCATTTTTCTATTTCCTCTACTCACTAACTCTTATATTTTCTTTGAAACATGTGGTTTCTCCTACATAACTTAGACTCCATGCCACTCAGGAGGTACCACTTCCTCCCTCTATTTTTTTAATCACTTTTGAAACATTGAGGACAATGTTCAGCTTGGTTGGGGGGAGAGTTGAGGAAGTAAGTTTTGTTATTAATGCTAAGTTATTTTGGTAATTTAGTTGCTTTTTGCTTAATTTTAAAATTTTTTAAGTTTTTATTCTACTCTCCATGGTTATTAAGGAAAAATTCTCAAAAGTAAATGGGAAAAATTAAAATTCTTATCTTATTGCCATAGTCTTAGAGTTTGTATTATGCTTACTAAAGTTGATGAATTGTTGAAACTTCTATTGAATTCAACCTTAGTTCTTCCACTTTAAGCTATTCACACACTAAACACAATAGGTTCCGATTATAAGATGAAGAACTATTTCCCTCTTGACTTAGGAAAATTTTAGACTTGGTACCTTTGACCTCATTTTAATAGTGTTGGGACACCTTGAAAAAGGCCAATGAGCCTTTGGAAAAAGAAAGAAAAAGAAAAATGTTTGCTTGCCTTGAAACCCGAGCAAGGTCTAAGGGGTATATGGTGAAAATCTTTAAAACCTGGTGCCCTAAGCCTTAATTGGTTGGGAGTCACCGACCTCAATGCTCGTTACATGGGTGAATAGGTGGAGTTTAACATACTGTAGGTGCTTGGGTATTAAAAATTCATTCTCAAAAGTCCGGGGTGAAATCCGAGGAGTTAGTGGTTGAAAAATCCTTAAAGCTTGATGCCCTAAACCTTGATTGGTTGGGAGTCATCGATGGACCCCCGTTACATGGACAATTTAGAAAAGAATGCCTTTAAGCTTTGCACTCCTACAAGAAAAAAATTGTGAAAGAAAAGAGGTGCGTTCTTAGCCTATTGGAGGTTGATTAGTTTGCTAAGCTTTGAAAAGAACTAGGTTGAGGGGAGAGATTAGTTTGACATACTATATTCGGAAACTAATAAATAACACATAGATTTTTGTGGAAGATTAAGTGTTGGTCCTTTGGGAGTGGAAATTATTTTGATACTCAAATTTGCATAATGCCCGCTCTTTGCATGTTGTGATAGGTAAGTTATTTGATGACTCTTATTGATGATTGAGTTTTATATCCTTGACTTGCCATGTGAGAGTTTGATCCAATCATGCCACTCATATCATTTTTTGGAGTGATTTGCATGATCCCTTTTATGTATATTATTATAGTTTACTTAGTTTTTATCTCCTCCATTGCTAAGGGACTAGCAATGAGTCGGTTGGGGGGTGTGATTACTACCAAAAAGTGCTATTTTGTAGACCTAATTATAATGGTTTTAAGCACCTTTGTGTAGTAATCATATTCATTTAACCCAATTAATTCATTAAGGTCCTTAGTAATTGGTTTTAACCATTTTGTGGCAAGTTTACATGTTTTTATCAGCTTGTGAATCAATTCAAGCATGCCAAATGATGGAGGAGCTACTTGGACAAGTTATGGCAAAGATTTTGGGAAGCTCAAATTCATGAAGAACCAAGCTTTGGAGCTCCATAGCCCTTTTCCAAAGTCGTTCAAAGTATGCAAGGAAGGAACAATGGAGAAGAGGAAAACAGAGGACAGCAGCTGCAGTCTTCTTTGGAACTTTTGGAGCACTTCCCGAAGCCCATTTTCTACATTCTATATACCATTTCAAAGCTCAGGAAGTCAAGAATCCAACGCTTCAAACCGTGTACGATTTGGAGCTGAAACGAGGAAGATATGGCCTTCGGAAGACAACTGCTCCAGAGGTGTGCGAAACTCGCACACAATTCGCACACCATTTCGCACACCCCCTTGCATGGTGCGAATTTTCCCCTGTTTTTGCCAACGCCACACGAGATCTTTTCTTTTGGATATTTTTGTATAAATTTCCATTCTTCTCCTTGTAATCCACCAATCATAAGATTTCTTAGCTAGGAAGGTTGGAAAAACTTCTCTATATATATTCCCCTGCATCCGGTGTAACAGATATCGATCAATATATAGAATTTTTACAGAGCTCTCCCGTTTCTATTTTCTTAGTAGCCAAACAGCCTCTAAGGGCTTTTCCTCAGAGGATGATTGGCTGAAACTTTTAGTTTCTCAAAGTATGGATGTTATGTGATGGCTTGGATGCAATCCCATGGAAATTTCTCGCACCCGGAAGGTAAGGTAGTCGTTTTTCATTAAAGGTTCATTAATGCAAAGTTTGGTTTTTATTTCCTTTGGACAACTTCCAACGGCCAATACTTGATAAGCTTTTGGATTTCTATCCATTAGTTATCTCCTACGAGCTATTGGAAGGTGAGGTTTTCAATTCCAAGTTTTGCATTAATCCGTTAGAACCAATTTCAATGGCCATTGAAAGGTGAGTTTATCACCTGGAATGACTTTGAGTTGCCAATATTTGGTAAGCTTTTAGCTTTAGACTACTAGTTATCTCTTACGAGCCATTCAAAGGAAGTCTAAGGTGAATAACCATTGATGAAATTCACTACCATCTGTTTTGCCATTTTAAAGGATTAAAACTTGATTTGCTAAATCCATACCGGTTCGGGAAGCAAGCATCACCATAGTTGCAACCCCAACGCGAGGAGCCTATCCTGAGATTTCCAATTTGCATAAGAGCCAGAGCATAGCTATCCTATCTTTGAGAAACTTGTTTTTACACCCTTTCATTTTAGTATTTAATGTTAGCTTAGATTAGTTTAAATCTTTTTAAAACATTTACATCTTCTTTTAAAGCTAACATCCATAAGAAAATCACCTATTTTCCTAATTTGAATATCACTTGTGTTTGCGAAAACCCTTCCTAGTGAACGATCCTAGAACCACTATGCTATAGTAGCTTGGCTACTTTAGTAATAGTATTCAAGGTATAAATTTTGTTGATACGCCTTTAAAGCTAAGCTACCATGAGTCGAATCAGTACCTGTTTGGATTAATATCCAACCGTTCACATGCCTTTGAAACAAAATCAGCATATGACACCCTTTGTCCAATGTACATGCCTTTTTATTGCCCATCGTTGTATTGTATTTGTTTATCCTTCCTAGGTACAATCTCCCCTCCTTCATGAAGATAGCCATAAATGGAATTTCCCAAGTCCATTTACCAATGGAAAAGTAGGTCTTCTTTCACCAACAATCAAATCAAGATTTTTCATAATATTATAGCCAAGGAAAATTGTACAACAAATACAAAACAAACAAATGAAAATTGTAATCGATTGAGAAATATTTTATATCATAAAGAACAATATTTGTTGTATATTTGACATGCTAGGGATATACCAAATGAACCCACAACTGCACAATGTCATAAGTGTTAGGATAAAGCCCTTAAAAGCATAACATGATGTAATAAAATTGGAATTTATTATTTATTTAATGATATTCTAGTTTCACTTTCATCTATCCTTATTCCATATATTATACTTTATAGCATTCTTGTCTGCATCTTTTGCATTGTACGTGACTTAGGTTCATTAAGAGTTGTATAGAAAATCTAAGTCATGGGTTCCTTACAAATAGATGACTTGTTCACAACCAGTTAATGGGTCTAAGCAACCCATTAGAGGTTGTAATGCACCAACTCCTAATTGGAGAGATGGTTGGTCTTAGCTATAGGAATGGGTTTCCCATGGTGAGTGCACTAGTGTGTATGGTTACACATTGGACATGACCTGCAACGAGTCATGACTTAAGAATGTCAAGTAATCATGACCTCACCAAGCTACTTTATTCTGTTGTCTCTCAACCTTGAGAGAATATTGAGCTTGTGCTAAAGTTAGCTATGGCTTTGACCTATGGGTGAGATCGTAAGCTGATCATATATTCCCTATGGATTGGGTCACTATTGATGGAAACTGGTAGCAATAGGTATTCTCAATAGAGGCACCATGATATCTCATGGGATTGAGATAGTGTGTCCTCTTAGGTAATCCTAAGGAGGTGTGTTCATGGAAACTATGGACATAGTAGTTCCTTAAGTGGAACTTGACATGGGCTCTTTGAAAGCTAAGACATGTCAATTGAATACACAATAGGAGGATTTATAACTCAAGGATAGTAGAGGTAGTCTTGAGAAGCTGATAGTTTTCACCTTGTTAGACTATGGACATCAGTTCATGGGGAGGTTGAACATAATGGATAGCAAGTTACGAACCCAAGCATGTAGTGTCTCATTGTTATTTACATAGGATACTAGAGTTCAATTGATTTTTTGTAGTGGAATGTTCAATCAACTTCAAAATTAGATTCTGAGGGAGTTATTACTTCTATGGGTCCCACTGGTCCCTATTCTTAGCTCATATACCTTGTTGGCATGGATTATGAGGATCAAATTGACTATAGGTTCACTTTTATGAATAAAGGCGTTTTGGTAATTATGCAAGGTTGCACGAGGTAAGTGAGCAAGGTCTCTAGATTGGGCTAATTGATTAATTAGTAGGCCCTATTGGGGTAATTAATCAATTAGGACCCATTTTGGGCTAGATTAAGTGACCCAAGCCCATGTGGGCTTAAGTCACTTAAGCCTAATTAGGAACCCTATAAATACCCCTTAGGGTTAGGGTTTCCATAACTTTTGCCTTCCATAATCTAGAGAGAAAGAGAGCCATAGCCTTCACCCTACTTTCATCCCTACCAGAAGTGTGTCAAGAACAAGGTTGAGTCATTAGGTGGAAGATTACGAGTTTACGAGACTTCTAACAACTTGAAGACCATTTTCAACACTTGGAATTTAAGGTTTGGGAACATCCAAACCTAAAGGTTAGATCTTTAACCTTAAAAGATCAATTTTTTAAAAACTGCTATTGTTTCCATTACTTAAATCTAAGATGCCAACAATAAGAAATTTGAAATTTTCAAATTTAAACATTTTCATAATGTATTGTAATGTTATTGTACTTGTAGTGTGTTTTTATTGTACCTCTGTATTTTTTTATATAAAAAAAATTAATTTTGTCGATATCTTTTTATACATCATTGGATTACCATCAATAATTTCATGTGTTAAAATTACTAACTAATTTAAATATATATATATATATATATATATATATATTCATATTACTACTTCATTTGGCTTGTAAGGTTGTTTCATAACATTAAGCATGATATTACAACATGATAGCCCAAAAATGCCAGTTCAATAAAAAACAGTTCAATATTTTATCATTTAGGTATATTGTAATGTTAATATTTTTACATTGTAATTGTATTGCATTTGTATTGTACTTGTACTTTGTAACTAAAGTAATGGTTCTTTTACAAAACCTTCAAACTACTAAGCATTCAACACATCATACTAGTATAATACTCATACAAAAATGTAACAAATTCATAACAAAAATATAGTGGTCCTAAATCTTCAAAAAATTCAAAATAAAAGACAAAGTGGTCTCATACAAAGTAATTTCAGTTTTTAATGAAAATCCGAATATCTTCATAAATACACAAATAAAGTGGTCCCAAACAAGCATGAAACAATCGAAAAATTTATTTTCTATGCCATGTCAAACAAGTCCCAACAACAAAGTTAAAGTGGAAACCTTTTCAATGGAAATCAATAATAATCATATCAAACAACTCGGAAAAAAAAAATCGCATACACACACACATTCAACATGACCAAAATAATATAAAAAATGTCATTTCTTTCTCAAAACCTCCTTCAATCTTTCAGATCTAAAATCTCATATCTACATTGTTAAAATTATTAACATTTTGTTCCTTCATACGATTTTTAAATTATTATTATTATTATTTTGCATAAACTAAGGTATTTTGATATTTTTGGTATTTAAAAAAAAAATATTTCTTTTTTACCTTAAATGGATTTCTTGCTAGATTCACAAAAAAAAAAAAAAAAAAAGTAGAATTGTGGAGATGGTTTCAATTCATGACCTGAAGTGTTAGAGTTTTTTCCTTTTTTCCTTTTTTCTTTTTTAATATAGACAAATTACAGTTAGAGTTAAAGGACACTTTTTTTTTTTGCTTTTGCCTTATTAAGGGTAATCTTGACATTTTTTTTTAAACAAGACATTTTGAGGAATTATCGCTTTTTCAACCTATCTTTCACAATACTTATCAAATTTTATTAAATTTACTGACTTGTTCCCCTCATTATTTTTTCCCTCATTTTTTTCCCGAGTCCACCCTAAAAGGTAATTTTCCCTAAAAAAAAATAAAAAGAATTCATCAAAACATGTTAAATTTAAAGAAACATCATATTTGAAGATTTTCAGTATCGATATTGGATCTTTGAAAGAGAAGAAAAATGATATTGTGTTCAATTGTATTTGCTTTTTATATATATTTTAAAATTTCTCTATGTTTTTCATTTGTTTTTTTTTAAACGAACAATTTTTACTTGTTTTCTGAAAATCATTCTTTATTTCACTTTGTTTTTAAAAAATTGGAAATAAATAACAATGGCTAAATAGTTTTAGGAATTTTTAAAAATAATTGTTTGTTCTAAAAATAAAAAACTATTTTTTAATCACATGGTTTTGTAGACCCCGTTTAAAAAAAAACAAAAAAAAAAAAAAAAAAAAAAAAAAAACCAAAGGTTGTTATGTTTTTTAGGGATTTTTATATGGCATGAGAATGATGCTTTCTCACCACCTGGAGGAGCTAGCAACGCCTTAGACGAGTAGGGGACCCCTTCCTGATGCTGAGAACCAGCTACATGGGCAGGTCGCAAAGAGCACGGCTCACCCATGGTGGTGGTTTGGGGGGTGACGCATTGGCAGAATGGTGCACAGGAAAGCAGGTAGGGGGCGAGCAGGAGAAAGATATTTTTTTTAGAATGGGGGAAAAATAGAGGGGATTGTCGGGGGTGATTAGAGGAACGAGCGAAGAGAATGAAGGATGATTGATTTTGCTACTGGGACTTCTAGGTAAGATTACTATGATCTTGTCATATTCTCCTATTTCTGAGGATTCTATTTCATTTTCCGTTGGCCGGCGAGCACGGTTCGTTGGTTCACTTTGTCCATCAACAGTTTTTAAGTTGGCATGGTTGGATTTGATTGTTTATGAGTATTACTCTGTTTTGGCTTCCTATCATATTTTCTTATTCTCCTATTGCAAATGGTCAAATTCATGTTTGGGCTCAGGTTGGTGATTGATGGTCATATATTATTTTCTGTTTGTCTTACTCGTTTTCAATCTATAGATAACTCATGAAGTGAGGTTGCACCCAAGAAATCCTTAGGTCTCTCATCTTTGCCATGTCCCTTAGCGATTTTTTTTTTTTCATACTCTTCATGCTATTTGTTTCATACCCATGCACTTAGGAACTGCATACATGGCCCCATCTTTTTTTTTTTTTTTTCTTTCTTTTTCTCTCTACATTCCTCCCGTTTTCTCACTTCTCGGACACTAGAATGAGATGTCTACCAAAGCAACGACCAATGATACTTAAAACTCAAACCCCTCTTTGAACTCAACACCAAGGCTCCAAGACCCTAACAATGGAGAGATATCCGCTTACCGCGCACTCTGAACTCGTGACGACATCAACAGCTCCTACTCCATCCTCTGCATCAACGTTCCATCCAGCCTCAGACGCGGACCTGGAAGCATAAGGTTCCCTCACAGCGCTCCGACGAAACCCATGCACTTCATATTCGACGCAATGACATCGTCATTGACGTTCACCTTGACGTATCCGTCCATTAAAGCCGAGCTCACATTCCCCATGCAGCCAGCTAGCTGTTCGCCACCTCTTTTCTCTTGCTTCTTTTGCTCACCACAACCATCATCTTCTCCTTCGCTGCCCGCCCCGCTGACTCCTTCTCACCCGAGCTCAAGGCCATAAAAGGGAAGCCCATCACCGACCTCAACAACAAGGGTGTTGGCAGCGGAATAGACCCTGGCAACAACTTCTTCGGCCCTGGAGGTGGGTTCGAGGTACCGAGTTTCGAAAACAAGTGGGAGGAACCTCATCGTCGGGTGGGTACGCCAAGGGAGGAACCATAAGGCCGACGAGGGTGTGTAAGGAAAAGGGTCCCTGCTACAAGAAGAAGCTGACATGTTCGGCCAAGTGTTTCACCTCTTACAGTCGATCCGGCAAGAACTACTAAGCCAGCGGGGGTAGGAGTGGGTGCATCATCGACTGTAGGAAGAAGTGCACCGCTTACTGTTAGAGCGTGGGTTATGGATTGGTTGTGGCTGGTAATAGTTTCTAGGGTTATGCTACGGTACCGAAAAGCACTTTTCGGTACCATACCCACTTTTTTGGGCTAATAGGGTAGAGACACATGGCATGCTAAATTAAAAAAAAATAAACAAAACCACTTCTTCAGGTCACCCAACCCAACTGGTTGCCATGGGAAATAATCCCATGCAACACACATTGTTACATTTATTACATTAACCAATTATAAATTTGTTTAATGTAATTATTTTGTTTAGGAAATTTTTTTTATGAAACAGAAAAATAAAGAAAATTTTGAAAAATTAAATTACAGTTTATTTATTTTTGTACTATAAAGTGATTAAACCCCACATAAAAATTAAATTTAAAATAAATTAAAAAAAATTATAAAGAATTTGGTGATATAATTTATAAATTAAGGAAAAGTAAATTTAATTTATTTTAACATCAAATAATTTGTTAACAAAATTTGACGAATATTTGAAGTGTGAAAAGCAATATAATTGGTTTATGAAGTAAAAAAAAAAATGGGAAAACTAGAACTAAATTTTATAAAATATATATTAAATTAAAATTAAATTAGTTGTGTACTAATTATTAATTGAGAATATATGATTAAATTATTTCTTAGCTTTTCAAAGAAATTGGTTGAAATATTGAAAATACGAAAAAGGTATAATTACTAACAATATGGAAATCCACACCCCTCACAGATTTTTTTCATTTTGAATTTTTCGATCCATTTCACACCCTCAAAATGTACTGAATTTTTGAGTATTTTTGAATTTGGATTTTTCCGGAAATCATTTGACCACCTCCTAAGTGTAATGAACTTATTTAAACAATATCCAAGCCATATTAAGTCCCAAAAAAGTTTAAAAACTTCAAACAAGTGGAGAATTGGGAGGGTATGAAGCATGTGAGAATTCCTCACATTCTTCATACCCTTGTGAATTTTTTAGTATTTTTGGATTTGGATTTTTCCGGATATCATTTGATCACCTCCCAAGTGTAACAAACTAATTTAAACAACATCCAAGCCATATGATGTCCCAAAAAATTTTAAAAACTCCAAAGAAGTGGAGAATTGGGAGGGTCTGAAGAATGTGAGGATTCCTCACATTTTTCGTACCCTTGTGAATTTTTTAGTATTTTTGGATTTGGATTTTTCCGGAAATCATTTCACCACCTCCTAAGTGTAATGAACCAATTTAAACAATATCCAAGCCATATGAAGTCCCACAAAATTTTAAAAACTCCAAAGAAGTGGAGAATTGGGAAGATACGAAGAATGTGAGAATTCCTCACATTCTTCGTACCCTTCTGAAATTTTTAGTATTTTTGGATTTGGATTTTTCCGGATACCATTTGATCACCTCCCAAGTGTAACAAACTAATTTAAACAACATCCAAGCCATATCATGTCCCAAAAAATTTTAAAAAGTTCAAAGAAGTGGATAATTAAGAGGGTACGAAGAATGTGAGGATTCCTCACATTCTTCATACCCTTGTAAATTTTTTAGTCTTTTTGGATTTAGATTTTTCCGGATATCATTTCACCACCTCCTAAGTGTAATGAACCAATTTAAACAATATCCAAGCCATATGAAGTCCCACAAAATTTTAAAAACTCCAAAGAAGTGGAGAATTGGGAGGGTACGAAGAATGTGAGGATTCCTCACATTTTTCGTACTCTTGTGAATTTTTTAGTATTTTTGGATTTGGATTTTTCCGGAAATGATTTCACCACCTCCTAAGTGTAACGAGCCTATTTAAACAACATACAAGCCATATGATGTCCCAAAAAATTTTAAAAGTCCAAAGAAGTGGAGAATTGGGAGGGTACGAAGAATGTGAGGATTCCTCACATTCTTCGTACCCTTGTGAATTTTTTAGTATTTTTGGATTTGGATTTCTCCGAATATCATTTGACCACCTCCCAACTGTAACAAACCTATTTAAACAACATCCAAGCCATATGATGTCCCAAAAAATTTTAAAAACTCCAAAGAAGTGGAAAATTGGGAGGGTACGAAGAATGTGAGGATTTCTCACATTCTTCGTACCCTTGTGAATTTTTTAGTATTTTTGGATTTGGATTTTTCCGGAAATCATTTCACCACCTCCTAAGTGTAATGAACCAATTTAAACAATATCCAAGCCATATGAAGTCCCACAAAATTTTAAAAACTCCAAATAAGTGGAGAATTGGGAGGGTACGAAGAATGTGAGAATTCCTCACATTCTTCGTACCCTTATGAAATTTTTAGTATTTTTGGATTTGGATTTTTACGGATATCATTTGACCACCTCCCAAGTGTCAAAAACCTATTTAAACAACATCCAAGGCATATGATGTCCCAAAAAATTTTAAAAACTCCAAAGAAGTGGAGAATTGGGAGGGTACGAAGAATGTGAGAATTCCTTACATTTTTCGTAACCTTGTGAATTTTTGAGTATTTTTGGATTTGGATTCTTCCGGAAATCATTTCACCACCTCCTAAGTGTAATGAACTAATTTAAACAATATCCAAGCCATATGAAGTCCCACAAAATTTTAAAAACTCCAAAGAAGCGGAGAATTGGGAGGGTACGAAGAATGTGAGGATTCCTCACATTTTTCGTACCCTTGTGAATTTTTTAGTATTTTTGGATTTAGATTCTTCCGGAAATCATTTCACCACCTCCTAAGTGTAATGAACCAATTTAAACAATATCCAAGCGATATGAAGTCCCACAAAATTTTAAAAACTCCAAAGAAGTGGAGAATTGGGAAGGTACGAAGAATGTGAGGATTCCTCACATTTTTCATACCCTTGTGAATTTTTTTAGTATTTTTGGATTTAGATTTTTCCGGAAATCATTTCACCACCTCCTAAGTGTAGCGAACCTATTTAAACAACATCCAAGCCATATGATGTCCCAAAAAATTTTAAAAACTCCAAAGAAGTGGAGAATTGGGAGGGTACGAAGAATGTGAGGATTCCTCACATTCTTCGTACCCTTGTGAATTTTTGAGTATTTTGGATTTGGATTTTTTAGAAAATCATTTCACCACCTCCTGAGAGTAATGAACCTATTTAAACAATATCCAAGCCATATGAAGTCCCAAAAAATTTTAAAAACTTTAAACAAGTGGAGAATTGGGAGGGTACGAAGAATGTGAGAATTCCTCACATTCTTCGTACCCTTTTGAAATTATTAGTATTTTTGGATTTAGATTTTTCCGGATATCATTTGACCACATTCTAAGTGTAACGAACCTATTTAAACAACATCCAAACCATATGATGTCCCAAAAAATTTTAAAAACTCCAAAGAAGTGGAGAATTGGGAGGGTACGAAGAATGTGAGGATTCCTTACATTCTTCGTACTCTTGTGAATTTTTTACTATTTTTGGATTTGGATTTTTTCGTAAATCATTTCACCACCTCCTAAGTGTAATGAACCAATTTAAACAATATCCAAGCCATATGAAGTCCCACAAAATTTTAAAAACTCCAAAGAAGTGGAGAATTGGGAGGGTACGAAGAATGTGAGGATTCCTCACATTTTTCGTACCCTTGTGAATTTTTTAGTATTTTTGGATTTGGATTTTTCCGGAAATAATTTCACCACCTCCTAAGTGTAACGAACCTATTTAAACAACATACAAGCCATATGATGTCCCAAAAAATTTTAAAAAGTCCAAAGAAGTGGAGAATTGGGAGGGTACGAAGAATGTGGGGATTCCTCACATTCTTCGTACCCTTGTGAATTTTTTAGTATTTTTGGATTTGGATTTCTCCGGATATCATTTGACCACCTCCCAACTGTAACAAACCTATTTAAACAACATCCAAGCCATATGATGTCCCAAAAAATTTTAAAAACTCCAAAGAAGTGGAGAATTGGGAGGGTACGAAGAATGTGAGGATTCCTCACATTCTTCGTACCCTTGTGAATTTTTTAGTATTTTTGGATTTGGATTTTTCCGGAAATCATTTCACCACCTCCTAAGTGTAATGAACCAATTTAAACAATATCCAAGCCATATGAAGTCCCACAAAATTTTAAAAACTGCAAATAAGTGGAGAATTGGGAGGGTACGAAGAATGTGAGAATTCCTCATATTCTTCGTACCCTTGTGAATTTTTTAGTATTTTGGGATTTAGATTTTTCTAGAAATCATTTCACCACCTCCTAAGTGTAACGAACCTATTTAAACAACATCCAAGCCATATGATGTCCCAAAAAATTTTAAAAACTCCAAAGAAGTGGAGAATTGGGAGGGTACGAAGAATGTGAGGATTCTTCACATTCTTCGTACCCTTGTGAATTTTTGAGTATTTTTGTATTTGGATTCTTCCGGAAATCATTTCACCACCTCCTAAGTGTAATGAATCAATTTAAACAATATCCAAGTCGTATGAAGTCCCACAAAATTTTAAAAACTCCAAAGAAGTGGAGAATTGGGAGGGTACGAAGAATGTGAGGATTCCTCACATTCTTCGTACACTTTTGAATTTTTTAGTATTTTTGGATTTGGATTTTTCCAGAAATCATTGGACCACCTTCGAAGTGTAACAAACCTATTTAAACAACATCCAAACCATATGATGTCCCAAAAAATTTAAAAAACTCCAAAGAAGTGGAGAATTGGGAAGGTACGAAGAATGTGAGGATTCCTCACATTCTTCGTACTCTTGTGAATTTTTTAGTATTTTTGGATTTGGATTTTTCCAGAAATCATTTCACCACTTCCTAAGTGTAACGAACCTATTTAAACAACATCCAAACCATATGATGTCCCAAAAAATTTAAAAAACTCCAAAGAAGTGGAGAATATGGAGGGTACGAACAAAGTGAGGATTCCTCACATTCTTCGTACCCTTGTGAATTTTTTAGTATTTTTGGATTTGGATTTTTCTGGAAATCATTTCAGCACCTCCTAAGTGTAACGAACCTACTTAAACAACATCCAAGCCACATGATGTCCCAAAAAATTTTGAATTTGTCGAGAACAATCTATGCATGAATCCAACATTTTACCACCATACTTCATTAACTAATAAGCGGTCGACCGCTACAGTGCTGCCGGTTTCCTATAGTCTCAGCCGGTAGCCACTGCCAATTCTTATGTTGAAGCACCAAAAGGGGCAGTGTGTACTGGTCGTAAAAAAAATTTCAACTGCTTCATATGGTGGTCGACCGGTACGCGAATATCTTTCACATGTCATTTATGTTATTGATCCGGTCATTCATACACTCAAATTGTATTACCCAATAATGACATAGATTGGCCAATTATTCGTAGGGAATGAAGCTGTGAGTTTTGAATATAAGAGGAAACAAAATTAAAGAAAAAAAATACATTTTTCTTACCACCAATGCGTTGGTTTTTCATATGTCCTAGCATAACCTTATTCATCAGTCATGAGATGATATCACCCCACCTCATAATGTATAAGACACTATTACTTTCACCCATGCGCATTACTTAGCCTAGCGGATATAGGGCAATTGGAAAAAATAATGACACATAGGGATGATGACGAGACCAAAGATTAAGCGGGTTTTTCGAACTTTATAGGGCAATATATTTTATCATTATAAATAAAAAATCACCAAAAAAAAATTATTACAAAGCACCTTTCAAATATATTAGTGTGACTACAAACATGTATGATGAAGCATCGATTGGTCTGAACCATTGTGTTTCAAGCAATTTAATACTCATCTTGTACGATCTCATCTTCTCATAAGAATTAGCACAGCTATAATATGCAATACGAATGTTTTCATTAAAATATTTTTGTGTACATATTCTCTTGCTTCGATTTAACATACCCTATTGGAATGAATCAATCATCTTCTAGGTAAACACCATGTAGTTGGTTTGAAATTATTTATAACAGTCTATTTTATATAGATATTATCTATATTAAATCCAAAATAGATAACATTTAAATTGTATCATGGTGGTCAAGCAATTTGACCAAAAGTGAGGCAAAAAATATTGAATGGTGATGTCGGTGACTTTAAGATGTGATGAGCATTGGAAGTAACTAATGAATTATATAACCTTATGCTACCACCATATGTATCAGTTTTTGTACCTTTGTTGGTTTTTGTTAGTTTCTTTCAATCCCACAAAGTCGTTCCAAAATTGACTTGTTTAAAAAATGTTGAACTTATGTTGAATCCTCATTTAAGGGGTTATTGAGATTTGATTCTTTTTCTTCAATAGGCCATCAAGTATTTTTTGGATAATCGGAATTAGGAGGTGCAATTTAGGCAAGTTGTCATGACTTAAGCCAACCTTAATTTGGATAAGGTTCGATAATTATTTATAATCTTTGGGTACAATTTTTTATTTCCAAACTTAATTCAGGTGAAATACAAATAAAAATTCGAACAACCCAAACCTAATCCAAATCCAATTTAATATTTTTATAATATTTATAGTTTAAATTATTTTATTTAATAAATTTATTTTATTTAATTTTGTAGATGTTACAATAATAATATCAAATTATAATTTTTTTTCCTTTTTTACAAAGATACATAAATTTTTTTTCCCATTTTAATTATCATCCCAAACTATTTTTAAATTTAGTATAAATATGCAAAAAAAAATGTATTTTACACAAAATATAAGTACATGTTGAATCATATAGACCCAATTTGCTCAAGTCTAATACAAAGAACCCAAACTCAATCCAACCCTAGAAATTTGAACATCATTATTTTCTAAGATTAATTTTATTCACCTCACTTAAATTTAATATAAATATAATTAATTACTATTAATTTAATATTTTATCAAATATTTCCTCTTCCTTTTATCATTTATTAATTTCATTCCGCTCTCATTTTATTCAAAGAAAGTGAAATTTCTCATCTTGTCATGTTAGTCTCCTAAATAGAGTAAATATCATGGAATGCCATGAAAGGGACATGATATTCCATATATACCAAGAATTATATAAATGAATTTTTAAATAATTATTTTGCACCCAATCAATGGAGGATGTGTGGCTCATTTGATATGTCCAAGTGTGTTTTAAATTTACGAGAAATGAAATCGAAATTCTACGGAGCTTGACTACTTTTTCATCATAATGTACAAGGATGTCGTAATTACTAAATACATAAATGTTCGTGCATTACAAGATCAAAATTTGAAGACTTGAAGTTGGATTAAGAGGTTTTAAATACTTATAATCATTGTGACTCATTTATTTAGTTTGTATGGATAACCTATGAGGATTGAAACCCAAATTGTATAGACCTTGACTTCTTATTCATCACAATGTACGAGGATGTCATGATTACTCAATAGATGATTGTTCGAGCATTACAAGATCATAATTTGAAGACTTGAAGTTGGATTAAGAGGTTTCTAATGCTTATAATATTTAGTTTGATTAAATGTATTTTAAATATGGATGAGTAAACATTCAGCTATACTCATCCCTATACATACATTTTCAATTATAAAATTCATATCACTTACACCAAACAAATTTTATTCCCTACGCATATACTACCTGATAGAGTTGACCACCATGTTAGTCGAGTGTCATTGCATTGACCATCATCTTTAACATTATTCCCATTGGATTATCCCTACCTTGTGTGCTACTGTTTTTGAACTTCCGTGTTAGGAGGACACAAATTCAACCTTAAGGCCTTCAATTCGACTTTTATTATTAACGCACCTTCTCATAAAATATATAACCGCTTGTACGCAACTAAAGGTTGGTTTATATGGATGTTGGTTTACCACAATGATGTCCCTTCAAAGAAAGAGCAATTACATGTAGCAAAATACCAAATGGCCTATCAATACACGAATCTATGGAGGAATCCAAACAAATTACAACTTATACAAGGAAATATTAACTGGTTGACCAGTTATCTTCTATCGGTTGCCTACTTATCTCAACCGGTAGCCACTGCCCCTTTGACAATGCAGCAACCAAAAGGGGCAGTGGCTATCGGTTGAGATAAGTATGCAACCGGTAGAAGATAACCGGTCGACCGGTTCATATACTTCATTTTGTTTTCATTTAGGTATGTGATATGGCGATGAGATCAAGACAAATGACTTCTCTTTGTTACTATTCCCAACATAGATCAAGACATAGGCTTACCCACAGACAAGCTCACATCAAACACCAAACAGATCTTGTGATCCTTAACAAACCCAACCTTATCATGTATAGATCTCAAAAGAGTTGCATAATCACGAACCAAGCCCTTAACAACCAAGGTCTCCACGTTAACTTTTGCTTATGCCTCGCACCCTAATATGACTCTTCATACTAAACTAGCTTCGACAAGCTCAACATCTATAGAAAACTACTTCACTATAGATAATTCATAAAAAACAAACAACTTAACCTTTGAAGTTTGGTCCTTCAAATAGAGGACCAAGACAAGAAACAAGCACTCAAATAATCATCATTTCTAGTTACCCTTCTCCTTAAAAATAACATCCACTCTTCAAACTCTTTATCTAATAAGAAGCGAAGGTTAAAGGGCAATGAAGTGGACACAAACAGACTATCCCAAAGTACTACCCTCCAACCATCCAACCTTGAGCCCTTCCCAAATAAAAAGGTAGTATTGTTCACCCACTATGACTAAACTACCTAATCCCTAAGGAACTGGTCACAAGTCTACTTTCCCTTTTGGAGGCCTATAAAAAGGGTAAAATCCTTAGACGATTATGAAGACTAATTAAACTTAATGTCACACAACTTGCCCACAAATATTTTGGAAAACATTGTAACTTTGATTGAAACCAACTTACATAAAGAGTGATGCTTGAGAAAATAAAATGCCCAAGATATTGTTCAATTAGAAATTTGGGAAAATAATAAAATGAAGTACCTCTTTTAATTCAATGTTCATGTGTTGCTAAGGTTACCATATTCATTTAGAATCATAAATGATAAAGTTAGAGATGACAACTCACAAATGCAGAACCTCTCAAATACATATATGAACACTCCTTTAGAAGCATCAAAGAGAGATAGTTAAAATAGGGCAAATCATAACTAGAGTACCTCTGAAATACACACACACTGAGGAAAGGAGGCAAAAAGAAATGGGTTGAAAGTTCTCTTGCTACAAGCAAAGCATAGAGCAATGTTGGGCATAGAGCAATCACAGATATGCCTTGCCATCTTCATGGAATCCCTAAGATTTCAGAATTTAATAACATTCCCCATGTTCCCTTCAGCTTAGGACACTACTTTTAATTGTACATGACTGTCATTTTCTGAATTACGGTAAGCATCTCTTGTTTTGCTTTGTTTTTTTTTCCTTTCACCTGGGCACACCAGGACATGAAACGACACTGTTTCTTGTGTGACTTGTTGGGTTCCAAGGGAAGACAATTTTGTCCTTGCCATGTAGTAAGTGTGGCTTTCCATGGTATTCAGAAGCTGTTGATATAGGTGCACAGTGCATCAAATAGTGCATATAGCAGCCAATATAGGGTTACTGACATCAAGATAACATTATGTATATTCTACCATGGAGAATTAGGGTACAGAGGGATTACAAACTGTTCGTAGAAGTATACTCCTTGGAGATATATCAGAAAGAAGGGAAATGAAATGCATTTGATACAATTTTTAGTTAAATAACACATTTCAACATGGACATAAAGAACATCAATAAAAGAATAAATGACCGTTCACACAGATCATAATAATTGCACCATCGTAAAAAGAATCCTTCCTTAAATTTCGGGAAGAGATGAAGAATGCAGAGTTATTCTTTGTGGTAGGCCTTGTAAGTGATGTTTCAATGCGGGCATACACATTATCTAAGTTTAGACACCCAAACTTGAAATGGGAAGTCCAATTTTCCCCGAATATTGTAACATTAAAATGCTCATGCATGATGTATGAGTCAATTGGCATCCCTTGTTGCCACATGGTTGTTGTTATGAAGATGGAGCATTTAGAAGAGATTCCTAAGTCATGTATTTTGAAGAGGTGGACAAAGTTAGCAAAGATGCATACAAGATCAGCATCGGAGAATCAGACGGATAATGACATGGATTGGTTTGTACAATATGGTTCATTGAGTTCGATGTGCAACAAGCTCTCCTACTATGCGTCTGATACGCCATCTTCATTTCTAGAAGCGAAAAATGAAATAGAAAATTTGACGATGAGAATGGAGGAACTCTATAATAGTAATTTGAAAGGGAAGAAAGTAGCGGGAGATGGAGCAACAATTTCAAACCAAGTTCGTGATCCAAATATTGTGAAGACCAAAGGAAATCCAGGCAAAGTTGCAACAAATTTTCAAAAATGAAGACAATGTAGTCGATGTAAAAGAGTGGGCCACACAATTCGAACGTGTACAGAACCTAGAATCCCTCAAAATAGTCATCAGCGTCAGATGGTATGTCAGATTTAGTAATGAACTGCCGCAAATATGAACCTGTTTAGCTATACTTACATAAATGACTAACATAATTGTTTTCATGGCATTATGAGTATGTAGCAGGAAAGCAATTTGTCTTCTCAATGTGACATTCAAATGGAAACGATGCCTTCAACAAATTCATCAGTTGACATGTTTGCAACCTTACCTGTATGTATAATTGCCTTGTTATATAAGAACACAAATAGTGATAACATCAAATTCAACAAGAATTGACAACACTTACTAGTTGAAAATGCAGGGAATGCGAGGGGAGCATTTGTCGAATGACCAATCTGACATATATATAGATTATGGTGAATTTGGCAATGTAAGCTTGGGAATAAAAAAGGACTTTTGAGATGAATTTGATCTATGCATTATTTAATGATTTGGCTGGAATAATTGGAATGACATAGGACACTTGAATTTTTACAATGGAATGTGCATGTGCAGATAACAGGATTTCAGCAATATGGACAAACAATGACAACACCATGGGAAGGTGGGGATCCAAACAAATATCCAAATGAGAAAGATATGCAACCTTTTTATTATTCGTTAAAGGAGTAAGGGATGCAGGTATTAAATCAGTATATATATTAATGTATGTTGTCACTTTGCATAATATGTACTTTTAACTTAAGTATGTGATGGAAAGGCTAAATTCCGATGCAGATGGAATGTTGTGGATCCTACATATAATATTTACTTAGGGAATTTTATGTTTCTCGTAGTGTATAATTGGATTTTCAAAATACGGAAGCTACGAAAAAATTTAAAGAAAAATAAAATAACTAAAAGCATTATAAAAATAGGTTGCACAATGAGTTGAAAGTCGAGTTACGAAAAGCTTGGCATCAATGTTTAATATCTTGTACATAATATCCATTGGACAAATTTGCAAAGAAGCTCCAACCACTTGGCCATATAGTCGTCTTCATCATCATGGCTATCTCCAAGCAAAGCAGAAACGTTAGCTATAACTATATGCTCAACACATGGGATTTGACTTATTTCATTGACTTAGGAGTTAAGACTCTGGGAAGTAAAGGGTGGTCAAAGATCGGGCGTAGCGGGCTTGCCCAATTCTATCTTTCCTTGAAGTAAGTCCGGAGCGGTAGCAACTTCTACAACAAATTAAGACTAAACTTAATGACTTGGCGGGGGGGTTTAGGAGGTAGTTGTAATCGCATGTTTATCATAGAGATAAAGCGGGTTTCGTATCACTTTCCGGAAAACCAGTCATACTAGAACCGCATGGTTCCATGAGGATCATTTTTTAGTGGTTGTGATGCCCTTTGGCTACCAAACAAAATTGTAACTTAAAATAATATTTAATTAAATTAAAAGAAACTAACTAATGTTAAACATTAATGTCCAAGGTTACATGTCTTATTAATTTATGAACAATTTTTTCTTGGATGAATTCCAACAAGTATAGTATCCCGGGTTAGGAACTTTTTCCAATGTACGATTTCATAATCTTCCCTCCAATTGTGTCTCACAAGATTATAGGGTTAAACCCATAAACACCTTGATGGATTAGACAAAGTCTCATACTAAGATGCGAAATCAATTTTGATATTATTTATAACCTTTCAATCTCTTTTGTGCGGACATTGTCGACTTTGAGTTCAATGAATCTTCACAACCTGAAAATGTGTCTATCCTATTGAATAGATGCTCTCCGTATTTATGATGTTGATTTATAAAGATGAAGAAATTGTTTTAAATTTTGTTTTACGGGTGAATGGGAGCATGAAAAAGGAAAACAAAAATGAAAAAGTTAGTAGATGTTGACTACAATGGATAAAAAAAACACACACACACACTCACAAATATAAAAAATTCCTCAATCGGTTGAGAAAAATCCTCAACCGGTTGAAAAAATTCCTCAACCGGTTGAGCAAATTCCTCAACCGGTTGCCACTGGTTATAAAAATCCTCAACCGGTTGAGCAAATTCCTCAACCGGTTGCCACTGGTTACAAAAATCCTCAACCGGTTGCCATTGGTAAAAAAAATCCTCAACCGGTTGAGCAAATTCCTCAACCGGTTGCCACTGGTCAAAAAATTCCCCAACCAATTGAGAAAAGCCGTCAACCGGTTCCTTTAATTCCTCAACCGGTTGCCACTGGTTCAAAAATTCCTCACCCGGTTGTTACAATTCCTCAACCTGTCTCCACTACCTTCAAAAGTCGTACCTATAATTCACACCATAACCTATAGTCCTATAGGTACTAACTATATAATTTTTAGCATAGATAAATGAATATATATATATATATATATTTGAAAAGCAACCCAAACTATATAGGGACAAAAAAAAATCTAATTATCTAAAAGATTGTAGAAAATCAAACATGTCGAACATGAATGATGCCTATATATTACAATTTCAATTTGTCGACCATATTGAAAGAAGAGTATAGCAAATCAAAATAAAACGGACTTAATGATGAACAATGTATGGTCATCCAACGTAAGAACTTCCCAATAAACATGACAATATGTGGAGATGGAAAATATAAATAGTAGAAAAACAACAAATATCATAATAATAATTTTTTCATTGCTCGTGTCGATGTCTTTATACAAACAATAGCGATGATGGTTTGTTTTTCTCTATTGCCTTCGTGTAAAACTAAATCACTTGCTATTTCCCGACGTAGTTTAACAGAATTACATAAGTCGGAGACCATCATGGAATCACCATTGTTAAATGTCTGCATATGTTTAATGGCATGCACTCCACAGTCCCACCTAAGAAAAATAAAAGAAAAGAAAAACAAATTAGTGAATGGTTGTATAATTATAGCTCAGATAAACAATAGTAATGTGAGTTATGTATTCATACTAACCCATTCTCTTGGGTCGGAATCGAAGGAGCCCAATCAATGGAGAATTGGAAGACATCTTTCCCTATGTCATACAGTTTGAAGAACATTTGACAAAATTCAACCTAATTTATTATGAAAGTGTTAATAAATATGGAAGAGAAAAAAAATAGAATAGAAGAAAAATATAAACATGAAAGCATACCACTGTTTTGACACTCTGAAATCGGAACTTGTCTCGATTCTTCGATCGTAATGAATCCAAAATTTGGATATGAGAGTTTTTGAAGTCAATGACGCACATATACCAATGACCAGGGCATTCGTCATGCATTAGAATAAATAGCTGTAAAGTTAGAAAAACAATATATATGAGTTGGGGCATAAAAAATCTACTATATTATAGGTGAAAACAATATCTATTCTAAATTTCATATATGCAATTAAACATTAGAAATAATTGCTAACCTTTTCGCAATCATCCAATTCGCTAATGTACTTACTCACGATGGATGTTTTTCTATCAAAAAAAGGATGAGGAGTCCTGCACAAAATCATTTGCTAATAATAAAACATAATACGAACATTAGTATATTGTACTTAATACGTAAGTAAACAAGAAGAGAAATATGAGCTTACTGAAAATGTCGTGGGAAGATAGCATCTTATACTTGAAATGCCTATTAAATGCCTCTGAAAATAATTTAGCTTTGAGGCTTCTAGATTTATTACCTGTTGTTAAACAATAACTTCAATAAATTAATTTAATTAATTTAGCACGCAATTGAAATAAATGAAGTAGGTACTTACAACATCCATCAAATTTTGTCTAGGGCGTAAGCACTCAAAATCTCCACGAACTCCATGTTCATGATCAAAGTCAACAAGAAGCTCACTAAAATAATAATATGTTAAAAGATTCTTTACTAAATTGGAAGCATATGAAGGCTAAAATTGTAACAAGACATCTATTAATATTCTAGACACTACAAACCTTTTTGACAATGCTTTATTGAAAACATAATCAGCAACAAGAGATTGAAGTACATTGAATGATTGACCATCCACCACGTCTTCACGAATGGACATGGGGATTGACTAAAGCGAAAACATGACATAATTATTACCTATATATGTTGAGTATCCAAAATAAGAACATGATATTAAACTATTTGTATTAAACCTCTGATGCTTGACGTTTTCCCATCTTCCTTAAATTGTGTACAAATGGGGAGACCTTGAATTTACTTGGTTTCCTCTCCCTTGATGTACGTGTTTTCATGACATGATCGGGATAACCACATAGTGCTCATAATGGTTCCTAATATGGAAAATACCATTAATATACATCTATTTACTATGTAATGGTTAAGTAGTTGTAAAGAAAATATTGTTTTCTTTTGTATGATACATACCTTTCCATAATTTCTTCTACTCCTTTTGATTGGAAGTGGTAAAATATCTACATTTTTGTCTGGAATGATATGCACTTCAATTGATGTAGCACATGCATCTTCATTCTTTCCATTCAAGTCCTCAATGCATAACTTCTCAATTGACAAAGTGCGAACATAATGTTCATTTCCATTCTTATTGTCCTTATCTTCCAAGCTTCTCTCGCATGAGAGAATGTCATTCTTCGTTCCCTCCTCATGCATTCTCAAAGGTTTTCCGCTTGATCCAACGAAGAGACCTTTCAATGTAGTATATTTCTCCTCAAATTCAGTCAAAACTTTTTCACACCTACTACTTGCACCATGACACAAATCAATTAGATGTGTCTTTAATTGTTCAAAGGTTTTATCCATCTCCATTAAGCTCCGACCATGTTCCTAGTGATATATAGGAACTTCATTAATAACATAATAATACAAGGGTTCACTACTAATATTGATACTCACGATGAATATTGTAAAACGTACTCGTTTAATAACATCTTTATTTGGATTGATTTCAAATTTCTGCTCCTCATCATTCTCCCTCTCCATTGTCATCACATTTCTATCAACACAATCCCTTATCTCATTTTGTATCACCCATATTTTGACCTACAGTATATTCATCAAAATATAACACATATCAAATTAAAAATCACTAAAAACTTAAACCAATATTAAAAGACTTTTGAAACTATAACTTACATTGTCATTTGCATATCCACCGACTTTTTTCAATCTTCGTTTCATGTCCAGTACTTCATCATCTCCCCAAGCAGTAATCCGAGGACAAGGTCGAGTATATAATGGTAGAAATTTCTCTTCGAACGATATATGCTCGTGGTAGAATAACTGCGATTATATTTGACATACATATGTAATTAGTTAACAAATTTTATTATAACAAATTCGAAATTCACTCTAATGTCGATTAATTACAAGGACATTACCATTAAAAACAATAAGCAACCGCAAACTCCACTTTGTTGTTTCATCTTAAACTCTTCAATTCCATGCACAAGATAAGAGAACACAAATTCAGCCCAATTCATCTTCTTTATTGAATCGATGTCTTCCACAAGATGTAAGAAAGAAGGTTTCACAAAAAGCTTCATTGTTGGGCACAATAATGCACCCAACACAAATAATACAAAATGAACTTTGAAATCGTTTCCACCTTCTTTATCCTCCCTAATTTGATTTTCTAACATCACTAATGGCAATCGCCCTTTTTTATCACAATATTTTTTACATAAATCATTGTTATGGCTAACATCTTTGTTCATGCCAATCTTCAACCCTCTTGCCCTCAATCCCATAATAAATTCAACATCAACGGAGGATAATCTGATACAAGTATTATACAACTCTAATATATAAGTGTTCGGGTTGAAACTATTTATCAACCAAAGACCTAACCCATGATCAATTTTCCTACATCGAAGTTGCAAGAGGCTACCAAAACCTATTTCTTCTATGGCTACTCTTTGCTTTGGTTCTAATTCTTCAATAACTCTAATCACTCGCTCGGGTGAGCATCGAGTCTGAAGATGTAACTGAAAAAATACACAAACATCAAACATGTTTAAATTAATATAATTTCCAACAAATACATAAGTAATGAAATTAAATATTCATTACAAAAAAATTACCTTTTGAACCACACCCTTTTGAAGTGAATATTGTTTTGAACTTTCTTTGGATTTTGCCATGAAATCTTCTTTTTCTACTTTTGAAAGTTCATTCCACTTCTTGCCCAATTTTTTCCTCAACTACATTAATTGGTCACATACTTTAAATTCTAATTTTAAAATGTAATTATATTAGACACAACAATATTACTCCTTACATCATCATTTATCTTAACCCCTTTATCTTTCTCTTTCATCATGGCCAATTGATCGTTACTACAAAACAATTTCAAACAAATTTAACTATAACAACCACAAAAAAATACATTGAAAAACATATTCTTTTACATGTTTCTATTTTTCCTTACTAGTAATGTATCCAAGCTCCAATAGGCCTCTTTGGATTTCGAACAACTTCAACAACATTGCGTTCACTCCTATAAATTAAATCAAATCATTTAAGTCAATTTTTATAATATGATTTCAAATATAATAAATCAAACATACTTTCACCACCACTACAAAATCCTCCCTAAATCTATGTACATTTTAAATGGTCACAAAATTAGCATATCAATTATTTTCAATCTCCAATTATGGATCTAACCACATTATTTTCATTAATGTCATCAATCCATAAATCTCACAAAAAGCATGAAATATAATGGCTACAATATTGTAAAACACATTATCAATACTCACATTTTTTTCCTTGATATAGAACTCGGCAAATAAGTACAACACAACCGCCTTTCGATTAACAAAAAATTATGTCCTTTTTAGCTTTCTTTCTCTTAGTACTACATGTCTTCTTCTTCTTCTTCCAACTATGTCTTCAATTCGGGTCTTCAAACCACGAAATTTAAAAGCCGAAAACACCCCTTAAACAAAATATAAAATATGAACAAAATACAAGGGTTATGGATAGGAGGGGGGGAGCGGGAATATCGTACTCTTTACTTCAAAACCCGAAAAAACCCCAAATATGAAAACTAAATATGGACATAATCAGAGGAGATACTAAAAAAGTCAGAACTCGAAAAGATGTCCCCCGAAACAGCTATAATATCTCACCCGAAAACACCCAATAACACAAAAACATCCAACAATACACAAAGACAACTTAAAGCACCTGAATATAACAGCCGATGGAGATGAGCAGAAAACACAAGTACCTAGAGAAGAACCGAGTATGGAGAAGAGAGGAAAATAGAGGAAAATATCGGGAAACTCGGTAAAAAAGGGAGAAAATAGAAACTCAATTGAAGATTAATGGTGAGAGGGGTCTCTATCTCTTTCTTCAGTGCTTTCTTTCCCCCATTTCTTCATTGTCTCACATTTGCCTCTTAGGTTTCTTCCGAAGATAGGATTTCTTTTTTTTTTTTCTAGAGTAGACTCTGGTTTTTAGGTTGGTTTTCAGTTTATTCTGGAGTTGTTTGAGGTGGGTTTTGGAAGATGATGAGATTGTGAGTGAAGATTGAGAGAGGGTTGTGATTGTGGAGGCGGGCTGGTGATAAATTTGGCACTGGACACTCCTTGAATGAAGAGAGGAAAAAAGAGGAAACTCGACCCAACTGTCGAGGACGAGTGGAGATCAGAGCATGGGGACACAACCAACTATGGAGGACAAGACGGCCGCCTATGGAGGAGTGTGGAGATGAGAGCACGAGACACAGCCAACCATGGAGGAGAAGAGCACGAGACACAGCCAACCATGGAGGAGAAGATAGGGAAAAATGGGAAAAGAGAGACTGAGAGGGGGAGAGAACAGGTAGAAAATGAGGGAAGAGAGGGAACAAACGGGAAAATGGGCTGAGAGGGGGAGATAACAGGTAGCAACAGGTAGCCAGTTTTTCTTTTTTCATTTTTTCTTTTTCTTTTGAATGGCTGAGATTTAATATATTTCATCCAACGACTAAAAAAAATATGAGGTATGGTACCTCCCTCAGCACCATAGAATTTTCCTAGTTTCTATCATTAGTATGTGATGTAGTCTTTTAGGAAGTTGTTATGCAGGTTTAAGTTATGAGCCTGAATTGGTTCAGGTGGGCCTTAAGCCCCATTTTTTTTAGTTTGGGCATGATTAGTTCATATTGGGCCTGGTATGATTGGGTTTCATTGCAAGATACTTGGCATGTTGTCTTTTTATTATTATTATATTGCTTTAAGCTTTTGTTCGTTTGGTATAGACCCTAATAGGCCAAGAATTTGACCTTCTCAAGTCTCCATTATTTTTTTTTAATGATACAAATGTAATTTTTTTATAAAAATTCCATCCTCAAATAACCTTTCAAAATTCACTTTCTATTCATATATCCCAAATTTCAAATCCTTTTCCGAAATTCTAATTTTCAAAGTTTAGTTTACAAAGCTTTAATTCTCGAAAATTAAATTTTCCAAAACTCCATTTTTTATACAAAATACCATTTTCGAAATAATTTCCTAAAATTTGATTTTAAATTTAGTTTATAAAACTTTGATTCTCAAAAATTCAATTTACCTAAACTTTATTTTTTTTAAAAAAAATTCAATTTTCCAAATTTCCATTCTTGAATTAATTTTCTAAGGCTCTAATTTTAGGTCTAATTCTCCAAGATCCAAATTTTTAAATTTAATTCTCCAACAAAATTCCACAATTCCAAATTTAATCTTTTTAAAATTCCACCTTCAAATAAATTTTCGAAACTCCATTCTCTTTCAAATCAAATCTTCCAAAAATTTCACTATTCGCTTTCATTCGTTTAAATATTATTTTTGTTAATTATTATTATTATTCCATAATTATTTATTTGTTTCTTTTAAAAATTTCAATCATTAAAGTTCAATTCTTCAAAAATGTGATTTCTAAACTTGATTTTCAATCTAAAAAATTCCACTATTCACTTTCATTGGTTTAAATATCATTTTTGTTATTATTATTATTATTCCGTATTCATTTGTTTATTTCTTTTAAAAATTTCAATCGTAAAAGTTCAATTCTTCAAAAATCAGACTTCCGAATTCAATTTTCAATCTCAAAAATTCCACTATTCACTTTCATTCGTTTAAATATCATTTTTGTTATTATTATTATTATTATTATTATTATTATTATTATTATTATTATTATTTCGTATTCATTTATTTATTTCTTTTAAAAATTTCAATCATAAAAGTTCAATTTTTCAAAAATCCAACTTCCGAATTTAATTTTCAATCTCAAAAATTCCATTATTCACTTTCATTCGTTTAAATATCTTTTTCGTTGTTATTATTATTATTCCACATTTATTTATTTATTTATTTTGAAAATTCCAATCATTAAAGTTCAATTCTTAAGAAATCTTACTTCCAAATTTAATTTCCAATATAAAAAAATTCCACTATTCACATTCAGTTGCTTAATGGTTAATTTCCTTATTATTATTATCATCTCATTCATTTATTTATTCACTTATTCATATATTTAAAATCTCATCTCTAAATAATTTCTCCAACTTTCAATCTCTAAATTCAATCTTCAATCTCTAAAATTCTATTTTTCGCTATTATTTACCTAACCTTTATTATTTTATCAATATTATTATTACTCCATTTATTTATTTATTCACTTTTTCATTTATTTATAATTTCAACTCTAAATAATTCTTTAAATTTCCAATCCCTATGTTCAAATTCCAATTTAAGAAATCCTAACTTCCGCAATTATTTATCCAATCATTATTATTTCGTCGTTATTATTATTCCATTTATTTATTTAGTCACTTCTTCATTTATTTAAAATCCCAAACTCTCAAATAATTTTCAAAATTCCAATTTCTTTCAAATTTAATCTCTAAAATTCTCATTCTTACACTTAATTTCTAAAAATCCAATTTTTAAATAATATCTAAAACTCCAATTTTCAAATAAATTTCAAAAATCCAGTTTTCCCTCGAGCAGTTTTAATATTTCTGTTTGGTGATGCATGTGATATGTTTTGTGCTCTCTATTGTACACTAACTCCATTTTTATGATAGCGTATTGCTCGTTCGTGATCTAGGTACGCATGCACTCCCATTCTGGTCATTCTATATGCATGTTTTGATTCCCATGTGTGCATGATTGATTAGAGTATCCATTGATTTTCCTATTGATTGCCACGTCAGCTTCATTTTATTTGTAGAGACCCGACTTTAGGGACTTAGAGGGGTGCTACGGTCTTTATCGTACATTCTCGATAAGTAACTTAACCCCCAAGTCCGATCCGATTATTCATAGACCACTTTTTCCAAAATAAGGAGTCACACTTAGGGTTTTCTTTTCAGTCGAGATTTGTAGATCCCCCACTGATTTGCATGATCACCATCAGTTTTGAGATACACATCAGGTTGATGATTCGACTTCATTGTGTCCTAATACTCTATGGAGCCTCTCTTGAGTCTTTCAGCCAGATTCACGTTGCCTGATATAGTCGTGATTCTTGGACAGAGTTATCTCAGGCGCGTGGATTCCCACGTCACCATTTCAGTGGAGTACATGTTAGATCCTTTATACGTCCGCATCGAGTTATTCTTGGGTTATCGTGACAGATCAGGCGCATCCGATGCCATACTGGGGCATATTTCCTTCTTCGGCCATAGAGATGATGGTTTTCCCACGGATCTGTTATAGTTTTCATCGCTCGATCGAGGGGCATTTGCTTGCTTTACTAGTCACCATTCCTGTGATTTTTGTTGGGATGAGCTTTCAATGGAGCACGATGTTCAGGTTTTGATCATCCCACTAGCCATGACTGTTCAATAGATTGTTATGTTGAGATCGTGATATGTCTCTTACCAGACTACTCCCTTGAGACCTTGTCAGATTATTCGTTTCAGATGACGATGGACTCCTACAGTAGGGTATTTTGAGTTAGAGGTGTCTGACTCATCATGACATCTCGTCGGGCATCGTGATCCAATCGGATGGGTTATGAGACTATGTTCGCAGTTGATTTGATCATTCTGACTTGCTAGTAGAGCATATTTCGAGACTCGTGGAGTCCCTTTCAGCCATTTCCATTGGATTGAGAGTTGCGGCAGCATGCTACACTGGGACATATTCCCCCTTCATCATTTCCTTGCAGTTTTGGCGTTTAGAGCCACCATACATGCTCGGTCTCAACATTCAAAGTCGCCCCTTTTCAGCTTGGCATTCAGAGCCACCATGTCTTCTCAGTCACGGCATTCAGAGTCATCTTTCTCAGCTTTGCATTCCTAGTTATCAGTTTAGTTTAGCATTCAGAGCCGTTGTTTCTGCTTGGGATTCATAGCTATTATCCTCGTTTTGGCATTCAGAGCCACTTTTGCATTTCGACATTCATAGTCGTTGCTTTAGTTCGGCGTTTAGAGTCGTGGTTCACAGTTTGGTATTCAGAGCCATCATGATTTAGCCACAGTTCAAGCGTTCAGAGCCATCATCCACATTCAGGTGTTCAGAGCCATCATTTCTCCATAGTTTAGTATTTAGAGCCTATTGCTCATAATTTGGCATTCGGGGCTGTTGTTTCAGTTTGGCGTTCAAAGCCATGGTTTTGGGTCGACATTTAGGGTTATCACATCATCTTTCCGTCTGGCGTTCAAAGCCACATTTTAGTTTTGGCGTTCAGAGCCATGGTCCTAGTTCGACATTCAGGGTCATCATATCATTTTTCGTTTGACGTTCAGAGCCACCACCTCTTTTCAGTTTGGCATTCAGAGTCGTATTTTCATATTTGGCATTTGATGACACCCTTTTTCTTTAATTTGGCATTCAGGGCTGTTGTTTTAGTTTGGCGTTGGGCCGATGTTTTTGTTCGGCATTCATAGTTATTACTTTTAGTTTGGCGTTTAGAGCCATTCTTTCTGTTCGGCATTCAGAGCCATTGTATGCCTTTAGTTCGATATCATCACATTTTTCGTTTCGGCGTTCAGAGTCGTTCATTTTCATTTTAGCGTTCAGAGCCATTGTTTGTTTTTCATTTGGCGTCCAGAGCCACATCTTCATCTTGGCGTTCAGAGCTTTATTTTCATTTCAATATCAGAGCCATCACCTTCTTCATTTGGCATTCAGAGCCATTATTCATTTTCCGTTTGGCGTTCAGAGCTATTGCTCATCTTCATTTTGGCGTTCAGAGCCGCATTATCATCTTGGCGTTCAAAGCCACATCTTCTTTCGATTTGGCATTTAAAGCCGCGTTTCCATTTTGGCATTCAAAGCCACACCTTTAGTTCGGCATTCAGAGCCACATTGTTATCTTAGTGTTTAGAGTCGCATCTTCAATTTCAGCGTTTGGAGCCACCATCCCTTCTTATTTTGGCGTTCAGAGCCACCATTTCTGCCTAGTTTGGCGTTTAGAGTCACCATCCCTTTCCAGTTTAGCATTCAGAGCCACCGTTTCTTTCCAGTTTGGCGTTCAGAGCCACCGTTTCTTTCCAGTTTGGCGTTCAGAGCCATACCTTTGTTTCGGCATTCAAAGCCATTACTTGTCTTTTAGTTTGACGTTCAGAGCCACGTAATTCATTTCGGCGTTTAGAGCCATTACTTGTTTTCTATTTGGCTCTCAAATCCACGTTTTCAGTTCGACACTCAAAGTCATCATGTCTATCTTTCGTTCAGCATCTAGATCTACCATCACGTCCTTCCATTTTGGCATTCAGAGGCATTGGGCATACTCCTTCAGTCCTTTTGACTCATTTCTTTTCTTTAGTCTTGGCGTTCAGAGTCATTCTTCATACCCAATCATGCATCTTGAGTTATTTCTTTCCTTAGTTTCGGTGTTCAAAGCCACTGTTCTGTTTTGACATTCAATGCCACTATCATCTTTTTCTTAGTTTTGGCGTTCAGAGCCATTGTATATACCTATTCAGGCATTCCGAGTCACCACTTTCCTTCCTCTTTCTAATGTTCAGAGTCATTTCTCCTCAATTGTATCATTCAAAGTCACAGTCCCTGGCATTCGTACTCACTAGCATTGCATATATTGCCTTCATGAGTTTACATTCATCCTCACTTACCTCACCTCGTTACCTTGTGCTTATCGCTTATTCATCATTGCTCGTCCAGATTCCTCCTTTCACTGCACATGACATGGTCATTCGAGTTCATGCCACTTATACCGATCATGTTGTTGGGTACCCTGCACTTAGCACTTTCATGTGGTCCCCTTGGGGCAGTCTTCTTGGGACACATTCTTTATTGTACTCTAGAGTGGTTCGACCGTTACTCATCTTTGATACGGTCTTTTGAGTCACTTTGGAGACGTCTTAGAGGGAGTTTTAGACCCTCAGTGTGGCTTCAAAGACATTTTGAGACACCCACCTTTTCTTTTAGGATCAGAGCCTCTGTGTTTGTCTGTTGGTCTAAGTGAGTTCGTGTTTCATCGGTGTCCCTGTGGGGGTCTCCTTAGTTCTTCGGTGGAGTTCACTTTATTCCACTCATTATTCACACTTTCTTTTCACTCTAGTGTTCATATTCCTTACACTTGTAAATTCTACCGAAGAGGGGCATATTTGTATACCCCATTTTTAAATAAAAAAAAAAACAAAGGTTGTTATGTTTTTTAGGGATTTTTATATGGCATGAGAAGGATACTTTCTCACCACCTGGAGGAGTGGGCAATGCCTTAGATGAGTAGGGGACCCCCTCCTGATGCCGAGAACCAGCTACATGGGCAGGTGGCAAAGAGCACGGCTCACCCATGGTGGTGGTTTGGGGAGTGACGCATTAGCAGAATGGTGCATAGGAAAGCAAGTAGGGGGCAGGCAGGAGAAAGATATTTTTTTGAGAATGGGGGAAAAACATAGGGGATTGTCGGGGGTGATTAGAGGAACGAGCGGAGAGAATGGAGGAGGATTGATTTTTCTACTGGGACTTCCAGGTAAGATTAATACGATCTTGTCATATTCTCCTATTTCTAAGGATTCTATGTCATTTTTCGTTGGCTGGCAAGCACGATTCGTTGGTTCACTTTGTCCATCAACAGTTTTTAAGTTGGCATGGTTGGATCTGATTGTTTATGAGTATTACTCTGTTTTGGCTCCCTATCATATTTTCTTATTCTCTTGTTGCAAATGGTCAGATTCATGTTTAGGCTCAGGTTGGTGATTGATGGTCATATATTATTTTCTGTTTGTCTTACTAGTTTTCAATCTATAGATAACTCATGAAGTGAGTTTGCACCCAAGAAATCCTCAGGTCTCTCGTCTTTGCTATGTCCCTTAGTGATTTCCTTTTTTTTTTTCATACTCTTCATGCTATTTGTTTCATACCCATGCACTTAGGAACTGCATATATGCTCCCATCTTTTTTTTTTCTTTCTTTTTCTCTCTACATTCCTACCGTTTTCTCACTTCTCGGACACTAGAAGGAGATGTCTACCAAAGCAGCGACCAATGATGCTTAAAACTCAAACCCCTCTTTGAACTCAACACCAAGGCTCCAAGATCCTAGCAATGGAGAGATATCCGCTTACCACGCACTCTGAACTCGTGACGACATCAACAACTCCTACTCTATCCTCTGCATCGACATTCCATCCAGCCTCAAACGCGGACCTGGAAGCATAAGGTTCCCTCACAGCGCTTCGACGAAACCCATGCACTTCACATTCGACACAACGACATCGTCGTCGATGTTCACCTTGACGTATCCGTCCATTAAAGCCGAGCTCGCATTCCCCATGCAGCCAGCTGGCTGTTCGCCACATCTTTTCCCTTGCTTCTTTTGCTCACCACAACCATCATCTTTTCCTTCGTTGCCCGCCCAACTGACTCCTTCTCACCCGAGCTCAAGGCCATAAAAAGGAAGCCCATCATCAACCTCAACAACAAGGGTGTTGGCAGCGGAATAGACCCTGGTAACAACTTCTTCGGCCCCAGAGGTGGGTTCGGTGTACCAAGTTTCAAAAACAGGTGGGGGAAACCTCACCGTCGGGTGGGTACGCCAAGGGAGGAACCATAAGGCCGACGAGGGTGTGTAAGGAAAAAGGTCCCTATTACCAGAAGAAGCTGACGTGTCCGGCCAAGTGCTTCACCTATTACAGTCGATCTGGCAAGAACTACGGCGCCAGCGGGGGTGGGGATGGGTGCACCATCGACTGTAGGAAGAAGTGCACCGCTTATTGTTAGAGCGTGGGTCATGGATTGGTTGTGGCTGGTAATAGTTTCTATCATTAGTATGTGATGTAGTCTTTTAGGAAGTTGTTATGCAGGTTTGAGTTATGAGCCTGAATTGGTTCAAGTGGGCCTTAAGCCCCATTTTTTTTTAGTTTAGGCCTGGTATGATTGGGTTTCATTGCAAGATACTTGGCATGTTGTCTTTTTTTTATTATTATTATTATATTGCTTTAAGCTTTTGTTTGTTTGGTATAGACCCTAATGGGCCAAGCATTTGGCCCACTCAAGTCTCCATTATTTTTTTTTAATGATACAAATGTAATTTTTTTTATAAAAATTTCATCCTCAAATAACCTTTCAAAATTCACTTTCTATTCATATATCCCAAATTTCAAATCCTTTTCCAAAATTCCAATTTTCAAAGTTTAGTTTACAAAGTTTTAATTCTCGAAAATTCAATTTTCCAAAACTCCAATTTTTATACCAAATACCATTTTTGAAATAATTTCCTAAAATTTGATTTTAAATTTAGTTTATAAAACTTTGATTCTCGAAAATTCAATTTACCTAAACTTCGTTTTTCTTAAAATTCAATTTTCCAAATTTCCATTCTTGAAATAATTTTCTAAGGCTCTAATTTTAGATCTAATTCTCCAAGATCCAAATTTTTAAATTTAATTCTCCAACAAAATTCCATAATTCCAAATTTAATCTTTTTAAAATTCCACCTTCAAATAAATTTTCGAAACTCCATTCCCATTTAAATCAAATCTTCCAAAAATTCCACTATTCGCTTTCATTCGTTTAAATATTATTTTTGTTAATTATTATTATTATTCCATAATTATTTATTTGTTTCTTTTAATAATTTCAATCATTAAAGTTCAATTCTTCAAAAATCCAATTTCTAAACTTAATTTTCAATCTAAAAAATTCCACTATTCACTTTCATTTGTTTAAATATCATTTTTGTTATTATTATTATTTCATATTCATTTGTTTATTTCTTTTAAAAATTTCAATTGTAAAAGTTCAATTCTTCAAAAATCCGACTTCTGAATTCAATTTTCAATCTCAAAAATTCCACTATTCACTTTCATTCGTTTAAATATCATTTTTGTTATTATTATTATTATTATTATTATTATTATTATTATTATTATTATTATTCCGTATTCATTCATTTATTTCTTTTAAAAATTTCAATCATAAAAGTTCAATTCTTCAAAAATCCGACTTCCGAATTTAATTTTCAATTTCAAAAATTCCATTATTCACTTTCATTCGTTTAAATATCTTTTTTGTTATTATTATTATTATTCCGCATTTATTTATTTATTTATTTTGAAAACTCCAATAATTAGAGTTCAATTCTTCAAAAATCTAACTTCCAAATTTAATTTCCAATCTAAAAAAATTCCACTATTCACATTCAGTTGCTTAATGGTTATTTTCGTTATTATTATTATCATCCCATTCATTTATTTATTCCCTTATTCACATATTTAAAATCTCATCTCTAAATAATTTCTCCAACTTTCAATCTCTAAATTCAATCTTCAATCTCTAAAATTCTATTTTTCGCGATTACTTACCTAACCTTTATTATTTCGTCAATATTATTATTATTCCATTTATTTATTTATTTATTTTTTCATTTATTTAAAATTTCATCTCTAAATAATTCTTTAAATTTCCAATCCCTAAGTTCAAATTCCAATTTAAGAAATCCTAACTTTCGCAATTATTTATCCAATTATTATTATTTCGTCGTTATTATTATTCCATTCATTTATTTGTCACTTCTTCATTTATTTAAAATCCCAAACTCTCAAATAATTTTCAAAATTCTAATTTCTTTCAAATTTAATATCTAAAATTCTCATTCTCACACTTAATTTCTAAAAATCCAATTTTCAAATAATCTCTAAGACTCCAATTTTCAAATAAATTTCAAAAATCCAGTTTTCCCTCGAGCAGTTTTAATATTTCTGTTTGATGATGCATGTGATATGTTTTGTGCTCTCTATTGTACACTAACTCCATTTTTATGATAGCGTATTACTCGTTCGTGATCTAGGTACGCATGTACTCCCATTCTGGTCATTCTCTATGCATGTTTTGATTCTCATGTGTGCATAATTGATTAGAGTATCCATTGATTTTCCTATTGATTACCACGTCAGCTTCATTTTATTAGTAGAGACCAAACTTTAGGGACTTAGAGGGGTGTTACGATCTTTACCGTACCTTCCCAATAAGTAACCTGACCCCCGAGTTCCAATCCGGTTTTTCATAGACCACCTTTTCCAAAATAAGGAGTCACACTTAGGGTTTTATTTCTTATTTTGTTTACCCTTTTAAAAATAAAACAAAAATAAATGGTGACTCAAAGTCATTTTTTTTATAAATAAAACCATTTTCAAAATAAAAATCGAGCTCGCCATAGAATGGAAGCGTATGAGCCAAAATATGGGTCCATAGGTTTATTATGATTTTTTTTTTAGGTTGTAGCAAGGGAATAGTGGCAGAAGAAAAACTTCGTAAAATTGAGGGAGATAATCTCCACCACCTTAACAACTAGTCAAGATTTGATAGCCTAAAAATTCGCTGCCTCCATGGCTAATGGCCCTTCTTCTTGACATGAATTTGGATTTTTAACGACTTCAATTCCGTCAAAATGTGATAGGAAGGAATTTAATGCCTATGGGTTACCAAATTTTAGGTCCAGCTAACTTGCAGTAGGCCCAATTGACAATGGGCTCTAGTAGTGTAGTTGGGCTCAATTGGGCCTGATAAACTTTCAAAATCATGGGTCTTAGCTTGGGCTGGATTACGGTATATAGTATCCCCAGTGATAGCCCGCTTATCGTCATTAAATGCGAACTCATACAGAGAAAATTGTAAATAAAATAGTGGACAAGTATTAATTGAAAGTCAAACGTAAGAAAGCCCTAATAAAAATAATAAGAAATATATCCTTATTAATGCCATGGAAACTTTCTTATATATAATAATAATAATAATAATAATTTATGCATCCACTCCTATTTAAGGGATTTTTTGTTTAAATCATTAGAAAGTCCACTGCAACTTCTAAGATTGGTAGTTCAAGTATGATTTATTTATATTAAAAAATAAATAAATAGACTAATGTTTTATCATTGACACCAAAAACAAATTTTTATTAGATATATTAAAAAAAAAAAGTCAAAGTTATAATTTTTAAAATATAATTTTCAAATATAAAATTCATTATTTTTAATTTCTTTATTCTTAAACACATCATTAATATTAGCCCAAATAAGTAAAGAAATAAATTAACATTCACCTTCCATCTCGATCATGCTTTTGCAGGACTCAAAATCTTGTCTCCATTACCCAACTCCCATCCTCACCCAGTGGGTCATGGAAGTGTAACCAACATTGTTGCTTCTCTGCAAAAATATGTTGCTTATTTAAAAAATAAATAAATAAATAAATAAATTCTAATGTTTGGAATTACTCAACCTATAGAAAAGAAGTTGAGCAGCTCATTTTTCTCTTCTAAAGTTTTCTAGATAGAATGCTATTATATGGGTCGTTGACGTGTGTGCGTATGGCACCATCATTTCCAACTAAGACCACCTTCACCACCTATGACCACTACTACCATAGTGTTGATACATCAGACACGAGCCAACCATCCAATATGCAGTACCCATGCACCGTCGACCTCATACACGGTACATGGCTTCCTCCCCAATTCTTCATCAAATCTCCACGTCTATCAAAGTTTTTGGACACACTTGGCTCCTTTAAGCTCATGTTTGAGAATAGAAGTGATGTTTTTAAGTGTTTTCTTTTATAGTTGGAAATACTAGTAAATGTATTTATTTTTAATTATTTTTGGTTTGTAAAATTACCCATTTGCCCTGAAAAAAAAAAGTGATGTAAACGAGGACAATGGGTAGGGCTGTTTGATCACAACACTCTGCCTTTGATATCTATCCTTGTCTTTACAACATTTGTCCAAGATAAATATGATAAAGTGACACATAGATATGATAAAACAAAGAGTATCATGAAAGACAGCTAATTAATATAAGTGGATGACAGTCATGATCAATAGTCTCAGCCCAAGCCCCCACTTCGAACCCAAAGTCAAAGTGAAAGTAGACCCAATACTAAGTTTACATCTGTTCACTGTTGAATTGATGACTATCCTGTTGAGAAGCTCCTTTGGATTTGGACAAGACGATAACCACCAGTATTTTGTGGGTCTTTCTTCATTCCATAAACATTATCATGGAAGGTACAAGAAACCTCAAATTTTGTCAAATGTGAATCATGTTGGGGACTACTTGTTTTGCAAATAAGAAGGAAAAGCGTGTGCATAATTATTAAGAATATGAATTGAAATACCAAGATACAAAAATGTATTAATAAAAAGTTTTTTTTTATATATAAAAAAAAAGGGAAAAATATTAGTGATGGGGTCATGCAGCAGGCCCAAAGACTAAACAAAATCCAATCTTTAATAAATTGCTTTCAACTTGTGACCAAAATCACTTGAACTTGCATTAGGCTAAGACAGTGGTTGAATCACTTTTAAGGCAAGAACTTTCAAGAAAGGTGAGGAGCTTTTTGAATGGAGCGAAGGAGTCAAAACATTATAGTGATAGATATTATGGAGTAATAATGATACTTACTCGCACCCAACATGGGATATTAAATTTTAGCCACATTAGATTAAAGATAGAAGCGAGGTCGTCTTTTCCAAACACAATCCAAAAAGTCCCATTTGGTCTGTAGTTTGACTAGGCGACCATATCTGCGTTCAAGGATAATCAATTTGTATTGCTGCCAAATTAGGATGGACTCGCCACTCATGTTTGGAAATGAGGTTAGGGTTAGGCAAAATTTGGGTTGTCATAAAGTATGGGCTTTTGTCTAATTTAGTCAACAAGAGGGAGGTGAAAAGGGGGGGATGGTCAAATTATTTATAAAGAAATGTGGTAGGCGAATGGTGGGCATGTGAAATGCAATGGGCTAGAGTTAAAGACAGTCAAATCTTCCGGTTAAATACTCAACTTTTTAAAGAAGATTTTAGGTAAGATAAGGAAAGTAGGTATTTATTTATAATTAGAAATATTTATTTGTTAGGATGGTAATTGTTAAGCTATTGTTATACACTTTGGAAGATCATTGTGATTTATTTTAAAAAATAAATTTTTAAAAAATCCCAAGTTCTCAAAAATAAAATAAAATAATAATAATAATTATAATAGACTACAAGGAATGACAATCCTCAAAAATTGCATAATTTATAAACAAACAAATTTGAAGTCAAATTATCCTAATTAACAAATTCCCAACAACTTTTTTTAAAAAAGGACATAGTAATAATAATTCTTAACAGCATGAATGACAAATTTGTAATAAAATAATAAATTCCTAATTTCCACACATTGATAGGCTTTCAATAATTTATAATTTCTAGTGTTTGAGATAGGAAACTGAGAAAACAAAATAAGAAATGACAAAAGGCATATTGTCTCTATCTGGAGATGTATCCAAATGGTCTAATTCAGTTTGAGTGCTGCCCCCACCACTATGGCAATTGGAAGTGATTGCCAAATATGAAAGCAATCAGTCCGCTGCTGACTACTTAAAAGTGATTCTTCCAAAATGCTACCCTGTTTAAATGACTTAATTGGCATCGTCTCATTGTACCCACTGTCTTCCATTCAACAAAGAAAGAAAAAAAAACAAAAAAACTTTTAAATTTTCAGAAGAATTTAGTACCAATTAAGAAATAAAGGGCAATAGTTTGTTATAATTTATTGTTGTTTTTGGATGTTGCAAAAATTTATTGTATTAAAAGAAGTAGCAGTGACTCCTCCCATGCAAAACTGCCCAGTTTGAGCATAGAATTTAATAGTGACAAAATCAAGGAGATGGGCCCATGAAAACAATGGTAATTTAATTCCAGTTTTCCAGGTGAAGAGAAGGAGGAGGAGATGGATGGTGAGAGAGAGAGAGAGAGAGAGCATTGGGGGCATAAACTGATAAAGGGGGGCCTCTTTATGATTTCATGGGGTCCATGCCTTTGAAAGGGAAAGGAAAAGAGAAATGTCGATTGGTGAAAGAACTGATAAGATTTTGCCCATGCCACAGTGCTAGAAGCTAGATAGCCCAGCTGTGGATTGCAGGTCTGACAACAGCTAGCTTTGCTTTCAGCTTTGACAGTCATGCTTTTATCTATTTCTGGAAATTAAGTAGCCGACCAAAAAGGAGGAGCTTTCAACTACAGCCCAAGAGTCAAATTTACAGACCAAGTTCAGTGCGCTCTCTCAGCTCTGCACTGCCTCCAATGAATCCATCTGTTTCTTCTTGGCGTTTGGTAAGGATAGACAGCCAAAGAATTATCCATCTCCTCTCTTTGGGCTTGGCTGGACTGATGATATTATTGTAATTTCACGCGTTAAGGGAAAAGAGTTGTTAAAATAGAGTTTTCCTCCAACTCCTTTTGTTGGACCTATTATGCACTTCCTCCTTCGTAGACTGCCCGCCAACGTTTTCTACTTTTCTTATATGATACAGTGGACATAAAACAAAAGTTAGAATAATAAATACCTACTAAAGATTTTAGTGGTTTGAATTATGATCTTCTAATACCGACTTGCTTCCTTCTCTAGACAGGCCACCAGAATTTATTATGACTTCACCTTTTCAATTCTTGGCGCAGATGGACACTATAAAAGAAAATTTGATTGAGCGAGGAAAAGGAAATATAGAGAAGCCTTAAAAGATGAAAAATTCTAAGACTTTATCAATGGTAGCTTTATTTATAGGCAAACCCAAGGATGAAAGATAAGTATTTCGATCTAAATAGGGAATTATCCTTATTCAGTTTTTAATTGATTGAATTCAAAAATAAATTTTGGATTAATAAATCAATTATGTTTTCAACCTACATGTGGATGGTGAAAATTTAAATTTTCAACATCTTTCACTCGTCCACATTGGATATCATATTGTCTTTCTCTTCTTTTTTTTTTCTCAATCTCACATCAAGTCATTTTCTTTTGGAGTGTGAGATGTGACCAAAAACTGTAAAGTAGAAGTGTTTATACCAAGTATCTATCTCATTAGCACAACACATTATTTAAAAAAAGAAAAAAAAAAAAAAAGAATCTAGCCTATGCCCTAAATTTGTCAAGCACAAGGGATCAAGCACTTCTAAAAGCCCCTCAATGAGTCATATCTTAATTAAAATATTTAACTCCAACTTATATGGATATTGGTACACATAATTATATTATACACTAAGTCAACATAATTGTTCAAACTATGAGCTACAAATAGTGTTGTATTATTGACAATCTTCCCTAGCTACTCATGTGAATTTGTTTAGCAGTAGCTTTAGTAAGCAAATCAACCATCATTCTAGTAGTCGGATGTTTTAAGATCACCTCCCTTTGTGCAATAATATCTTGAATGATGTAAAAATGAATATCTGTGTATTTGGTCTTGACATGGTTAGGAATGGCAACGGGGCGGGTTCGGGACGGGTCGCCCCCATCCCAACCCCGCCCCGTTTATAAAAAATAATTCCCATCCCCGTCCCGTTTAAAAAATTAAACGGGGCGGGGCGGGGCGGGGCGGGTATGGGAAATTCCCAAACCCGCCCCGCCCCGCCCCGTTTAGCCTCCCTTTTTTTTTAAAAAAAAAATTTGCTTTTAAAATTTTTAATTACATTAAAATAAATATATTTATAAATAATAAAATTATTATATTTTTTATAACTTAATTTATTAATTTTTTTATTATTATCTATATATTAAAAATAGTAAAATAAAATTAATTTTAAATTTTAAATTAAATTAAATTTTAAAATTGATTTTTTATGTAAACGGGGCGGGGCGGGGCGGGATGGGGCAATACCCGAACCCGCCCCGAACCCGTCCCGGGTTTAAAAAAAAAATCCCATACCCGTTAAAAACCCGTTTATTAAATTTCAACCCCGTCCCATTAGGGGCGGGGTGGGGCGGGTACCCAAAAAAACCCGCCCCGTTGCCATCCCTAGACATGGTACTTCAGATCCTTACTATATGCTAAAGTAGCCATGTTATCATTGAAAATGGTGACGAGCTCTTTGGCTAGAGTTGTAAATCTCAAGCATTGGAATAAACTCCTCAACTAGACAACCTCTGGTATTGCCTATGAATAAGCAACCTACTCTAACTCCCCAACAAATAGAGAAATATAGTAGGTTGTATTGGATTTGTGCTCATCTTTGTCACTAGCCTAATCCACATCATAGTATCCTCTTAATTTCAAGTTCCCACTATGATAGTAGAGAATGAAATCTCTAGTCCCTTGGAGGTAATAAAAACCCCTCTTAGCTACTCGCTAATGAATAAGGCTTGGCTTATTCTTATAATGACTGACCAATCTAATTGTAAATCATATGTTACGTTGGGTATGCAACATAACATACAACATACTTCAAATTGCACTCGCATGCATAAGGAAGTTTTACTATTTATTTCCTTTCCTTATTATTCATAGGGCACTAATCAAGGCTCAAGGTCTAACCCTTTTTTATTAGAGTGTCCATTGGTTTACAATTGTGCATTTGAAATTACTCTAGAATCTTTCCAATGTAAGTATCTTAAGACAAATTGAGAAGCCTTCTTGAATAGTCCTTTAATATCTCAACTCTAAGCATAAAATTTGCTTTCCCCATATCCCTCATATTAAAAGTGGAGGACATCCATTTTTTAGCGGCAACAATCATGTTCGTGTTATTTTCAACTAATAGAATGTCATTAACATACAAAGATAGAATGAGAAAGCCTCTTCTTGATTGTTTGAATTAAAAGCATGACATGATGTAACATTTGTCAAATTTATTAAGTAATAATAACATTCTAGTTTGCCAATTTTATCTATCTTATTCATGCATTATACTTTCTGAACATTTTGTCTTAATATCTTTTGCAATGTACATGACTTGAGTGTATTATGAGTTACACAGAAGATTCAAGTCATGGTTTCCTTGCAAGTAGATGATTTGTTCATAACCGGTTTATGGACTTAGGCATTCAATTTGAGGTTACAATGCACTACCTTTTGATTGGAGGGATGACTAGTCTTGGTCATTGAGATGAGTTCCCATGATGAGTGAACTAGTGTGTATGGTTACATATTGGATAAGACCTATGGTGAGTCATGACATTGGTTTTTGGGTAGTCACGATCTCATTAGGCTATTATATTGTATGAGCTCTCAACCTTGAGAAGATATTGAGTTTGTGTTAAAGTCTTCAGTGACTTTAACCTACGGGTGAGACCCTAAGATGATCATATATACCCTATAGATTAGGTACTCGTTATCGATGGAAGCCAGTAGCAATAAATATTATTGATAGAGGGACCATGATATCTCATAGGTTTTAGATAGCATATCCCTTTAAGTGATCTTAAAGATATATGATCATGAAATTTGTGGTCATAATAATTCCTTTAATGGAATTTGACAAATGCTTTTGGTGAGTTGGAGTGAGTTAATTAAGAAATTGTAGAGGTAATCTTAAGAAATTAATAGTGTTCATCTTATTATATTATAAATACCAGTTCATAGGGAGCTTACATCAGTGGATAGCATGTCATAGACCTAAGTTCTTATGTCTTGTTGTAATATCATAGGATACTATAGTGCAATTGACTCTCTATAGTGAGATATTGGGTCAAGTTCATAATTGTATTATAAGGGAGCTAATAATTTTTTATAGTTACCAATAGTCCCCACTCAAGCTTGTATTCTTTGATAACATGTTTATTGAGGGGTATTTTAGTTTTTTATTAACATGTGTATATAAGGGGCATTTTAGTAAATACGCAAGGTTGTATAAGAGCTTGTGAATGGTCTCTTTGGATTGGGTTACTTGATTAATTAGAGCCCAATAGGGCAGATTAATCAATTGGGATTTATGTGGGCTAGATTAAGTGATCTAAGTCTAAGATGGGCTGAAGTCACTTAAACCCACTAGGAAGCTTCTATAAGCCCCTTACGGGTTTAGGGCTTCACCCTTGACACACTAGTCTTATTATTCGCTCTAGAGAAAAGAGAATCCTAGCCACTACCCCTCTTTGAAAACTCCACCCTCTATAGTGCTTGGATTTAAGGAGAAAGAGTCATCATAGTGGAAGACCTTTGGGTTTGTGAGATCTACGATGCCCATGGAGCTTCTTCATAAAATTAAAATTGATTTGGAAACATCCATATATGAGCTAAAATTTTATACTCTATATCTAAAAGTTTTTTATATGCATATTGCTTTCACTTGTTAGAGAGCCCTAAGGATAGTTTGCATCCACCTTGAGTAATATAGGGTTGGGAATGGAGCAATCTAGGGATTCCCAACATTTTTTCTAGCATTTCAAAACTAATAAAAATAATAACTTGATAAATATGAAATACTACTACCTAATTGACTATTTTATGCCATAAATGTAATATTTGATGTGACATACTTTGCAAATCTTGTCTATATAGATCTCGTCATCTAGCTCTTCATTGAGAAATGCAATCTTCGTATCCATTTAGAAGAGCTCCAAAATAAAAATGTGTGACAAACATGAAGTCTTTGGATCCTATTTAGATTAATATAACCTAGGTATAGATAACAAATGTTTGATGAATGCTAGATTCGTTCCTTTTGGTAAGATCTAACTATTTAGATTAATATATGGAAGTTGTATTTCCCAATATCCCATACAACTAACCTTACGATTGAAGCTAATGTAAGCAAATCCTTATCATGTAACCTTCTTACTTGTTGAATGCTAGAAAGAATTATAGATTGTGGACTTGGAATGTATTCACCATCATATATTCAACAATGAGAAAATGATGTGTATTTTCCTTTTTCCTTGGGTAATTTGGGCATTCCTTTTCTTGTGTCCTAAAAGGCCATAGAGGAATCACTTACCCTTGAGTTTACTCTCCCATACCCTGTCTCAAGCTTTCCTTATTTAGTGTTGTTGTTCTTCTTTTTAGTAGAAAAAGCTAAAGAAGACTTGACTCTCATATGAACACCTTTTTTATCTTTGAGAATCCCTTTAGCCAGTCTGAAAGAATTTGGTAAGGCCTCTAAGGTTGCACAAACCTTAGTGTTCATAATAGTCCTAAAGGCAACTTATCGGGTAACCTTATCACTAAATATTCCTTATAAAATAAAGAGAATATCAAAGACCATGGTAATAGATGTACATAAAATATAAACAATCAATATGAGCTTCACTTAGACTCATTTTAATTTTATATTTAGATGATCTTGGTACTATTTATTTACTAGTTTAGTCTGTTAGTTGACAAGAAAATCTTCCTCCCTCTCAGTACATACATAAAATACAGAAGTCAACTTTGGTCCAATATATAGTATTGACAATCCCCATGTTATTTATCTATTTTGGTGGATATGGTGTTTTCATATTTAATTAGTATGCTTTCTTAAATTTTCATCACAAGATAAATATGGTTAATTATGTTTTGAGTTTCATACTAAAAAGCACTCTATACAGATTTTTTTTCCCCAAGATCTTATGTTGCTTCTAATTGCAAATCAGCAACTGAATATCAATTATCGTAAGTACAAATACACACTCTATTGAAGATAAATTTATATAATCTTAAGATGTTGTGGCTTTGGTACAAGTCCCATATTGTCTAACACAAAAAATAGTTTGCTTTCTCTATTACAAATAGTTGCACAATAAGCAAAAAACTTCAAAATTATTTCAAACCATTAAAACAATGTAAATTTTGATATGAGACAAAAATTCAATTATACATGACCTTTTCATTAAGCCCACACACACTAATTTAGTCCAATTCACTTCAATGATTTGCATGTATTGGATTTTTCTAACTCAAATTCATGCCCTGTCTTTCAAGATTGAAGTTACATAACCTATTTTCCAAAATACCTAAAAAAACAAAAAAGGCAAAAGAAGATTGGAATTGTGTACTGATTCGTTCCCAATTGGTGTGGCACATGCATCCGCCTATACCGGGTTCGATCCTCGGCAGCGGCGCCATTTGATTCGTGCCCACTTGGTGTATCAGCTGATTCATGTCCAGCTGGTGCTCCTTGATTGAGGGAGTAACCAACAAAATTTATAACCTATTACACCATGAACTAGGGTAGCAAAGACAAAGCTACTATAGCATAGTGGCTCTAGGATCGTTCACTGGGATGGGTTTTCACTCCACAATTGATATTAATTCAAAGTTGAATTGGTGCCTTTTCATTTCAAGGTTAGCTCTAAAATAAAACATAAAGATGTTTGAAAAGGTTGGTTTTTAAGTGAAACCAAAAATAAAGTAATGGAAATTACTTACTAAGAAAAGTGTCTATTGGAGTTTAGATCACTGGGTTCAGATTCCTCATACAAAAAGGAGAGTTTCGGTCACTTGTTTATTTTCCTCGCATTGGGGATTTAACATATAGTTATTTCCCGAACCGGTGTTGTACAGATGCTTCCCTTTAATGGGTTCAAACACTAAATCCCTCTCACTGATGCATCTTGCAATGACTCATACCTCTCACCTAGCACTTGCCATTCAAGGTGATCTTTAACCTTGGATTTTCCGTCAAAAGCTCGCAAGAGATAACTAATGGATGTCTCCGTAGAGTCCAAAAGCTTACCAAGTGTTGGCTATTCTAGAAAGCCCTACCTTCAAACCACCTCCCAAAGGCTCGCAAGAGATAAACTAGTGCATCTCTATGGATGGAGATCACTTGCCTTACCAAGTGTTGGCCCAGGTGATTTAAAGGCGTTTTAAGTTAACTAAAAAGATAAAAACCATTAACGGGTCACACTTTCTCTTCATTAAAAACTAAAACAACAAAACTTCCAATTTATGCATTTGGAAACTTACCCAGATTTCTTCACTCCAAGAGATGAAGAGCCTAGCCTCTCATCCTCTGAGGAAAAATCCTCAGAGTTTGATTGGCTAGAAAGAAAAAGAACAAGAAAACAAATATATATATGAAAAGCAGAGCAAGTGCTTTGTATTTTACTTCCTTCCAAAACTGTACAAAGGATGTATCGTCTCTGGGAACAAGCTCCCGAGAGTTTCTACATACTTTTTGATAAAAATTACAAACTATATATAAGGGGTTATTCACCCTTTTTCCAAACTTAACAACTAAGGAATCCTATAATTGGTGCGTTATAATGAGATTTTGGGGATTTAGACAACAAATATCTAAAGCAAAATATCTCAAAATATCCCAAAATGTCGATCGCAAATATCTGGAAGCTTCAGGAGAACACCGCGGCACTGTGCAGAAAAATATCTCAAAATGTCGGTTGGACATATCGGGAAGCTTCAGGAGAACACCGCGGTACTGTGCAAAATGACTGCGAAACTCTCCAGGTAAGCGCTATCAGAGGATCCGGATATGTGTGATCGGGGAAGTTGAAACGCTCTCCTCTCCCATCCGGCGTCAGAATTCCGGATGTGAAACATCCGGGTGGAATGTCGGCGGCAGCAGAATTCCGGATGTGAGACATCCGGGTGGAATGGCGGCGCAGCAAAATTCCGGATGTGATACATCCGGGTGGAATGGCGGCGCAGCAAAATTTCGGATGTGATACATCCGGGTGGAATGTCGACTGCCACACGTTCCGCCGTCCTCCGATGGTGTGTCCGGACGCCCTGTCCGGATGATAGCATATCCTATCTGGACATGTTGTCCGGATGAAAAAGACCCACGTTCCGCCGCCCTCCGATGGTGTGTCCGGACGCCCTGTCCGGACATCTTTTGCAAGGAAGACTTAAGTAGAACTCAATCTCAGATTCCAAAGAATTCTCCTCAATCTTGGATTGCTTTGGTGATCAAAAAGCTATCAAAACACCAAAACTTAACACAATTTGATTAGAATTGATTGCAAGAGTCCTTAATATGTTAATTGGGTTAAAAGGTGGTAACTACTACTCAAAAGTGTTTAAAAGAGTTAATTACAAGCTATGAAATAACACTTTTTGAGTAGTAATCATGTGCTTTAAGGGGACCAGTGAAGTTACAAGAACTGATTAGGGGTCATTTGGTGAGAAAACAAGCCAATACGACCTTGCAGCACATGCATGCACTGATGGTGAATCAAGTTAGGGCTTAGGTTTAGAGAATTCATGCACCTAACGAAGCATAGATTGTTCTTAAAAAACAATCATAGTTCATAGAAATTTCCATCAGGACAATTGGTTTAGGATTGGACTTAGGGTATGTCAAGTCTTCATATGCAACATTTTCCAATTTGAAAATTTTCTTTTAAAGTCATTCAATTTGTTTACTTATGAAATATAAGAGAAGAAAATAGGGACTTAAGATTTTTTGCCATTTTATAACCTAGGGAAGGAAAAAAAAACTCCACTTAACTACTCTATTTTGCAACTATTTCTATAAATATCATTTTCAAGACTCAAAATTTGTTTTCTTTCTGTTCAGATTGTTCTCTCAGAAAATGAACAAAGGCTAACAATGCTAGAAAAAAAAACTTACCTACTGTTGTGTACCCTGAATATGGAATTAAAAGAATGAGGTCTGAATTCATCATCTCATATGTCATTTGGTCTTGTGTCAGCTAAGGTGGTAAGTGCTACCATTGAAGTTGGAAGTGGCAATGACCAAGACGATAACGACGATAGTGAGGAAGGGGTGTTTCCGGTGGTAGGTGAAAGAGGGAATGGGAGAGACATAGATGAAAGTAGAGAGAAACGAGGAGAGTAATGTGCTGGAAACCCTAAATTTCTCCATTCCCTTACCTTGGATCATATAGGTGCATGCAAAACTACCCTAGGCCTTTAGATCTTATGCAACAGAAGCAAAAATAATATTTTTACAATTCTAAGATCAAGAGGAAAGCCATTAGAGAACTTTGCCTTTGATTTGGATGTTCCCAAATTAATTTCGCTCGATGAAGATAAAGAACAATGAATCTAGAAGTTTCATACACCTAAGATCTTCAGCCCAATGACTCGAACCATGATCTTGACACTCCAAAGTGTGGACTTTGGAAATGATGATCTCTTGGCTCTTACTATCTCTCTCTTTCTTTGGAGGTGGAAGACAAAGTTTCTTTAAAAGTTATGGAAACCTTAACCCTTATGGGGGTATCTATAGGGTTCTTCTGAATCCAATTTTGAAGTTGATTCAACATTCCACTAAATACAATCAATTGCACTCTAGTATCCTATGTGAATAACAACAAGATGAAGCTTGGAGTCCATGACCTACTATCCACTGTATGCTGACTCCCCATGATCTTTATCAAGATTACCTCTCCAATCCTTGAGTTACAGATCCTATTTATTATGTGATCAATTGACATAATCTAGCTCTATGGAGCATATGTCAAATTTTCACTAAAGGAAATGCTATAACCATAGTCTTCTAGATCACATGTCCTTTGGATCACCCAATGGGACACACTGTCTCAATCCATGAGATATCATGGTGTCTCTATCGAGAATACCTATTGCCACCAACCTCCATCAATAGTGACCCAATCCATAGGGATATATGACCACTTTAGGGTCTCACCCATAGGTCAAAGCCTCCTATTAACTTTGGCACAAGCTCAATATCCTCTCAAGGTTGAAAGTCCATGCAGTATAATAGCTTGGTGAATCATGAAAATTGATAGCCTTGTGTCATGATTCATTATAGGTTATGTCCAATGCGCATCATATGCATTAGTACACTCACCATAGGAAAACCATCCCGACAACTAAGACAAGCTATCCCTCTAATTAGGAGGTAGTGTACTATAGTCTCAGATGGATAACCCAAATCTATGAACCAACTATGGACAACTCATCACTCTATAAGGAACCCATGACTTGGATCTTTTATGCAACTCCTAATGTACCTAATTCATGTACAATGTAAGTGATGTGGGGCATGTATACTCAAATAACCAATTAATACAAATGAGATATTTAATGGAAACCAAGAAACATAAATAAATAAATTTATAAATGAATCTCAAGACCTAAAATATTTTTGGATTTAACATTGTAAACTTGAAATTGACAAACTTGGATTCTAAATTTCATAATATTATGATATTACTAGCCCAAAACATAAGTTTCCCATACTTCTTTCAACTCATCAACAAGTGGTTGCAAGTATACATCAATGTCATTTCCAAGAGATGTAGGTTTAGGAATGAGGAATGACATAATAAAAAAGGGATTCTTCATACATTTCCATGGTGGCAAGGTGCAGGGCACAAGAACAATTGGCCATGTGCTATAAGAAGTGCTCATGTTTGAAAAAGGATTAAACCTATCACTACTTAACCCAAGTCAACATTAAGAGGATCTTTGGAAAATGATTAATATACTTTGTCAAATTCTTTCCAAGCTTTGACATCAGTTGGATGCCTTAATACCCACATCATCAATGTATCTTTCTTTGTGCCACCTCATAACTAATGCCATATTCTTTGAAATAAATAACCTTTATAGCCTAACCCAGGTTTTAGTGGGAAGTAATGCAAGATTGTTTCTGGAACCCTCCTTTTTTTCTATCATCAAATTTATATTTAAGCTCTTTACATTTTGGATACTTATTCACTTCTTCATATTCCTTCCAAAATAGTACACAATCATTTTTACAAGCATGAATTTTCAAATAGTCAAGTCCAAGATCACAAATTATCTTTTTAGCCTCATAGTATGAGTTAGGGAGCCTCTCACCATTAGGAAGTGCTTCTTTCAATAACTCAAGCAATATAGTGAAGGATTTGCTACTCAAATGATTCAATATCTTTAAGTGAAATAATTTTATGATAAATGACAATTTAGAGAACTTCTCACAACCTCGATATAATCTTTGCTCTACATCTTTCAGCAATCTCATAAATTTCTCTACTCCACCATGAGGTACCCATTACCATTGTTAATAATATCCTTCCTTACCCAAGAATTTATAGTGGTAGCAGTGTAATGTTCATGAATCATTTCTTGCATGTCATCATAATCATCATCTTCTTTGTCAACCTCACTAGAATTATCATTACTATCACTACTTGGTTCAAACTCCTTATGAAATATCCATGGGGTATAACTCTTAATGATGCCATAGTAATATAAATTAGCTTCCACATCAATCACGAGTTTGAAAATAAACATTATTACACTTCAAATATAGACATTATATATTTTTTCCTACTTCAATATGAGTATACAAAAAACCTAAGAATTGTTTAACTCCATGTTGGTACTTAGGGTGTTGCCTATCCTCAATTTCTATCCAACTCTTATCCATATTGAAGTCTTTATGAAATTCCTTTATGAAAAATGGTCATAAATTGGTGTTCAGTATACCATATGTTAAACCTTACAATTAATTAGAACATAAAATTGAAAAAAATAAAACAATATCAAATAGTAATACCCAATTATAACCTAGGGATCATCTAAAAATGTGTTTCCAAAGATTTGAAAGTCAATTAAAAAAATCATAACTTCAAACTAAAGTATCATTCCATATTATAAGATCTAAATGAATTCAACCTCAAATATTCAAAATATTATATCCATTATATACAAATGCAAAATGCAAATAAGAGTATCTTGGAACATAAAACTCAATGACAATGAAGTTGTAAGTTGAAATGGTCCAAAGCCATAAGAAACTCTCCTTAAAAGATCTATTATTTGAGAGCACACAAACCTTTTATTTTATTGAAATTTTACTTATAAATTTACTTTTATCTTATAGAATAATTATTTTTAAGGTTATATCTTTTTAAATATACTCACAATCTTTACGAATTATAAGAAAGAAATATCATTTTAATTTGGTAATATTGTAATAGGGTTTAATACAGTTTACCCCTTTAACCTATCATGTGTTTTGCACATTGCCCCCTCAGGTTTAAAATTGAACAAATAACCCTCCAAGCTTCTTAAAGACAAACACTATATCTTTTTTGTTGGATGATGTTAGTTTGATTGGATGAGAATGTCATATGTTCTACATGTGACTTAATAAGTGAGGTTAGATATGTAATTTGAATCACCAAAATAGAACTTTTCCTTCTTCTTTATTCTTCCTCTAAAACCCTAGATCCCCAAACACCCAAAATTTGACGCCCTAGAATCCTAAAACTCAAGTTTTGTGAAGAAAAATGCACTTGGAAGATTAATGGATCTTCCATTAATTTTTTTGTACAGGTTCCATGTTTCCTCTAAACCTTGCTCCATAATGTAGTTTGAAAGTAAAATAGTTGTATTGGTGATTTGCAAACATATAATACATATTTCATATTAGGTAAATCGTCAGATGCAAGGTTGATGAAAAGGAAAAAAAAAATTGAAAAATGTCATAAGAAACTATAGATAAACACCCATGAAATGGAAATTTATCAACAATGAAAAGAAAACCCTAAACACCGAAATTTATTAATTTTCACGAAATTTTTGAACTATGAAAAGGAAACTGTAACCCTAAACCCCTAAATGCCTAAAATTTATTTTTCCCAAATTTTTGTAGTTATCAAAACGAAACCTTAACCCTAAACACCTAAACACTCAAAATTTATTCTCTTTGCTGATATTTTCTAAGTCATAAAAGAAAAAATTGAAGCAAAACACTACAAGAAAAAAAAGAAAAAGAAAAAGAGTTAAAATCCATATTTTTAATCAAACTCTTAGCCCTTTAATGTTTGCATTAGGTTTTTGGGGATTCTAGGGCTTTGGAGGAAACAAACGAAGGAGAGAAGAGATTTTAGGGCTTTTAGGTGATTCAAATTACAAATCTACCCTCATTTATTAAGTCACATGCATAACACATGACATTTTCATCCAATCAAACTAACACCATCCAACAAAAAGGGCATAGTGCTGGTCTTTATGAAGCTTGGAGGGTAACTTGTTTGATTTTGAACTTAAGGGGGCAATATGAAAAATACACGATAGGTTAAAGGGGTAAAGTGTATTAAACCCTATTATAATATGAAAGTTACATGAGGTGTAATGAAATAAAAACCATCTTCCAAAATATAGTGAATATATTAAAATGAATTAGAGCACATGGGCCTCATGAGGACAAATATTTTGAAAGTGTAAGAATGGAGATTAGCTAGTAGCCACATTCTTTTTACACAAATCATGATATAATATAAACAAATCCTAAGATAGAAATATTTAGTGGGAAAATAACACATGATCAAATTATTAATTATTTTTTTTATTATTTAATATATTTAGTAATCTTATTTAGTAAAAATCTAATTATAATTGTTTGAAATCATATTTTTATTTTTTTTTTATTTTTTTTATAGTTTTGGAGAAGTTCAAATGATCTAAAAAAGTATAACAAACTCTACTTAAAATATCTATTATTTTAGAGCACACAAATATACGTATTCCTTAAAAAAATGTGTATGCTATTGTTAAGGAATATGAGATTTGCTTCATATTATGATTTTTTATTCCATATTAATTAGAAAACAATTTTTATTCTACATTTTTGTTTTATATTATTATTATTTATTTTAATTAATAATAATTTAAAGTTATGTAGACTATTTAAAATTATTTAAAATTTACATAGTGGGTATTGTTACTAAGATTAAGCATTAATAAGGTTAGCAAGCAGCATCTTAAAATGGAGGAGTAAGGATCCTTCCCCCTTTCCTCCTCCACTCTTGAATTTAGTCCCACACTTGTTATAATTTACTGTCCCACCCATCTAATATAATTTAATATGAAGAAATAAAAATAATTTATGTTTAAAAAAATGATAGGTGTCAATGCCAATTCTTTTTTTTTTTTTTTATCATATCCAGGATGGTAAAAAATCCTAGACACCAGTGTTGTCCAAATAAAATAAAAATGTTAAAAAGAAAAGGAAAATTTTAGGAAAAAATTTTAAATTTTAAATATTTTAAGATTATAAATGAACTGTATTCAATATATAAAAATAATTTATTAATATATATATATATATATATATATATATATATATATATATATATATATATATATTCACTTTTTCTTTTCTTCTTTTTGTCCCTCTATCCTTCTAATTTTTCCAAATCTAATATAGCTTAAATATTTGTCATGTTTTTAGAACCAATTATTGAAGAGTGAAGTTACTTCATAAATATATAATTAAAAAAATTAGAAACCAATAGCATTTATTTATTTTTTATATATTATCAAATTAAATCATGATAATTTCATGTTTGATATTATTAAATTAAATATCATGATAAAATATAAATGAATAAGTAGTTTAAATTTAATTAAATAAAACATATAATATTTAAATATGAATATATATATATATTAAAAATAAAAAATATATTATTTAATTTTATCTACAATAAAAAAAATTATATATGTTATATTTTTTAAATTTTAAAATCATTACATTATTTTAAAGTTTTTGGAAGAAAATACTTGATCAACAACAGCAGCTATTGCAGCCTTTTGCTGTCTTGTCATCCTTTGTTTCTAAGACCCCACTTAGTGAACCATCTACCTACCACCGTTACTAATTTTTGTATTAAGAAAAAATAAACAGCTTTCCTTGTTACAATTATTATTAAAAAGGGCTGACGATGCAATGAGAGAAAGACTTGACACTTAAGAAGGAAACAAGTTGCTTGAAGAAGAAGAAGAAGAAGAAGAAGAAGAAGAAAAAGGTTGACGATACAATGAGAGTAAAAGACCGACACTCGAGAAGGAAACAACTTGCCTGAAGAAGAAGAAAAAGAAGAAAGGCAATAGTAACAACAACAACAACAAAAAACTTATTGAAAGAATAAATCTAAGAGCATGTACCTTTATAACAAAAAATGAAAATCATTCAAAGAAATTTGTTAATGACAAACAATAAATTTTTTTTAAAGAAAATTAATCTAAAACCATATATCTTTATAGCAAAAAATAAAATTTGTTCAAAGAAATTTGTTTTTAGGTGTTTATTATTACTATTATTGTAATAATAATAAAAAAAAAAACAAAGAGCTTATTAAAAAAAATAAATCTAAGACAATGTACCTTCACAACAAAAAATTAAAATCCTCTTTTAGATTATGCTTTCCCTTTCTTGATCGCATTTAACCCTCTTTTCTAATCATCTTCTCCGTTCAAAAATTTTCTAGTATTCTAGAAAAATTCAACGTGTGAAAGTCCCTTTGGTCAAAATTCTAGAGCCTTTTCTTGTATTAAGTCAATCTTAAAGGTAAGAAAGTTCTTCTCTATTTTTGTTTTTGTTTTTGTTTTTTATTGTTTCATTTTATCATTTTCTAAAACATGAAGATCTTCTCTTATTTTTGCCTTTTTTGTTTTATTCTCCCAAAATTCAATTTTTTTTTCTTTGTTTTATTAGTAGCCTTTTTGTTATGTCACTAGAGTATAATAGCTATAAAGATATTCAGAATCTTAGCAAGTATAGTAATAGAAGATATGTGATAATGATTGGTAGGAGCAGAAGTAAAATGAGTTGGTATACATTAAGAAATGGTTTTACGTGTTTGGGTAGGAATCATACAATTTTTTTGGCCAAGACTCACATTTTGGCACCAAATCCCAATTTAGCCTCAATCCTTATTATATACTCTTGTCGTCGTCGTCGTCGTCATCATCGTCGCCACCGTTGCTGTCACCGATAATCCTTTATGGTCTTTAAGCCATAAGAGCAATATATTCTTTTGTTGATGTGTGGTTCTTATTTTTTAATGTAAAAAAAAATCATAATTTTGATGACATGAGACAAAAATCCATTGTTTAATCTTATTCTAACATATTTTGTAAATGTTCTAAGGAAAAAATAGTTTTTGAATAATTTCATATTAAAAACAAAATTTTAAAAATATCATTCTTTAAAGTAAATTTAAGATGTTGTCATATGCTTTTGTGTAAGGTGTTTTTATAATATCTTTAAGAAAAATAATTTGACAGTATTGTTTTGTGTATTTGAATTTAACTTGGTTCTAAAAATTAATTAATAATTGTTTGAAAAACTATTTTTTAAGATCACTAAACAATCCCTTTATTTGAAATTCTTAAAAATGTCATCTCATGATCATATGTTACTGTATATTTCAATCAAGAGTAAGAGTCAATGATTTAATAAATTTCAAAAGAATAATCATTAGGTTGGGGGGAACAAGAGAGTAATAAAAGAGTTTAACTTTGTGGATACAAGTTAGATGCATGGTTTGTATGTGGTTTAAAATAGAACTTACCAACTCCCAAGACTTCCGATGATGCTTGAAAACTACAATTGACGAGTTCTTGTACAAGCACCACTCTTCCACTTTATTTTTACCTTTTATTATTTATTTATTTATTCTTATATTCACTTGGTTCAAGGTCATTCCTATTGAAATCATTTTTATCAATTTGTACTTTTATATGTAGATTTATGTTTTTTTTATTTAATTTAATTTTTTTATGCTGTTATTTGATAATCCAAATTTTTACTAATTTAAATTTAGAGTTTAGTATCATGCTCATCTAGGCTATGTTTGGTTCTCGGAAAATTTGAGGGAAAATGATAGGGAAAAAAAAATACAAAGGAAAAGTAGAAAAAAATAAAAAGTGAAAGGAAAATAAAAAAATAGATTAAAAGTTGATAAATTATTTTTATTTTCTACTTCAAACTAATTTTACTTATTTTAACTCATCGATATAAAGATTAAATAATTTAAAAATGCATATGCTTTTAACTAGTTTTAATTATATTTGATTTTCTTTGATATTTTTCATAGGACAACCAAACATGAAAAAAATCATTTTCTTTTGCATTTTTTTTTCTATCTTTAGTATTTTACGGGAATCAAACATAAATTATTGTCTTAGTATTTTCCATCACTCTATTAACTGTTTTTTTAATTGATGAATCAAGAGGGACACATAAGGTTTAAATAAGAATTTTAAAAAAGAAATTCAATGCATGATTTTAAATCTATGATACAAGTTGATAGTTACATACTTACCATCTATATATCTTGGATTTATATTCCACCAATAATTAAAATCATGTACTTAAAATATGACTTAAAATTAACTTCCACCAATATGTTTCTTCCTTAACAACCTCAATGAATAAATCATTATTATTATTAAACATGAAGACGTAAAGCATTTTGAGAAGCATTTTTTTATAGCACATGTTCAAAGTGACCCTTATGCCTATTAAAATATACAAAGAGGGTAAATTTGAAAACAAATGTTCAAATTGGTCTATTTTTGTTATGTATTTTATCTTTTAATTTTTTTTGAAAAAATAAAGAATTATTAAAAAAAAACATTTTAAAACTATGAATTAAAGTGCAAATTTAAAAGTTGTATCTTAGAACTGTGGTTTCATCATTTATTTAATTGTGATTTATAATTCTTAAAGAAATCCTATTTTCAAAACCTAGTTTCAAACTAATTTAAAAAGTAAAAAAATAAAATAAAATAAAATAAATAAAAGAGTTACTTTCACCGATGGTTCTACAAGATGTCCATAACCTACATAGCCTACATTTTGTTAAAAATATTACAATGAAAAAACATGAAAAAATATTTAGATATATTCTCTCTCATTTTATGCAAAATATTATTTTTATGTCAAGGGATTATAGAATAAAATGATCAAAATATATTTATATTATATAAATATTAAAAGTAAATAGACTCTTATAACTTCAACCAAAAGATCAATCAAATAAAAAAAAAAAAAAATTTTAAACAAAAGGTTATGTGGTTAAATTACACAAAAAGTTAATTGTTGTGGGAAGTGCTAAAATATTAAGCAAAATATGAAAATATTTTTTTTCTATTTTTCCCTCTTTTTGTTCCTAATGCTCACACTTTTATGTTAAGGAATTATTGAAATTATTTAGTGAGCAATATTTGGAGCTAAACTAATTTGGAAACTATGAAAATAGTAAATATATATATTTGGATATATTTTCTCTCATTTTGTCCAAAATATTAGTTTTATGTCAAGGAATGATTGAATAGAATGATCAAAATATGTGTACATTATGTTAATAATAAAAGTAAATAGACCCTTAGTTATAATGAGATCAATTAAATAAAAAAACTAAATTACAATTTTAAGTAAAAGATTATGTGCTTAAATCACACAAAAAGTTAATTATTATTTGTAAGTGTTGAAATATTGAAGAAAAATAACAATAATTCTTTAAAGTATTTTTCCTTCATTTGTTCACCATGCTTAGACTTTTATGTCAAGGAATTACTGAAATTATTTTGCTTACAATATTTGGAGGTAAACTAATTTTGAAAATATGAAAATACTTGTAGATCATGTTTTCCGTTTTTCTTTTCTTTTCTTTTTTTATTCACTATACTAACATTTTTATTTCAAGAAATTATTGAAATTGATATATTTTTTTTTTGTCTCATACTATATACAATCACTAAAGTGTGTTCAAATTTTAAATATTAAGCCCAACTAGACCCTTATAATAATAAAAATATTTATAAAAATAAATGAGGGGATTTGAAGTAAATGATGATATTTTATTGAAATATGTGTTTAGTGAAAATTTGTATTGTCTCACTGCATCTTTATTGTTTTGGCTCAAAGATGTTTATATTTACTATTATATTTGGATTGCTAAAAAATATGGTAAAAAATATTTGTGGTCGTGACATATTTTTTCCTTAAAAATAAAAGTACGTATAAATATATTTTTTATAGGTGTTTTTTTTTCACAAGGTGTGTTAGAGGACATCACAAAATTGTCACTAAAAAAACCATTAAAATATGTTTTTAAGTGATAAGCCATAAGTTATGATACAAAGATTGTCAATGAAAATATAATATTAGCAACCATAAATTAAAGTTGTCACCAAATGATTTTTCCTCAATTTTATTTTTATAGGCACCAAAAAGTTAATTAAGAATTTTAAGCCGCAATATGAAGGTTGCCACTAAATATTGATTTTACATTACCTTTAGTAGTGACATAATTTATTTTTTTCATAACCAATAGGAAAGTGAATAATTTGTTGCAACATTATAATATTGACACAAAATGCTAGTATTTAGTGGCAAATAATAATTTGTGGTAAAAAAAATCTTAAAGTCTATTTTTAGTGGCAAACTATAAGTGATGACAACATTATTTCCACTAATATCAAAATGATGAATATATTTAACAACAATAAATTAATAGTTATCCCTAAATCCCATTCCCTCAAAATGGTGCAAATACTAAAGTTTGGTTCCAAATATTTAGTAACAACATTTTTTTGTGGATTTGTAATTGTCACTAAGTGTAGCCATTGTAATACCTTCAATGGCAACAATATATATTTGTCACTAAAACTAGAGTATTAATGACAAAAATTAAGGTATGACTAAAAATCTTGTCACTAAATATCAATTTTCTTATAGTGAGTTTTCTTTTGGATGGTTTAGGGGATTCTCAAAGATCATACGGGTGTTTAGATGGGAATCAAGATTTTTTCATACTCTTCTATCAAGAAGAAGAATAACACCAAATAAGGAAAGTTCAAGAAAGAAATAAGAAAGCAAACTTAAGGGCAAGTGATTCCTTTGTGTCCTTCTAAGATACTAGAAAATGAATGCTGAATTTACCCAAGGAAAAAAGAAAATATACATCATTTTTCCTTCGTTGAATATATAGGGTGGAGTGGATTTCACTAATTATGGTGAATAGGTTTTAGGCCCACCATCTATAATTCTTTGTATGGGTTTCAATAAGTGAGAAGGTTTCATGATAGGATTGCACTTACCTTAGCTTTAATTATAAGGTTAGCTATGGAGGCTAGTGAGAGGTATTGCCTCTTTTATGTGTGAATCCATTATCACTTTGCCTAATAATAAGAGTAACCATATTTCATTATAGAAATGAACCTAGCACTAACTAATCAAACATTTGTTATCCACACCTAGGTCATATTAATCTAAAAAGGATCCAAAGACTAGTTAAGTTTAGACACTTTAATTTGAGAGGATCTCCCAACTTGCAAATCTTATATAGATGTCAAAATGACCAAGAGGACCTTTACTACTAAAGGACATAGAATCATGGAATAGTTGGAGTTAGTTCATATTGTTATGTATATAATTTTTGTAGTTCATGCATGTGAAGGGTATGGTACCTCATTACTTTTAGTGATGATTACTCTATGTTTGAATATGTATACCCATTACATAGGAAATTCAATACCTTGGATAAATTCATTGAATTTAAGGTGGAGTCATATAACCTATTGGGTAAACATATCAAGACACTTCAATTAGATTTAGGTGGTGTCTAGTAGGTTTGATTCTTTTCTTATGAAGTATGGGATTATATCTCACTTACGTGCACTAGGGACTCCATTACAAAATAAAGTGTAGGAAAGAAGAAATCAAACTTTGATAGACACACTGAGATCGATAATTGGTTTTTCATCACTTCCCATATTCTTTTAGGGATATGTCTTTGAGACAATATTATAACTTCTTTACTTAGGAGGTATATTAGTTTACAGGATATCCAAGAGGATTTTAGGGGTTTATTACTTTGTAGTTAGTACAATTAAAAGGTGTTTGTTATTACAAGTGTTAGACTTATGATAAAGACTATATGATAAGTAATAAGGCAAAGAGTGATATAGATTGGCAAAAACTAAAAGATAGTCTCATATTGCATAAGATACTATATGGATCTAGAGGTTTAGAGATATACCATTCCTATGTTTTCTAATACACCAGTACCTCATGATAGTGGGAGGTTCATGTCCCATGGATTATGATGAAGTAGTGAGCAGTGTTGGTACTAAAAAATATGAAGGGATAGTTAGAATATTTATATTCTAATTAACATAGTTTAGGTTCCTATAGAAGCAACTGAAGGGATAAAACCCATAGTTGTAAATTGGTGAACAAAAATAACAAAGGAGCAAATGGATAGGTTGGGACTTATGTGGCTAAGACTGTAAGTAAAGGTTATAATTTGAAACATTGCTTCAACTATGGAAAACCTTTTTATTAATAGTCGTACTCAAATTCATTAGAGTACTCTTATACAATACGATGCATCACATTTATGAGATACAATGATTGGATATCAAGATAGTGTTCTTGAACAGTCATCTTGAAGTTAGCATCTATATGATGCAACTAGACATTTTCATAGAAAAGGGCCATGTATGTATAAAAAGGTGCAAGGAAGCATGATGGTGCTATAAGATCTTGTAAAGAGATGAAAATCTACTCATGGGGAGTGATATAGCAACATTGTTATCATTTAAGATTTGATTATCTACTCAATTCTAGATAAAATCTAGGAGAGATAAAAGTATTCTTAGGATTAAGGTCCATTGGGACTGTAAGAATAGGAAAATTGTGTTATGTAGGCTACACTAAAAAACATTTGTTCAAGTGCATAATGTAGGACTCCAAGAAGAGTTTTCTACCCTTAAGTTTAAAGTTATTTTTCTCAAGGTTAGTGTCCTTGGACATTTAAGGAGAGAAATCACATTAAGGCAATATCCTATGCCTCTGTAATGGGTAGCCTTATGTATGCGATGCTATGTGCTAAACTAGATATTTATTTTGTTGTAGGAATAATTAGTAGATATCAATCTAATCTAGGATTCGAGCTTTGGGGTAATATCAAGCATATACTCAAGTATCTTTAAAGAATAAGGGAACAAATGTCTGTGAGCCTTTGTGTTGAGTTGGTACTTCTTGTATCGGAAATAAGACTTTTAGTTTGATAAGTGTTGACATCTTAGATTTAAGTAGTGAAATCAATACCGTTTTTTTTTTAAATTGATATTTAAGGTAAAGTACTAACCTTTAAGTTTGGATATTACCAAACCTTAAATTCTAAGTATTGAAGAATAAAATCGATGTCCTCGGAAGTCTTGTAGACCCATGTTCTGCTTGATGGCTCTTTTTCAATCTTGGCAACTTCCAATGGGCGGGAAGAGAGGGTGAAGACTATGGTTCCCTTTCTCTCTAGAGGTGAAAGGCAACTCTATGGAAAAGTTATGGAAACCCTAACCCTCAATGGGGTATTTATAGGGTTCTCTAATGGGTTTAAGTGACTTGAGTCCACTAAGGGCTTAGGTCACGTAATCTAGCCTAAAATAGGTCCTAATTGATTAATTAATCTAAAAACCTTGTTCATTTACCACTATGCAACCTTGTGTAATTACCAAAATACCCTTATGCACAAAATTAACCTAGAGCCAATTTGAGTCTCATAACTTATACTAACGAGGTAACTTAGGGACCATTGAGACCCATAGGATAGTACTGGCTTCCTCAAAATCCAATTAACATCCCACTTAAGAGAATCAACTTCACTCCAATACCCTATGTAAATAACAATAAGACATTAAATGGTTGGGTTTGTAACCTGCTATCCATTTCATTCAACCTCCCCATGAATTGGTATTCATAGTTTAATAAGGTGAAAGCTATCGTCCTTTCAAGACTACCTCTATTATCCTTAAGTTACAAATCCTTCTATTGTGTGTTCAATTGACGTGTCTTAACTCTTAAATAGCCTATGTCAAGTTTCACTTAAAGAACTACTATGGTCATAGTTTATATGAACATACCTCCTTAGGATTACCCAAGGTAACACTCTATCTCAATCCCATGAAATATCGTAGTGCCTCTATTGAGAATACCTTTTGCTACTGGCTTTCATCAACAATGACTCAATCCATAGGGAATATATGATAAACTTAAGATCTTACTTGTAAATTAAAGTCACTACTAATTTTAGCATAAGCTTAGTATTCTCTTAAGATTGAGAGACAACACAAAGAAGTAGCTTGGCTATTGGGATGGGTTTCCCATGGTGAGTGTGTACTAGTGTGTATGGTTACACATTGGATAAGACCTATGGTGAGTCATGACTTAAAGCTATCAAATAGTCATGACCTCACCAAGATGTTTCATTGTGTCGTCTCTTAACCTTGAGAGAATATTGTGCTTATGCTAAAGTTAGCAGTGACTTTGACCTGTGGGTGAGATCGTAAGCTGATCATATATTCCCTATGAATTAGATCATTGTTAATGAAAACTGGTAACAATAGGTATTCTCAATAAAGACAACATAATATCTCTTGGGATTGAGACAGTGTGTCCCCTTGAGTGATCCTAAGGAGGTGCGTTCATGGAAACTATGGCCATAGTAGTTCCTTAAGTAGAGTTTGATAGAGGCTTTTCGAGAGCTAAGATATGTCAATTGAACACACAATAAGAGGATTTGTAACTCAAGAATGGTAGAGATAGTCTTGAAAGGATGATATTTTTCACTTTGTTAGACTACAAACACCAGTTCATGGGGAGATTGAACACAATGGATAGCAGGTCATGAATCAAAGCACTTAGTGTCTTGTTGTTATTTACATAGGATATTGGAGTTCAGTTGATTCTCTATGGTAGGATGTTGAATCAAGTTTAGAATTGGATTATGAGGGAGCCAGTATTCCTATGGGTCCCAATGGTCCCCGCTTTGAGCTCATATACCTTGTTGGCAAAGATTATGAGGGTCAGATTGACTTTAGGTTCACTTTAGTGCATAAAGGTGTTTTGGTAATTACGTAAGGTTGCAAAAGGGTAAGTGAACAAGGTCTCTAGATTGGCCTAATTGATTGATTAGTAGGTCCTATTGGGTTAATTAATCAATGAGAACCCATTTTGGGCTAGATTAAGTGTCCCAAGCCCATGTGGGCTCAAGTCAAGTAAGCCCACTTAGGAACCTTATAAATACCCCATAGGGGTTAGGGTTTCCATAACTTTTGTCTTCCACCATCCAGAGAGATAGAAAGCCATAGCCTCCACCATTTTTTCTTCCCCATTGGAAGTGTGTCAAGATCAAGGTTTGAGTCATCGGGCGGAAGACTTTGAGTTTACGAGACTTCTGCAATTTCATTCTTCATCTTCACCATGTGGATTTGATTCGAGAACATCCAAATATGAGGTATGGTTTTTGTTAGCACTTTCTGAATCCCTTTAAAGTTTAAAAATGCAGTGTATGCATAGGGTTTAGAAAAGGCCTAGGAAAGTTATACATGTTCTTAACTTGATCTAAGCTTGGGAAATTGAGAGATCTGAGTTTTTCCCATCAAGTGAAACTAGAATATCATTAAATAAATAATGAACTCCAAATTTTTTAGATCATATCATGCTTTTAAGGGTTTTATCCTAATAATAAGGACTCTTGCAAGTCTATCTTTGGGTATGTGTATACTCTAAGTAGTTTTTGTTGCTTTTGAAACAACAAAGGAAGCTATTTGGCTTAAGGGTAGTTCTCTTGGTTGTATCATCCAATATCATGTTTTTGATAATAGTGGAATGGTGGCACATTCTAAAGAGCCAATATACCATTAGAAGAGGACACACATTGAGATGAAGTAATAAATGTTTTGTGACATATTACAGAGAGGTGATGTGACCGTGGAGCGAATTCTTTCTTTGGTACCCAATCTATTTTTGGGGCTAGTAGGAGTTTGTTGGGATTAAGCCCTTAAAAGCAAAACATGCTATAATGAACTTAAACTTTATTGTCCTCTTTCTATCTCTTTTATGCATTGATATTAATTTGAGCATTCAACCCATATCACTTGCACTATACATGACTTAGGTGCATTAGAAGTTGCACAATGGGTTCCTTGCTAGATGATAAATTGTTCATAGTTGGTTCATGGATTTGGACAATCCAATAGAGACTATAGTGTACTACCTCCTAGTTGGAGGGTTGACTTATCTTACCCATTGAGATCAGTTTCCCATGGTGAGTACATTAGTGTGTATGGATAGGACCTATGATGAATCATGATGCAAGGATATTGAGCTGTCATGATTCACCAAGCTACTATGTTGCATGGAGTCTTAACCTTGAGAGAATATTTAGCTTGTGTTGAAATCAACAAGAGGCTTTAACTTATGGATGAAACCCTAATGTGGTCATATATCCCTACAATTTGGGTTACTATTGATAGAGGCTGGTGGCAACAAGTATTCTCAATATAGGAACCATGATATGTCATGGAATTAATACAATATGTCTTCTTAGGTGATAAAAGACATGTGATCATCAAAATTTTTGTTGTAATAATTCTTTAAGTGGAATTCGACATATGCTCCTTAGAGTTAAAGTATGTCAATTAATCACATAATAGAAGGATTTTTAAATCAATGATTGAAAAGGTAATCTTATGGGTTGATAGTAGTACACTGTTAGATTAGAAATGCCAGTTTAAGGGGAGTTTACATGTAACGGATAGTAAGTCATAGACTCAAGCTTTGCTCATTGTAATTTCATAGGATATTGGAATGCAGTTGACTTTTTTTAGTGGATTCTTGATTTAACTTCAGAATTGGATTATGGGGGAGCCATTATTTTCCTATGGGTCAATGGTCCCCACTCGAGTTCATAATTCATGGTGACACAGGTTTTAAGGGTATTTTTGGTATGTAATTCATTAGTGTACATAAGGGTGTTTTGGTAAAAATACAAGGTTGCACTAGATCTTATGAATAATCTTTTTAGAATGGGTTAATTAATTAATTGATCCCTATTAGAGCTTATTAATTAATTAGGACCCAAGTGGGCTAGATTGCGTGACTCAAGCTTAATTCGGCTCAAGTCACTTATGTTGGGATTGAGCCCCTAAAAGCAAGACATGATGTAACAAAGTTAGACTTAACTATCCACTTGCTATCCCTTTGGTATATTGACATTGATTTCAACATTCAGCCCATGTCTCTTACATTGTACATGACTTGGGTGCATTAAAAATTTCACAGAAGATACAAGTTATGGGTTCTTTGTAAGTAGATAAGTTGTCTATAATTGGTTCATGGATTTGAGCAATCAGTAGAGACTATAGTGCAATACCTCCTAATTAGAGGGATGACTTGTCTTGGCCATCGAGATGGGTTTCCTATGGTGAGTATACTAATGTATGAGATGCACACTGGACAAGACCTATGGTGAATCATGATGCAAGACTATCAATTGTCATGATTTACTATACTGTATGGATTCTCAATCTTGAGAGGATATTGACCTATGGTGAGACCTTAAAGTGGTCATATATCCCTATGGATTAGATCATTGTTGATGGAAGTTGGTTGCAATAGGTATTCTCAATAAAGGTACCATGATATCTTATGTGATTGAGACAGTGTGTCTCCTTGGGTTATCCAAAGGACATGTGATCATAAAATTTCTGGCCACAGTAATTCCTTTAGTGGAATTTGACATATGCTCCTTAGAGTTAGAGTATGTCATTTGATCACATAATAAGTGAGATATGTAACTCAAGGATTTGAGAGGTAATCTTGATAAGTGATAACACTACCTTGTTAAATTATAAACACTAGTTTACAAGGAGTCTACATGTAATGGATAGTAGGTCACAGACCTGAGCACTTGGTGTCTTGTTGTAATATACATAGGGTATTGGAGTGCAGTTAAGTCTCTATAGTGGGATGTTGAGTCAACTTTAGAATTTGATTTTGAGAGATCTAGTACTCCTATGGGTCCCAATGGTCCCCGCTCTAAGCTCATATTCCTTGTTGGCACAGGTTAGGAGGGTTGGATGAGTTTTTAGTTCACTTTTGTGCATAAGGGTGTTTTGGTAATTATGTAAGGTTGCACAAGAATAAGTGACTGATATCTTTGGACTGGGCTAATTGATTAATTAGGCCTTATATAATTAATTAATCAATAAGCAAGCTTTTTGGGCTAAATTAAGTGACCCAAGCCCATGGTGGGCTTAAGTTACTTAAGCCTTGTAGGAAGCATATAAATACCCCTTTAGGGGTTAGGGTTTCTAAGTCTTGCCATTCTCTCTTTCAATCTAGAGAGAGGACCCTAGCCTCCACCCTTGAGATCTCCACCATCTCAATGCCTAGACATATGGAAGAGTCATTGGGCAGAAGATAATGGTGTTTATAAGATCCATTATGACTTTCGAGTTATCTACATCAATTGGAATTGATCTGGGAACATCTAGATAAAAGGTATGTGGCTTTATTCCCTATATCTATGTTTTCTATGGTATCCATATTGTTTTTGAATACCTTGTTATCCGTTATGATAGTTTTAGAGAGTCTAGGATAGATTTGCATGCACCCTACATGATCCAAGGCATAGGAATAGAACAATCTAGGGTTCCCAACAACTTAAGCCCATAGGGAAGCCTATATAAACCCCCTTAGAGATTAGGGCTTTATTATTCTAGTCAATTTTTTTTGAATTCCAAATAGATGAGCCCTAGCCACCATCTAGAAAGAGAGAGAGAAGCCCACTTTTCTCTCGTGATAGGATCCATGAAATGAGGGATCGAGTGGAAGACCGTTAGGAATATGAGCCCCCATAGTGTTCTCTATTGTTTCAAAATTTTCTTCAATGTCTTCATGAGATGGAATTCGACTTGGGAACATCCAAATCAAATGTATAAGACTTTCTCCTCTAAATCTAGTATTTTTATAGTTTTTATATCCATAGGATTCCGCTACTTTAGATCTAAAGAAGACTAGCATATATGCATGCACCCTATGTGATCTAGAGTCAGGGAAGGGAGAAATCTAATATTCTAAATAGTTCACACTTTCATTTAGTCTAACAATAACATTCCTTACCCTCATGAACTTTATTGAAGATAGGTATATTTTTGTATCCCAAAATTTATCTCAAGCTTGTTTCTAACATTTGCTTTAAGCCTATTTCATTTTCCATGTTTTCTAAGCCTTTCCTTTTTAAATTTTGGCTTAAGTTTCAAGCTCATTTCCATATGCATTTTAGTTACATTAAATCCTAATCCTTTATTTTTAGGATCAATCCCTATCATCCATTCAAAATAAGCCTTAAAGACTACATTTTTCTTATTTTGCTCCATCTCTAATTCTCGTTCATTTCACTATCTTTTTTTTTCCTCTTTATTTCCTTTATTTTTATTTCCATTTCTCTTACCCATGGCCACCTCTTACTACTCCTACTGGTAGCATCATTGACTACTAGTCACCATTAATGCACCATTGCCGACCAATAATGTCTCACACCTTATACACACACACACATATGTGTGTGTGTGTGTGTATGCATATCTTTCTCTATTGTCCCTCTGCACATCCATACCCATTTACCCCATCTCATTCTTGATGATGACGTGCCATTACTGGTGTTGTTGATCACACCTCTGACTACCCCATGTCATTCTCTTTCTTCCTCTTCTTTTTCCTTCTTCATTTGTATCTTTCCCCCTTATACCCATTTTCCCTTACCCATCATCTTCATCATTACTACTACCACAACACCACATCGTTGGCAATCGTCTCTAGTGACCAC